>NC_084801.1:54166328-54475905 GCF_963169125.1 Humulus lupulus
AAAACCTCACCATTTCTTGATGCAGCAACTATACCCATCTCAGAAGGACGACCATTAGTAGATTCAACAATATTCATGAGGGATGGCTTCAAACTTGCATAGCCAAGTGCACCCATTGGATCTCTCCTAAGCAGTCTAAAAGAGCACCAGATTGCAAAAATATTATTAGTGACCAAAAAATTCCAACAATAAGAATGCCTAAGATATGACCTAGTTCATCATGAATTGGGAGAGGAAAAAAAAAGGCAACATCACATATGGAAATCCACTAAATAATCCTCATATACATTTTCTCCTTCCTGTTCCCCTTTCTCAAAATTAGATACAATCCACTTTTCAAGTCGAAAGATTGCAATGTGTAAAAGTTGTTCTAGAAATGCAAATTTATAACATTATTTTGAGTCTCAACTTAGCATCAAATGCCTGTAGAAAAGAATCACCTTAAATCCTAAGAACCCTTGGCTTATCTAACCTCAACATTAGTCATATACCTCAACATTATTGGAATTTTTTAACAAATAATACACATTGCTCAGAATTTCTCTATGGTGATGAGTCTGATGACTCAAAACAATCAGTTGGGATCAATCATAGAAGTAAAAGAAAAAACAATAATCAACCAAACTAATTGGGATCACATTCAATGTTTGCCATATTATCAATTTTTTCAAATTTATTTAACTAGATATGATAAGCACTTGTTAATACCTGCGAAGAATGCTATAGAGTTCTGGTCTCGCTCTCATCTAGTCAGCAAAACTGCTATTACCAACAGATTTAGATTGAAGGGCTAATTTCTCTGAATGAATGTAGACATCAAAGCATATAAGAAAGTAGTATCTCTCAAGATACTCCACAAAAAATGAAAGCAACGCCTCCCTTTTCATTTCATCTGGTTGAATCAACATATTTGCCTTAGTCATAGGCGTATATGTAGAGACCAAATAAACAATAATCCTATTACTTCAAGCAAAAAAGGTAACATAAAAAGTTTAAAATAAAATAAATCTCATATTAGTTCTAATTAATCCATAAAATCTAACATTTGATGTATTCAATTCCACATCTTTAATAACGTAGTAGAGCGCATAAGATTACTTTTATTACTATATCACAATGAAAACATATTAGTTCATAGACACTGAAAAAATATATAAGAATCAATAAATACATATATCCAAGATATAATATCCATAGAGATATTAATGCAACAAATTATTTTGAGATGAAAAATAATATACCATAAAAACTCAATGGGTAGGACATTCAAAAATCTTTAGGTACAAGAAAACTCGATAAATAATTAACACAGAAAAAAAGACCTCACCTTTAGCACATAGTGAGCAATTTCCTTCACTGTCTTATAGTCACCTTTAGACATATAACTTGCAGTCAAAGCCTACAAGTAAACAACTCATAAATCAACAGAGACAAATCATGTGCAGACGCTGACTATGCAGAGAGAAATTTCAACAGATTTAAAACTAAAGTATCCCTCTATTATTGACCAGTATGAGTAAAAAAAAAAAACAATAATAATAATAAGCAGAACTTTTCCAAAACTAGTGGTCCAAAACAAGGGCAACTTTAGTAGGATCAAAACATTATAGCAAGCAATATAAGTCAAAGAAAGAGATAATACCTGTGCAGATGCACCCAGGGCATCAACCAGAAGCGAAACAACCAACCATACTTGTATGCATATCTGATGAGCAGCCATTGCAACCGGGCCTTGACGAGCAACCATTGATGTCCCCAAAGTCATGGTTGTTAGAACAACAAGAGTTCTTCCAAGAAGAAAACCACCTATAACATCCCAAAATATATGAAAGAATAAAATAAAAATATAACACCTTAGTTATAACAGGCAAAGAAAAAGGTCAACATGTCTAAAATAGAGAAACATGTAATATTTTTGCTAAAGAAAAGTAAACTAAAAAACAGAACATACTATATATCAACTGGCTGGTTATGCTTCAGTCAAATTGTAAGACAAGAAAGCATCTTCATACAAAAGAGGGAAGTTCAATAACATAAGGATTATTTTTATTTTTTAATATTTTAAGAAAAAAATGAAAAACAAAACCAAATTTACCAGATTTTATGTATCCTCCAAATTGTAATGATCCCATCTTTGGAGGCAGTAGTATTGCTCTCTTATTTAGAAACCATAGCATTAAGAAGGTGACAACATATCTGAAATATAAAAATTCGAGCAAGATCTTATGTCAAGGGATTATCACAGCAAAAACTAAAGAAAATTTGCAATGCTAGTCAAAGAACACGTACTGAGACACAACTGCGGAAATTGCTGCACTAGTTGCACCCATTTGGAAAGAATACATAAGTATGGGAAGCAAAATCACAGCTAAAAGATTCCCAATACCTGTATACGCAGCACCACATGAACTGACATGAAGAGTGGTTCGACTTTGAAGAAATGGAAAAGAACGCAAGGACAACAAATTGAAGACATAATAGTGACATATCTCACTTGCAAGTAATTACAATAACACTTGCCTAGACATAAAACAGGAGTTTTTGTATCCTTAAACCCACGAAAAACTCCTTGAAGAGCCAAAGACACTACAACAGCAGGAGCACCGAGAGCCCTTAGTGAAAGAAAACGCTGAGTAGGAGCCCGCATGGGTGAATCCTGTTAAGAAACTAATTTTTAGAACTACAACTATTCTTAAATTGAGATTTATATACTTGAAAAAAGAAAACTAAAAAATTCCTAAAAGGCCTCCAAAAAGCAAGCAAAATTATCCCCGCTGTTACAAGAATGACATTACCCAATTAAACAAAATACAAGTATATTACGGTAACCAAAAGTATATGGAGTACCTAATAATACTAACAAATATGCATTTATGCGTATATCTTCATGCAGAGATAAAAGAAACCAGATTATTAGCCGATATGCCAAGTATGTTGAGTGTTTAGGGCCTTGCTGATGATATTCCCATGATATTTAGAAACAAGCCAGATCCCAAAGACAAGGCTAAAGCCTCAAAAGTACCAATCATAACAGCTAGCAGTAAAGCTGTGGACACGGATGGTAAGTGTTTTCTTTATGCTATTACATCAAAAGGTCTACTACCATTGCTACTGTTGTTTAGAAAGTGCGTCTCTGCACAGCAAGCAGTTCAAAAAAATAGAAGGATAGTCATTTCTATCTCAATCTTTAATTTGGAACAATACTTTTCTATACAATAATAAATTACAAGGGCATTAAATTTACTTGAAGCAGGAGAATTATTTTCACTTATTGAAATGTCTTCAGCAACAAAAGAAGTGGCAACACTGAGAAGAGGAATATTAAATAGCTTTGAAATGTAGTTAAAGATGTTCACAGAAACAACAGCTGAACCCAACTCCAGAGAGCCTAAGAAAAAAGGAAAATGCATAACATAAGGAATAGTCAAGATATCACCTAGAGTAGACCTAAGGATATCTATAAATTCACTCTTGAGACTAAAAGCATTCAAAATTTTACTACAAGGAATTAAGAACAAAATTCCAAAACAATAGAGGAGAAGAAAAACCGTCAGACGAAATCAAAATCTCAGGCAATCTAGAGGTAGTGAGAATCTTAAACGAATCAATGAATCATACCTAATCTACCAATGTAAGCAGTCTCCATAAGCTGTGCTAAAGGATCAAGTGCTTGCCCCGCAATAGCAAGTATAGAAAGCATCATTATCTCACGCTTGACATCCGGAGAATGTAATACAACGCTAGGAACTTCTACCAATTCACTATCATAAAGAGACGAGAGCCATTGATGAGTCAAGAAAATGTGTATAAAATGCAGAAGACTTAAAATTTCATAAAAACAAAAACATATAATACATCAAGTAGTAGTCTTACGAAGCACCATTGCCTCCACCGTCAAGAGAACTCTCATCTTTAAAAACCAATCTTTCATCAATCTCAGATGAACTGGCGCCACTATCTGAACTCCTCTGATTACTGACCACGAGGAAACTATGGGTCACCAACGGATTGAAACATTGCCTGTGCCTTCTGACCAAATAGCAGCCCCCAACAATATCTACATGGCCTAACTTCTGCCTACTAGTAAAAGCAACAATCAATAAAAGCCAAAAGAATCCAAAGTTTGAAACTTTCGAACACACTACTTCCATGCCCAAATATTTTTTCTGGTAACAGAACAAAAAAGTGAGCAATCACTAGCCAAGTGAGATCAGATTCTTATATGTTTATTTTGTATCTTATAGGTACACATGTATATTATAGTGTTCAATCAAACTAATGTATATTTCGGGTGGCAAAAATCCAATTGTAACTGCCCAACTGATCTTAGTTTTTTCTAGTGTGTAAAAATGAGATTGATTACAAAGATCATGCCATATATATATATATTCTCTGAGACATTCTTACTATTCAAACAAACAATCATTTAAAATATGATTATAATTCTCTGAGACATTTTGTGAAACAAACAATAAGTTCAAAACATCAAATATTCTTAATATTCTCTGACACATTTTGCCAAACACTTGTGTGCTTTAAAAATGAAAAGCTGAGCAAAATAAAAGATTTGAAACCAAATGTCCAAATGAATCTTCTCAAGTGGAAACAAGATATTAAGCAATATATAAACTAGTAACCACATAAATTACTCACAAAAATATAAAGTATAAACCCACTGCTCAATTCTATATTATCTATTTCAGCATTCAATCTTCTCGATAATAACTATTTCAGCTTTCAATCAATTCGATAATAACAAAGAAAAAGTTGAATACAAAGAAAGAAGAGAGCTGACAGAACCTGTTGGAGGAGTCCCTTCCTGCGCCGCTGCTAGTCAGAGAGAGCGAGCCGAGAGCCTGTTGGAGAAGTCGCTGTCGGTGGGTGCTCTGCTTCCTCCGCTGCTCGGCTTGCTGGACTGTCCGTTGCCGAGAAATATGGAGAGAGAGTGTGAGAGCAGAGGTCGGGGGAGGCCGGAGGTAGAGAGAAAGACACGAGAGGGAGACAGAAAATCAAACAACCCCATTAGATTTATTCCCAAATTAAGCTCGATTAGCATAAAAAACCAATGACCCAGATCAATAACACCTAAAACTATATATCCTTACCTGGCTTGCCAAGACCGAAGAAGAGTGAAACAACCCAACGAATGGAACCCTACTGACAGAGAGATAGAGAAAGACGAGAGAGAGATGGAGGAGATATGAGGGACGGAGGCTGAGATTTGAGGGATGGAGGAGATGTGAGCTCAGATTTGAAGCAGGGATGATGAAACCGAAGATAGAGTTCAGACTTTGCTTAGCCGAAGAAGAAAATGGTGAGTCCGAAATTGGTGTGATTTTTTCTGAAAAAAAATGTATAAGTGGCAGGCTCCCAAAATATTACCGCCTTTTTCATTTGCTACATATATAACATTTACCATAATACTTTTTCATTTCTATTATATTCATGTGTTATGGAAATGGGTATTTGGTGTAGTGAGATACCAGACTTGTTTGTGAATTTCTGGATGTGTTTCCAGAAGATTTGACAGGGTTGCCACCGCACAGAGAAATTGAGTTCGTTATAGAACTGGCACCAGGGACGGAGCCAGTGTCTAGAGCACCTTACAGAGTGGCCCCAACTGAGTTGAAAGAATTAAAAGTACAGTTGCAAGAACTGTTGGATTTGAGTTTTATTAGACCTAGTTTCTCACCTTGGGGTGCGCCAGTTCTGTTTGTGAAAAAGAAGGATGGTTCTCTGAGGATGTGTATTGATTACAGAGAACTGAATAAGCTGACAATTAAGAACAAGTATCCTTTGCCAAGGATAGATGATTTGTTTGATCAGTTGCAAGGTAAGAAGGTATGCTCAAAGATCGACCTTTGTTCTGGTTATCATCAGTTGAGGGTCAAGGAAGGAGATATACTGAAGACTGCTTTTCGTACCAGGTATGGGCATTATGAGTTATTAGTCATGTCATTTGGATTGACTAATACCCCTGCTGCTTTTATGGATCTGATGAACAGAGTGTTCAAGGATTATCTGGACCAGTTTGTGATCATCTTCATCGATGATATTCTGGTATATTCTCAGTCTGAGTCAGAGCATGAGCAGCATCTGAGGTTGGTTCTACAAAGACTGAGGGAGCACAGACTGTTTGCAAAGTTCAAGAAATGTGAGTTCTGGTTATCTCAAGTATCCTTTCTTGGGCATATTGTTAGTAAGGAGGGGATTAAGGTAGATCCAGCAAAGATTGAGGCAGTCAGAGATTGGCCAAGGCCAAAGAATGCTTTTGAAGTTAGAAGTTTCCTTGGATTGGCAGGTTATTACAGGCGTTTCGTGGAAGGGTTCTCAAAGATTGCTACTTCGTTGACTGAGCTAACACGCAAGAGTCAGAAATTTGTGTGGTCAGATAAGTGTGAGAACAGCTTCCAGGAACTGAAGCAGAGATTGATTACAGCTCCGATTCTGAGCCTTCCGATAGATCAGGAGAAGTTTGTGATTTATTGTGATGCTTCTCATCAGGGTTTGGGCTGTGTTTTGATGTAGTCAGATAAAGTAATTGCTTATGCTTCTCGTCAGTTGAAGAAGTATGAAAAGAGATATCCCACTCATGATTTAGAGTTGGCGGCTGTGGTTTTTGCTTTAAAGATATGGAGGCATTATCTCTATGGAGAGAAGTGTGAGATTTATACAGACCACAAGAGCCTGAAATACTTCTTCACTCAGAAGGATTTAAATATGAGACAAAGGCGTTGGCTGGAGTTAGTAAAAGAATATGACTGTAAGATTTTGTATCATCCAGGAAAAGCCAACGTGGTAGCTGATGCTTTAAGCCGGAAGGGTCCGGGTCAGATTCATGGTATGAGGCTGATAGCCAGGGAGTTAGCAGTTGATATGACCAGAGCTGGTATAGAGTTGCTGGTGGGCCAGTTGGCTAATATTACGCTACAGTCTACGCTGTTGGAGAGAATCGAAGAGGGTCAGTTGAGTGATCCACAGCTGATCAAGATCAGAGAGGATGTTCTGGTTGGAGCAACTAGAGATTATACAGTGTTTGAGATAGGCTTGTTGAGATACAAGGGGCGGATATGTGTTTCGTTAGACACTGCTTTGAGGCGAGAGATTCTGGAAGAATCTCATACTACAACTTACTCTTTGCATCCATGCACCACGAAGATGTATCAGGATGTGAGATCATTGTATTGGTGGCCAGGGATGAAGAGAGATGTAGTAGAGTATGTGGCTAAGTGCTTGACATGTCAGCAAGTCAAGGCTGAGCATCATAGGCCAGCAGGGTTATTGCAGCCTCTGGATATCCCAAAGTGGAAGTGGGAGGACATCACGATGGATTTCGTGGTGGGCTTACCCAGGACTGTTGGTCAGCATGATTCTATTTGGGTGATAGTGGATCGCTACACCAAGTCAACTCACTTCTTGCCAGTGAGGACTACTTATACAGTTGATCAGTATGCAGATCTCTATGTGAGAGAGATCGTGCGCCTCCATGGAGCACCGATGTCGATTGTGTTAGATCGGGACCCTACCTTTACTTCCAAGTTCTGGGGAAGTTTGCAGAAAGCCATGGGGACACAATGGAAGTTCAGTATTGCTTATCATCCTCAGACAGATGGGCAATCTGAGAGGACGATCCAGATATTGGAAGACATGCTGCGAGCATGTGTGCTGGACTTTGGTGGATCTTGGAGTAAGTATCTACCTTTGATAGAATTCTCCTACAGTAATAGCTATCATTCTACCATTGGAGTTGCACCTTATGAGATGCTGTATGGTAGGAAGTGTAGATCTCCCATTCATTGGGATGAGACAGGTGAAAGGAGATACTTAGGTCCTGAAGCAGTTCAGAAGACCAGTGAGGCCATTGAGAAAATTAGAGCTCAGATGCTTGCTTCTCAGAGTAGGCAGAAGAGTTATTTAGATCCCAAGCGTAGGAACATGGAGTTCCAAGTGGGAGACTATGTCTTCCTTAGGGTCTCACCATAGAAAAGGGTGAGAAGGTTTGGGAAGAAAGGCAAGCTGAGCCCTAGATTTGTAGGCCCATTTGAGATCCTAGAGAGGGTTGGGCAAGTGGCTTACAGATTGGCTTTGGCTCCAGCGTTGTCAGTCGTGCATAATGTATTTCATGTTTCAGCTCTTCGGAGGTATGTATCTGATGTGAATCATATTTTGAGCTATGAAGATTTGGAGCTTGAGGCAGATCTCTCCTTTGAGGAGTAGCCAGTTCAGATACTTGACAGAAAGGATAAGGTCCTCAGGAATAAGACGATACCTTTGGTTAAGGTGTTGTGGAGGAACAGCAAGGTCGAGGAGGCGACCTAGGAGCTGGAGTCAAATATGCAGAGTCAGTATCCCGAGCTGTTCGGGTAAATTTCGAGGACAAAATTTCTGTAAGGAGGGGATAGTTGTAATGCCTCGGATTCCCTAATGCGGTTTAATGGCTGGATTAGTAAGCCGGGAGGGCCATAACTGTTTAATTATCCCATTAATTGATAATATGCATGTTTATGTGAATTATATTGTAATATGATGTTATATGCATGCATATGGGTCAACATTTCATTTCAGGGATGTTTTGGTAATTTGGTCCGTTGAGGGCATAAATGTATCTTTGTATGCATGTCGGTGATCTGTTGTTGAGACCACATTATAATGTGGGTTTGTTCGAGCTATTCGGCATGAGACGATCTTGGAATATTAATTAGCAGTCTAGTCACAACAGGTTTAAGTTTGGGGCTCGGGGTGAGTCTCGAGGTGATTTTAATGATTAGAGCGTTACCGGGAATTAAAGGGTAACGAGATGTGAATTATTGATGTTTGAGATTATTGAGAATAACGGGAATTGGATAGCGTTAATTATGATTAACGAGATAGGAGGGAAATACCAATTTTTCCCTTGGGAGCCTCTAGAAACCTTTAATTGACCTAGGGGTATTTTGGTCTTTTTACCCCTAGGATAGACTTAAGCCATTGAAGGCTGTAGAAAGGTAGTGAAAACAGAGTATTATTCAAAGCTTCTCCTGTACCTATTCTCCATCAATTTTCTTTGTGATTTCTGAGCCAACTTTGAGGGTTCAAGCTTGAGAAGTAAGCCTTGGGAGTGTGTTCCACCATTGAAGAGCATCATAAGCTGAGCTTGGGGTAAGTTTCTAGCCATTGAATTCTCTGGTTTGCCCTGTTTTGGTTCTAGTTTTCAGTTGTGATTTCTAGGTTGAATACTTGGTTTTGTTGGGAGTTTTGGCTAGGGTTCTTATGGTTGTGATGTTTGGGGTATGTTAGGATGGATTTTGGGTTCATTTGGCACCAAAAATGGGATTTGGAAGCATTGGAAATAGGTTAGAATCGAAGGAGTCGAAGAAGGAAGTTTCAGGGGAGTGCTGGTCTGGGGGTAGCGCTACAGCGCCCAACCTAGGGCGCTATAGCGCTACACAGGATTCTTTTGGGCATTTTGGGGGTTCTGAGAATAGTGCTGGGGCACTAGGGAGCAGCGCTGTAGCACTACTCTGTTCCTCCAAAGTCCTGTTTTGAGTGTTTTTGGCTCGGGGTTTCAATCCTTAAGGCCCAGGATCGAATCTACTCACCGTGTGGGCATGTTTCGAGGTCCCGAGAGTGGGGTTTAGGTTAAGACCCTTTCATTGTGGATTTTCATTAATGGAGGTTATAATTGGTTATGATTAGGTAACCGCTACGGGATAAAAGGTCGATCGTTCTCAGGAGTCGTTCTTGTTTTTTTCTCGCTTGAACCAGAGGTAAGAAAATTGCACCCTGTGTATGTGACATGCATGATTGTTGTTGAGGCATGTTGGTTGATAAATGTGGACATTGATTGCATATTAAATGCTAGAGGATGCTGTTTACTTGTGTATGACACTGATTAGTCAGGGACGACATTGGTCGCGTATCACTGACCTAAGAGTCAGAAACGACATAAGCGTCCTGAACGCAGGGCCGAATAAAGGTTAGATCTAATCGATATCAGCGTTGAATGACTCTAAGGCATTAATGCTGGACCGACCCTAAGGTCGATGAATCTTATAAGCGCTTGGCTAGTCTAGGACTAGTTACTCAGAGCCAGGGCCTAAGGCCTAGGTGACTGCTTGTCACATGGCTAGGGAACAGAGTTCCATAGTTATGACTCTAGAGTCATGAGGGAGGTTATGTTGGTGACTAGTCATCATGCACCTATCCTGTGTAAGCTAGTGAAAGGTTCACTTATCTATTAAGCCCCGGTGACCCTATTGTCACATGGCTAAAGGGAGCTATACCCACCTTAGTGACTTTTGCGACTGTCACTCCTCTGTTTTGGACTGAAAGTCCTGAATGATTATTATGATCATTGTTGACATTATGTCATGCTATATTATGTTTTCTTGCTGGGCCATGGCTCATGGGTGCTATGTGGTGTAGGTAAAGGGAAAGAAAATCTCACTCAGCCTTGAGTGGAGAGCTTAGGTGGTGATGTGTACATATGCGGCTGCTTGACCACCACGGCCAAGGAGTTCTCAGAGGGACTAGGGGTTTACCCTATTTTTGCCGCTTAGGTCGGCGGGTTTGTAAATCTGAAACAGTAATGACCATTTTGAGTTGTAAATAACTTGTAAATGTTTTTATGGGCCCATGAACAGTTTTATGCATTTAATAAAATATATCCTTTCCTTTAGATTGGTTTTCCACCTTAGCCTGTTAATAACACTTAGATGCACGTTTTAACCAAAGGACTCGGTTAGCGAGTCAAATTTCCGGTTCGCCGTTCACCGTAACTGTTCTGGGGTAACCAGGGTGTTACATTAGTCTTTGATTCTTTGGTTATTCATGGGCTGTTCAATAGCTCCCGTCCTACCGTACGCGTTCGACGGGTTGTTGTCCCTCCAAGTTCGAGCTTGGTTTGGTGGGACATTGATGTTATCACTTACTTCAGAGGGACCTCCCTCCTGGCGAGTATAACTGACTCCATTTTGGGCTGAGTTTCTCCTCTGTGAGTTTAGGCGATCTCGAAGGTCGGTCTGGGGATCGACTTGAGGGCTCTGAGCTGAACTCAGGTGATTTCTCAAATCTGCATCAGACCTGCCACTTCGATGGCCCTCAGTCTAATAAATCCCATTAGAGAAACTTAGAGCTCGCAGTTGAGGATGAGGATCTGGGATATTGCTGCGTGTCCGTGGGGCATAAGTAGAGGCAGCAGGAGGAGGATTTCTCCTGTTGTCCCCATAGGTAGGAACATTTCACGCAGAACGAGGTGGTGTTGGATGCCTTATGAGCGATGGGGAATGCCTAATTGGCGAGGCAATTCTTGTCCCGTCAGGATGAACCAAATTAGCCCGCGGTCGCTCTACTCCACCATTTCTAGCTCTCTGTGTCTGGCGATCTGATCGTGACGCAGGAGGGTCGACTGGAACATGCTGTCTTTGTGAGTTTGCTCTAGACCTTCCTCTTGGGTTTCCATGGGCGTTTCCAGGCGCATTCGACGGTGAACTGAACTTGGGGTCGAGGTCCTAACCGACCGGCTGACTTGCTGATGGCCCCTGGGAGGGCCGTCAGGCGAAATTTCTTGATGATCTCGCGCCATGGGCGCAGAACTTGGGGTCGAGGTCCTAACTGATTGACTTGGTCTAGATCGGCCCTCCCGGCCGGACTTATGAGTTCCATCTTGCCTCTTTCCAACATTAACATCGGTTGCAAGAGGGGGTAGCCGAGCCAAAACCTCTTCGATTTGCTTGTTTGCTTTGGCCAGATGGCTTCTTAGCTGCATGTTTTCCAACTCCACCGTAGTCAAGTAATCCAGGTTTGGATTCGGCGGCAATGATGTTGAACTCCCAGTGTCGCCGTGGCCCATCGGTTGTTTTCCCGATCTTTGTTGGATTTCAGGGCTATGTTCATCGGAAACAGTAGTATGGTGAGCCTCCTGCCCACCAGGATGATCCACTTCATTAAGTAAAACTAATCATGGATCCTCAGAGATAATCGGACATGCCATGCCTAACCATGAACGTTTATATTACGTGTCCGAGATTTCAGGGATTTGCGGACATGCCATGTCTGACCATGCACGTCTATATAACATATCCGAGTTTCTAAAGATCCAAGGATACGCCAGGCCTCTAGCGTACCTCGAGCTGAATACATTGTGAGCTCGTGCCACGGATGCTATGCCTTATAAACATTACAAGCTCGTGCTTATTGCTTTGCATTCCCCAGCTTGTGCTATTGACTTGGGGAACTGTACTGCCATTGCGGATGGAATACAGACTTATGGGTCATCTATTACAGTTCTTTACTTGCCAGCTATACACGAGCTAAATAAAAGACTTGTGTTGAATCTTAGGATGCACACTTATAATTTAACATGTTTCTTTAGAAAATCACAATTTAATCCAATTAACAAAATTACAAACTTGGTGTGAGAAAAAAAATATAATTTTAGGTGTGCAAAAATATATTTTCCTTGTATTATTTTAACACTAAATTTTAAGTGGAATAAATTCATAAGTGATAATCCAATAATTAATTTAAAACATTTTAACTAAACTTTCAGCCACTATTTAATTTATTTAAAAATCACAAGTGAAATAATTTCAACATTTTTCTTAATTAAAATAAAGAAAAATCATATCTATTAAAATGAACACTCATGGTTATATTAGAAATACCATTTTGACTATTTTCATAGTTTAGTGTATTAATTTATTTCAACATACACACAAAATCACTACTACAATTTGGACATCAGCCATCGGACATGAGAAGTCGGTTCTCTTTAAACCGACTTAACACACGTTCATAAGTTGGTTTACACGAAACCGACCTATCATGTATGTTCAAGGTAAGCATGAGAGGTCGGTTGCGTGGGAACCGACCTTCCATGCTGTCATGCTAGGTCAGTTGTGTGTGGACTGACCTATCATGTCCTACCTTGCTGACATGGTAGGTCGGTACTAAGTGAACCGACTTAGCATGTCACATTATTATTTATATTACATTATTTGAATTTTAAAATATATTAATTTATTTAAACTATAAATATATATAAGCTATTAGTGTATGAAATAAATATAAAAATTTATATTAATTAATCTACATTATAATGTTTTGAAATATAAATAAATGAATTAAATTAATCAATTATTTGTAACATAAAAAAATAATTATATTTTATAAACAAGACAATATTTTAAGTTAATAGTATTAATATTTTAAAATAAAAATATTTATAAAATAATTTAGAGTATCTCTTTAATAATTTTTTAAATGACATCATAGGTTAGTTGTGTGGGAAATGACTTCTCATGTGACATGGTAAGTCGGTTGTGTGGGAACAAACCTACCATGCCATTATAAAAATATATTATTAAAGATTTGTTTTTAGATTATTAGAATTTTAACATATATTAATTTATTTAAACAATACATATATATATAATTTATTTGGGTATGAAATCACTATTAAAAAAATATACTTATTAATATTATATATATTATAATTTTTGAAATATAAATAAATGAATAAATAAATCAATTATTAATAATTAAAAATTTTAATTTAATTTTTATAAATAATAATTTTTTTTATTTAATAGTATTTGTAATTTAAAATAAAAAACTTATAAAACAATTTAGAGTATCTTTTTAATAATTTTTTAAATAACATGGTAGGTCGGTTGTGTGAGAAATGACTTCTCATGTGACATAGTAGGTCAATTGTGTAGGAATATACCTACCATGTAATTATAAAAATATATTATTAAAGATGCTCTAATTTTTTTTAGATTATTGGAATTTTAAAATATATTAATTTATTTAAACAATACATATATATATATACTTTATTTGGGTGTGAAATAAGTATTAAAAAAAATATTTATTAATATTACATATATTATCATTTTTGAAATATTAATTAATTAATTATTTGGAATAAATTTTTTTAATTTAGTTTGTATAAATAATAAAATATTTTAATTTATAAATGATATATTTATAAATACTAGAAAAGAAATAAATTAAATAAATTGGAGATTTATAATTTTAAATTTTAACATCATAGGTCAGTTTTAGAACAGGCTTTTCATGTTGTATTATAGGTCGGTTCTAGAACAGACTTATCATGTAAGCATCATAGGATAAATTAAATTTTTAATTAAATTATATATTTTAAAATTTTAAAATTAAATTAAATAAATTACATATTTATAAATATTAGAAAAAAATAAATTAAACAAGTTGGAGATCTATAATTTTAAAATAAAATATCAATATATTAAAATTATATATTGTTTAATTTTAACATCATAGGTTGGTTCTAGAACAGACTTATCATGTTGCATCATAGGTCGGTTGCTAATGGACCGACTTACCATGTTAAAATTAGGGCATTGAAAATAAAAGCCCAAATAAATTTGAAGTATCCCGTGTATTATTCTTCTTCGTCACTGTACACCCCGCGTTTTTTCTCTTGTTCTTCATTCCGCTAGCGACCTAGCAGCTCTCCTTCCTCAACTCTGGTCACAACAGCGACTCTCACCTCAACTCCGTTCGGCAGCCTCCTTTGTCGTTCACCAGCAGTCTTCGGTTAGGTCAGCCTCTTCTTCAATCACCCCATATTTATTCATATATATATATATATCGTATATAAGTTGGGGTCAGGATTGTGTATATATTGTATATATATTTTATGAAGCAAACTGGGTAGTGTTTTCAGTCAAATTAAACAATCTTGGTCAGCCACTTTGTCTACCCAAACTTGCTTGGACCCAAGGTCCCTTACCATAGCAGCCACGGTTTCACCCCCTACACCACCATAATCATCACTTTAGCCACCACAACCACCACCATCGGCCTCCATACATGACCACCCTATTGGTTACTCTCATACTCACGGCCAGCCATCACTACCAACCTTAACCACCACCAAAACTTCTCAACCTTCAAGATCACACATATCAAATTATCCCCAACCCATTAATGTATGTTTCTAGTCTCAACATAGTGATTTAAAATATACAAAACAGCCCATAGTTTTTAAGAAAGTCTAAGAAATGAAAAAAACAAATCGGCACCGTAAAACTACGAATGAAATGTACGGGTTTGTACCTCTTACTGTGGTTGGTTCCTGGTGGTTTCTTCTTCTCCTTAATTTAGTCCACAACGCTATAAACACAACCAAACAATTTCTCATGAGTTTTGCACTCAAATTCTAAGAGAACAATCACCGCAAAATAGATTCATACTTACATTTTTCCTTCGGACTGTACTTGTACCGAAACCTTCAAGAATACTCTCATTTCTTTTGCTTTCTTATACAATGGATTAAGAGGTTCTACGAACATGTTGAGGGTCTGTAACTTCAATGAAAAACCCAAAGAAAATAACTCACCTTGCTCTTATCCCCTTGGACCCGAACATACAACACCACAAGCACTGTGCACTTCTTCATCCTTATACACGTGACCACCCATTATCTTCATCCTTATACACGTTCAGCCATTTCTCTCCCAAGCCTTGCTTGACTCCATGGTTCCTCACCTAGGCAGTTACGGTTTCACTCCTAACCACCATGACCACCATTCGGCCACCACAACCACCACCCTCACCACCATCGGCCTCCATCTGTGACCACTCAAAGTGGCACCTCCATGCACGACCAACCACCATTCTCAATCTTTAACCACCACCAAACCATCTCAAATCTTAAGACCACATATATTAAACTATCCCCAACCCCTTAATGTATGTTTCTAGTCCCAAAACATTAATTAAATCCATACAAAACAGCCCACAAATTCATAGCCAACCTAAGAACATAAATGAAAAATAATCGGTATCGTAAACTACGAAGGAAGTTCACAGATTTGTACCAACCTACTGTGGTTGGTTTCTTGTGGTTCCTTCTTCTCCCCACTTTAGTCCACAATCCTATGAACGCAACCAAACCATTCCACATGAATTTCGTACTCAGAATCTAAGAGAAAAATCACCGCAAAATAGGTTCGTACTTACGTTTTTCCTTCGGACTGTTCTTGTACCGAAATCTTCAAGAATACTCTACAATTTATACACATGATACAACGTGGTGTGTGAGAATAATATATATTATTTTTATTATGTTTATTGTTTTAAAAATGGCCTACAATATATATTGATAAAGTAAATATATTATATTAATTGTAAAACAAATTATAGAAAAAATAAATAATTTAAAGATACGTACAATTTATTGAGATTTCATTTATATGTTTTATATTGTATATTTTTAACAAGTGAAACTTTAGTAACATAATTTGTTAAAAAAAAACTTTAGTAATGGTTAAAATATTTTTTGTTTTGCTAAAAAAAAATAGGAATAAGAATTTTCAAAATTTAGTACAAAGTTTATTTTTTGCTACCAAATAATTAGTAGCTAAAATTTCTTATTTTGCAACAAAAATAAAATGGTAGCCGGTAATATAAAAAGAAGCAGTTTTATATTTTGATCCCAATAAATTTAGCTACTAAATTAAAATTGGAAGCTAAAAATGTAACTTAGCTACCAAAAATTTGGTAGTAGAAATATTTGGTCATATTTTTTTTATTTATCAACTAAATTATTTTGCTACTATAATTTGGTAGCAAAATATGATTAATTGCTACCAATTATATTTGGTAGCTAAAAGCTTAGTAGCTAAAACTTTATTTTCTTGTAGTGACACTAATACAAAACCTATTCATACTTGGCTTTCTTTTTATATATAATAGATTATATATATATATAGTCTGACGATGCTTAACTAATGTATCATTAATCATAATGTTTCTGCAGGCTCCAGTTAATTATTTTTCTTGGTTATTGTTAATTGCAAGAGGTAAGTATGTTATCTTATTAGAGGAGTTTGAATATCTTAAATATTCATCTATAGTGAAGTAGGTTTTGAGATTAAATTTGTGTGTTGCGGTGATAATGGAATGTTGAGAACTTGTGTGTTTTAGTGAAGTAGGTTTTGGGAAATTTATTTGTGTGCTGTGGAGATAAAATGAAGAAACTTATTGTGTGTTGTTTGAATTGTTTGACTCTTTGTTGACAGATGGTTAGGTCACTATTATAAGGGAAATGTTGCCTGAATTCATCTAGAATTATGTTTTATTTTCTTATATTTAAATTATGTTGTGCTTGCATAGTTCTTCTTTGATTGGTATAGGGAAGCTCTGTCAAAAATTAAGTTAAAAAGATAGTATATTAATAGGAATATGACAACTCTAAAAATTTGTTATGAGAATTTTCTACATGCAGGAGGATTTCAGTCCAATTTTAGGGAAACATCTGTCGAATTTTTTCTAGGAAATGGACAAGAGTTGGATAACAAGGGACATGCTTTCAAAAGAGTATGAAGAGGGAGTTGACAACTTTATTAAGCTAACCTTAGAAAATTCAACGGATCTTTCCAGAGTTCACTGTCCATGTAGAAAATGTTCAAATTTGAAAAAATTAGACATAATGGAGATAAAGAGTCATCTATACTTTAACGGAATGGACCAAACATATGTCAAGTGGATTTGGCATGGAGAAGAAGATGAATCTAACAATAATGTTCCCAATGAAAGAAAGCAATTTGATCAAGTATTTGATGACCCTATAGAGATGGTGAGAGATGCAGATGAACGTTTTGTTGATAAGCCTAAAGAATTTTTGAAATTCTTAGAAGATGCAGAGAAACCAATATTCTCCGGGGCACCTTTGTCAAAATTAGTTGTTTTAGTAAAACTATACAACTTGAAAGTTGGTAGTAGTTGGAGTGACACAAGTTTCACAAAGTTATTAACTTTATTAAAAGAAAGTTTACGAAAAGACAATGAATTGCCTTCCTCGCTTTATGAAGCGAAAAAAACATTGTGCACATTAGGAATGGAGTATAGCAAGATTCACGCTTGTCCAAATGATTGTGTTCTATATCGAAATCAATATGAGAGTGCAACTAAGTGCCCCGTATGTAAAAAATCTAGATGGAAAAAAAATAAGAACAACAAAGAATGTAAGAAAGGGATTTCGGCAAAAGTATTGTGGTATTTGCCACCAATACTTAGGTTTATACGTTTGTTTCGAAATCTGAACATGCCAAAAGTCTGCGATGGAATGAGGATGGAAGGATCAAAGTTGACAAATTCCGCCATCCAGCTGATTCCCCAACTTGGAAAGAAGTGGATGAACTATGGCCTCAAATAAGAAAGGATCCTAGAAATCATCGACTTGGTCTTTCTGCTAATGGCATCAATCCATTAAGCAATATGAGCTCATCTTACAGTTGTTGGCCAGCGATTCTATGTATTTACAATCTTCCTCCTTGGTTGTTTATGAAAAGAAGATTCACAATGTTAACTTTATTGATATTTGGTCCCAAGAAACCTGGAAATGATATATATATATATCTATTTAGCTCCTTTGATAGATGACTTGAAGGTATTGTGGAACGAAATTGATTGTTATGATTCTTTTAAAAAAGAAAATTTTATACTTAGAGGTGTACTCTTATGGACAATCAATGGATTTCCTGCTTATGGTAATTTATTAGGATGTTTTGTGAAATGATATAAAGGATGTCTGATATGCGGTGAAAAAACAAGCGCCACAAGATTAGAACATTGTAGGAAGATGTGTTATATGGGTCATAGAAGGTTTCTACTAGAAAAAAATTATTACCGGAAGCAAAAATTAGCATTTAATGGTGAGCAAGAGTTGCGAGAAGCGCCTACACCAATGACTAGAGAAGCTGTCTACGAAGAGATTCGTTTAATAGAAAATAAATTTGGTAAGCCTGTGGAAAAGGTCGATGAAAGTGTAGAGACAAAGGGGAAAAAGAAAGGCAAATGTAAAACAAACATCAAACGAAAGCGCAATAAGAAAGATCAACTAGCGGAAGATTCAAAGAATAATACATGTTGGAAGAAGAGTAAATTTTCTTTGAATTGGAATATTGGAGACATTTGTTAGTAAGACATAATCTTGACGTCATGCACATTGAGAAAAACATATGTGATAGTTTGATCGGAACCTTACTTAATATTCCTGGGAAAACTAAGGACAATATTTCTGCTCGTAAGGACCTTGTGTTAATGTCTGAATCAAAAAAAGATTTGGCACCTGAAACAGGAGAAAGAAGAACTTATTTACCTCCTGCTTGTTACACCTTGAAGAAAGATGAGAAACGTAAACTTTGTAAAACTTTGGGAAATGTTAAGGTTCCAAATGGGTATTCATCAAATATTTGTAATTTAGTATCAATGAAAGATTGTAGACTAATCGGTCTTAAATCTCATGATTGTCATGTATTGATGCAATAGTTACTTCCAATTGTTATTTGGGGATCACTAGACCAACATGTTAGAAATGCTATAATACGAATGTGTTTTTTTTTTAATGCCATAAGTTGTAAGGTTGTTGATGTATCTAAGTTGGACAAGATTGAAATAGAAATTGCCAAGACCTTGTGCCTATTTGAGCAATACTTTCCTCCATCTTTTTTTGATATCATGGTTCATTTGGCAGTGCATCTTGTTAGAGAAGTAAAACTATGTGGGCCTGTATGTTTTCGTTGGATGTATCCATTTGAAAGATTGATGAAAGTTTACAAAGGTTATGTTAGAAATCGAAATCGTCCAGAGGGTTGTATAGTTGAGGCTTACATAGTAGAAGAAGCAGTTGAATTTTGTACTGAGTATATTACTGATGCAGAAGCGATTGGTATTCCCAGAAAGACAATGAGTGAAGATGTTATTGGAAGAGGCATCAACAATGGAAGGCTCACCTTAATCAAAAAATAAGACTGGGATGTTGCTCATCGAAATGTTCTAGAGAATACAATTGAAGTTCAAGCTTACATAGAGTAAGTATTAATATTATGTGAAATGATATCTAAGCAATGATTTATTGTCATATTAACAATATTCTTAATTTCAGAGAACACTTGGAATATCTTCATTGTGAGCATCAAAATAAATCAAGAAAGTGGATTCAAGATTACCACTATCAGACTTTTCATCAATGGTTTCGTGATAGGGTGGCCTATTCTAATTACTTCATTATAAGTATACTTAGTTTTTAAAAATAACTATATCAAAATCTATAATTTATTTTACATTATGCAGATTCAATCTGAATTGAGTATGGAGTTTCACAAAGTATTTGAAAACTTAAGATGGATTTCATTAGGTTCGACTACTATGGCAATTAAGCACGATGGATTTGTCGTAAATGGTTATAGATTTAGTACAAAAGCTCGTGATGATGTTAGAGTGACACAAATTAGCGGTGTATGTATTGTTGTGAAAACTCTTCAATTTGCTTCAGCTCGTGATAAGAAACCATTTTATGGAGATATGAAATTTTATGGAGTCATTAAAAAAAATATGGGAGCTTGATTCTCGTGATTTTAGGATGGAAATGTTCAAATGCAATTGGGTAGAAGACAAGTATGTTATATCAGATAAGTTAGGATGTACTTTAGTGGATCTCAATAAAATAGGCCATAAAGAATAATCATTTATATTAGCAAGTCAAGCAAAACAAGTATTCCATATTCAAGATCCATCAAATTCAAGATGGTCAATTGTACTTGCATCACAACCAAAATTCATAGGTGATGATGATGATGATGATTATGAGATTGGCGAACTTCAAACTTTTGAGAAAGAAATTGGAGATATCAATGAATTTGAGGGAATCGAATCAATAGTTGGACCATATGTTTGAAGAGATTGTGATGGAATTTGGATTGTAAGTTTGTATTTAAAATATATTTCCTTTTATCATTGGAACACTTGGTGCCTAATTGAGACTAAAAGCCTCAATAACAAGAGATCCTAGGTTTGAACCTTCGAACCTGGGTCTCACCCCAATTCCCAACCCCCATAACCACTAGACCAAACCTAGTGGCTTTGTATTTAAAATATTCTTATCATTTGTTTATTTTATGTACTAATCTTTATACTTGTTTTTTCTTAATAAGATCATGGACCATCCTGAAGAGCATCTTGAAGAGGAACTTGAAGACAATGCAGACGAAGATATCGATGTAGAAGAGGCTGGTAATGAAGATCCTACAATAAAGAAGAAGAAAAGTAGGTAGCCTAAGGGGATAGTGCGATTGACAAAAATAATTGCTGACAAAATCAAAGGGATTAAGATAAATTTAAGGTTTAACAAGAGAGGGCAATCAATTGGAACTCCGGAGAGAGCGTTACAATGCTATTTGGGGATGCAAGCAAAGTCAATGGTGTCAATTACATATGATAATTGGCATGATGTTCCTGCTGCAACTTTAGAGAATGTTTGGAAATATGTAAATGTAAGGTTCATAGACTGAAGGTAATCTTTTAAACTTGTATATTATTATTTACACTAACTTGTATTGTTAAACTTTGTAGCTAGCTTTTCATCTTAACGAGGGAATGATAAAGGAAGTGATAAGTTCAGTAGGCATCAAGTGGAGGGCATTCAAAACATTTTTGACCAGAAGATTTGTAGCTCCTTACCTTAACAACCTAGATTTATTGGAAGCAAATCCCACTGCATTAGATGTGCCTCCAAAATGATATAGCATTCCTGAGGAGGAATGGAAAAACTTCGTCACCAAAAGAAAAAGTAAAGAATTTCAAGTAAGTGTACAATACCAAGTTTTAATTTTTTTATTCATATATTAATTTATTGAAAAGTTAAATTATTCCAATTGAATTAGGAATTTAGTAAAAAACAAAAAGAGAGGTGTGCTGCTTTGGAGTATCCTCATCATTCATCACGATGCAGTTATAAAGACATATAAATTGACCTTGTAAGTGAGCTTTTACTATTGATTTAAATTTTTGTAATGGTTTAATATATAACTTATTGAGTTTTATTTTGTTACAGCAAACTAAACTAGGCACAGATGAGCCAATAAATCGATCTATACTTTGGCAGGAGGCAAGGAAAGATGCATCCGGAAATTATGTAAATGAACGTGACAAGCTTATAGGAGATGCCATTGTATGTATATGAACTTGGATTTTTTTTATCCTTCATTATATTTTATTACTAAATTTATGAAATTAAATATTGCAGGATGACCTTCTAGATAAGAGAAATGAGGGGACTCTTGTAGAAGTTGGGACAAGCGATATATTGACACAAGTGTTAGGAAAAAAAGAGCATCCTGGTAAAGTAAGAGGCCAACGTCGTGGCGTTATACAAAGAGACTACTTTTTGAAGCCAGCATGAGGTTTTAGTGGACTTCAACAATATCAATTTCAATTTCAACAACACCAATCTCAAAAATACTTAGATGACTTTAAAAAGTTAGAGCAATCCTTTGAGCAAAGACTACGTAGTCAAGTTGAACAATTTTAAGCAAAACGAAAATGAGAAAGAGAAGAACGAGAATGAGAACGAGAGTTGTTTTTGACAAAGTTTACAGAATTAGCAAACCAAATTTCATCATTAAAAGGAAGTGAAGTGAGTTTGCCTATGATAGTTTCACCAACAAGTGTGACCCCTATGCCAATGGAGGTGGTAAATGAGTCTTTAGTTTCTTCAAAGGTATTTTATTCTTCACCTATTCATATTATTATTGAAGAAAATATCTATTATAACATAAATATTATTTTGTCCTCATCTTGAGCTTGTAGGATAATAAGAATTCTAGATTATTGGAAGAAAATGGTGATACTATTGCTATTGGACGAATAATGGCAACGAGTGGAAAAATTCATTGTGTTGACTTAAGAAAGGGTAACTATCGTGTGCAAGTAGATGAGTGCTGCAATGATGATACTAAACTTATTTTTCCTATTGGGGATGAGATTTCTTTAGTACGTCAAGCTATTGGCCACTATGTTGAGTGGCCATCTCATATGATCATTCCTTACGATTCAAATTTGGTAAGATATTGACAAACAACTATATTTAGTGATTAAATTATTTTTCATGATGTTGACCCTTGTTTTGGTCAACGACACCGAGTCAGATAAACGGCAGGAAAATAGTACAAAGCTTGAGAAAACAATCTAATGGAAAATAAAGAACACAAAGAATTATAGTGGTTCAGCCCCAATGATTGGTAATGACCTACGTCCACTTGATACTATTATTAATATTGAGCTTCAAAGGTGTGATCAAAGAACTAGGGTTCCTAAGTTTCATAGACATTAGAAGGAGAAAACAATACAAACGATGGATAATAGTAATGCAATTCGGAAAAAGATCAAAAGATCCCCCCATGAGCTATATCTTGTATATTTATAGGCTCAAGGAGGGTTACATGAATCAATTAGTCATATCTTTCCTTAATAAACGGATCTTCAGGTTATAATGAAGAGATATTCTCAGATATCATTACAACTGTACATATTTATTCATAAATAAACGGAGTATACGACCAGGCTGGTCGTATATAAAACTTGAAGTTCGCATATGGAAATATCTCTGGTCGATAGGCGAGCAGCATCTCTGCGATGTGTCGGCCACGTCATTAATAGCTATTTTTTGGATAAACATTTGGCCCCCCAAGTTTATTTATTGCGACCAGCAATAAGTAAACTTAGGAAACTAACTTTTCGTATGCCCCACGAAATCTGTCAGAGTTCCTCACGCATTCTCGAAAACTGTGATCTAATCACGTCCAATCACGCATTTTCAGTTTCAAAGTAATCCCTCTAATGGCTATTACACTCCCCCATTGTTAGAGAATATATATTATTGCTCAATGGAATTATGGAAAAACCAAATACAACTCTATGCAAAAATACAATGGACAAGATAATATTGATTAAATAAGTATTACAACTCAATTGCTCAAAATACAAGTAAATAAAAAGATGTAGAAGAAGAAGATTACAAACTCAATACTATAACAATGCAAGTAAATAAGAAGAACAAAAGAATGAAAAGCACAAACTCTCACACAACCAAAGTGTAGAGTAGTGGGGATCACCAACTTGAACAAGGTTCAAGACCTTTGTCCAAAAGCTTATTTCCCCCTATTCTCTAAGCACTAAGGGATCTCTCTAGGAAATAACTCTCTGGAATTATCAAGCCTCAAGGTGTATTTTTCAACTGTAATGCCCCAACTCCAGGGACCGTTATGGTGTGCCTTGTAAACAGTGCTAAACTCGCTAATCGAGTCATTTGGCCAAAATCGTGTCACTAAGTATGATTAGCGGTTTAGGGATTAAAATTTTTGGTTAAGATGTAACGTTTCATTAGAACGTTTAACATATATAATGGGATCCCAAAAGTTTAATTTTAGAGTCTACTACAAGAAAATATTTACAACAGGCCGTTCTATGCTGCAAAACTGGGTTTAACCCTAGTTCCACTTTAAACCTCGGCCGTGGCGGAAGAGCAGTTACATATGTGCACATCATCACCTAAGCTCTCCAACTCAAGGATGGTCTAGCTTCCTTTTGCCTTTACCTGCACCACATAGCACCCGTGAGCCGAAGGCCAGCAAGAAAACACAATAAAGCATGATATAATATCAACAATGATCATAACAATCATTCAGGACTATCAGTCCAAAATGGGTAGGTGACAGTAGCCAAAGTCACAAAAATGGGTACAGCTCCTTCTTGCCATGTGACGATAGGGTCACCGGGGCTTAACTGGTATGAGAACCTTTCATAAGTTTGAAGAGGATAGGTGTATGGTGAATGGTCACCAACATAACCTTCCTCATGACCATAGAGTCATAACCTGGGGACAGCACCCTTTAGCCATGTGACAAACAGTCACCGGGGCCATATGCCCTGACTTTGATCATCTGGTCTTAGACCAGGCAAGCGCTTATAAGTTCATCGACTTTAGGGTCGGTCCAGCATTAATGCCATAGAGCCATTCAATGCATGTTCATCGACTTTAGGGTCGGTCCAGCATTACTGCCATAGAGCCATTCAATGCATGTTCATCGACTTTAGGGTCGGTCCAGCATTAATGCCATAGAGCTGTTCAATGCTGATATCGATTAGATCTAATCTTCACTCGGCCCTGCGTCCTCGATGCTTATGTCGTTTCTGACCCTCAGGTCAGTGAAACACGACCAGTGTTCAGCTCATTGTGAACTTGACTAATAAATCACAGCTTCATAGATGAATCCAACACCATTGCCGATTCTGACTAATAAGTCAGTGCCATACACAAGTAAGTCATGCCACCAAACATATGTCACATGTCCAATATCCATAAACAAGGTATTCAACATGCTTACTCAACAAGTATTAATACAATTAGGACCATACACAAACCCAGAGGCACAGGCTCTGAACAATATCATACTCAGTACTCAAAGCATGTCCTAATCACATGTTTCTCATGCATCACATGCATTATACTTAACAATCCAACATGCACCAATCATAGCCATGCATGTCATGTTTAATAACCAACCAACATGCATCAAGAATAGCCATGCATGTCATACTTAATAATCAACCAGCATGCATCAAGAATAGCCATGCATGTCATACTTAATAATCAACCAACATGCATCAAGAATAACCATGCATGTCACATATTCACAGGGTGCAGTTTTCTTACCTCAGAGTCGAGCTAGAATGTTTAAAAGAACGACCCTTGAGAACGATCAACTTTTAGTCCTTTAGCGGTCACCTAGTCATAACCAAATATAGGATACCATCAATAAAAATGATCAACATAGGTTCCCAAACCAATATCTAGCCTCCGGGACATCAATCCCCACTTAACCGGGTAGTAGGATCGACCCCGAGGCCTAAGGCCAACATCCCCAAGTCAAAAACCTATTTCTGGCCAAAACTGCCCTGATGGGCCGCGACTCACCATAGCCATGCCGCGGCTCACCCTCAGACAGAAGCATAATTCTTCCCAGAAACACACTCAAGCCGCGACACACCATAGACAGGCCGTGGCACATTATGCAAACCAGCAAGCCACCAGCTTGCTTCCCCTGCGTTTCTCCTCGAAACTAAACCTTCAAACCAGTTCCAAACCTCAACCTAACACCCAATTCAACCACTAAAAATTATCAACAACTCACCCACATCAAAACCCAAGTTAAACATCAACTAAACTTCCATTAATTCCAACTATTTACCAAGAAATCACAAGCTGAAAGTTTAAAGCCAAAACAGAGCATACCATGAAACTAATGGCTGGAACTTACCTCAAACTTGATTTTGAATCCCCTTTAATGGCTGAATCAAGTTCCTAAGCTCCCACCTTTGATCTCCTAGCTTAACTCCTCAATTTGGGCTCTCAAAATTCAAAGAAAAGCAAAAGGGAAAACATGTACGGGAGAGAAGAAGAAGATGAGGATGGGCTCTGTTTTTGGTTCTGTTTTCCACAGCCTACTAACCCTCATATAAATCCAAGCTAAATGACCTAAATGCCCCTAGGTCATTTAAGGTTCCTAAAGCCACCCAAGGGCAAAACCGTCATTTCTCGCCTATCTCGTTAATTATAATTAACGCTCTCCAATTCCCGCTATTCTCAATATTCTCAAGTACCAATAAATCATATCCCATTACCCTTTTATTCCCGGTAATGTTCTAGTCATCAAAATGACCCCGAGACTCACCCCGAGCCCCGAACTTAAACCCATTATGACTAGACCGAACACTTACATCTCATGATCGTATCATGCTGAATAGCCCGAACCAATCCACTTATAATATGGCTATATTAATTAATCACCACCATGCACCCAAAATACACAATTACACCCACAGCGACCAAATTACCAAAATACCCTTATAATTAAAAATACTCCCATATGCTTGCATTTACCATCATATAATAATATAATTCACATGAACTTGCATATGATCATTAAATAGCATCATAATTCAATTATGGCCCTCCCGGCCTCCTAACCAAGGTCCTAATCCTTATTAGGAAATTCGGGGCATTACAACAGCCAAGTGCTTTGTGGATGAAAAATGGTGTGTCATACAAGTGAGCATTAGGCTCCTATTTATAGAGTTTGAGATACCCCTTTGAATTTCAACTTCCACCAACCCCCATGGCTGTTACCAATGTTTAATTGGATGTTTTATGGAATTAAAATAAAGATTTGGGAGTTACTTGGCTGTTTGTTGGACCCAAAAGAGGGTGTTTTAATATTTAAACTCGCAAGTGCACGAATTGTTTCGGAATATAATGTTCATGTAAGTACGAGGTCGAACCCATGGGAGTTGACTAACATCAAAAGAAACTATTTCAAACAAAGCAATAATATTCTAACCTAGTTCCAAATATTTGATGAAATTTTGTTTTAGAAAAATAAAAGACAAGTAATAAAAAGATTTAAGATTAAATAGAAAAATGGTTTTCAAATGATATATGTAAAATAAGATTATTAAGATGTTAGAATCCACAAAATGCAAGTTCAATAATATTTATAAGTATATTGATTCCCAAGTTTTGATATAGTTGAAATAAATCACACTATATATTTTTTCAAAATATATTTTCTATTCAAGCACAAGTTACTCTTTCAAAAATTTAGGATTTTTCTTCACTTATATAAGATATAATTTCTAAGCATTAGTTGTGTTACAACCTAATGAAACTACAAAAAATCAAAGAGATTATGTTTAGGCAAAATATGATACTTATGCTCTAAGAATTAGATGTGAACAATTTAATGAAAAACATTTAATCAAAGAATATCATATTTTTGCATAATGAAGAACTAAGTGTAATATGTTTTAACACTCAATAATAGATGAAAAATGCATATCTTTGATAGAAAAATCCATAAACAATGTTACACAAATGGGAAATCAACATACAATAAAAAAAAATACTATCTAGTTACATTTTGCTTCATCATCATCTTAATAACCTTTGAAAAAGATTAGAAGCTCATAACTAGATAAAAATTACAAAATAACATACTTGACATGCTCTTCAAAAGATGAAAATGGTAGAGAAAATAGTGAAGAGAAGAGAGAAAAATATGTGTAGAAGATGTTGAAAAGATGAAGAAGAAGAGCTCCCCAAATGGTCTTACAAGACTCTATTTATAGGCAAAATGTGGAGATTAAATTAATCAAATTAAAATAAATAAATTGATTAATTTAATTGTGTTGGGAAGTGGTAGGATAAATAGAGTAAGTGTAAGAGTATTGGAAAAATGAAATGTTTGGTTGGGTAAAAGATTAGTGAAAAGCTAGGGTAAAAAAATAAATTAGGAATGTTTATTTAGGTAAGAAGAATAGGGAAAAGTGAATTGATATTTGAGTGAAAAATATTGGGAATGAAAATGTGATTTTTGGGTCTTTTTGGTGGTTGTTTGGTGCTTGGTCTAGGCTGGCCGAAATGGGCTTTGGTGGAGGAAGGCATCACTTGGGCCTTGCGGACTGGGCTGGCCCACGTTGGGGCTGCTTGGAGTTGAAGAGATTGGAACCGTGGGTGACTAGCTGCTTTGATTGCTGAAGGTGGACTTGGGCCAAAGGAGATGCTGGCTGAATGCTGATGGAATGAAGTCAGGAGGTTGGGCCTTCTTTGCTGAAGGAATTGAACCCGTGGGAGAAGCATCCTGTGATGCTTGGAGATGTGGAGTCAACGTGGGAGGCAGATTGATGAACTTGTGAAGGCTGGTGGAGTGACAGCTGGCGTTGGGGAGGATTGATATATGCTGAAGGAGGCTTCGGTGTGGTGTCCTTCGGATGTGAGCTTGGGCCTGAGCCTCTTGGGCCGAATGGAGCTTGGACAGGTGCTTATCAGAAATGCTACTTCTTTTGCTTTCTTTTCTTAAAAATATCACATTTCCTTCATTTTCTTTCTCCTCAATAGCAAAAATGCATTATTTTCCCTACAAAATAAATTATAATAACATATTTTCACTGTAAAATAAATCAAGTTAATTCTTTGAAAATATTAATTATAACTTAATTTATATTTAACATTTAATTTCAATAAAATAACATCTTTTTTTTTACCCCAAACTAAACAATAATAATTTAAATAATTAACTACAATATTTTACAACAAAATAACTATAAAAACACACAAAAATATATAAAATCAAAATAAACCTAATAAATTCAAAATTACTTTAAAACTTAATAAATCAATTAAAAACTCAAGAATTAAGCAACAATTAGCACATAAAAAGTGGTAAAATAACTCTATTTTGTAGAGTTATCACTGTTGGAAACGTTCAAAATTGGATAAAAACCGAAATTCAAAGAATTTGTCAGCCACTAGGGCCGCGGCGCTTGGAGTCAAGTTCAGCAACAAATTTTTTCAGTTTTTTCAAAACGTTCCAATTTATTCCCACTTGATTTTGTAACTTCCATACACAATATGGGAGTTAAAATCACATCTCTATCAACCATTTCTCATATGGCTTTATGAAATCCAATCTCAAATGTGTAACATATAATATACACATTATTGGGTAATATTTGGGAGTTACAAATTTGTAACTGATTTTGTAACTCCAAAATATGTCACATTTGGATACACACATGTGTCCAATTTTGTGACTCTCAATAATATGTTACAAGGTGTGACAATTCACATTTTGTCACATTATTTAATCTAATATTATATTATATGAAATAATATAACACCCATGCCTTGAAAAAGGTAACTCATGATTACCCCTTTTCAACATATCTCAGCCATTATAAATAATCCCCGAATTTACCTTTTAACTTTTTACTAGCCATTTTCTTGCCAAGAACCTTCAAGAACTCCATCTGAGAGCTCAAAAGTTTTGAAGATCTTCCGTCGCTGTTCTAAGGATCCTTCGTTCGCACGTCCAAAGTCGCTTCATTTCAGAACCTCCAACCTTCATCTAGGTAAATTTCTTCAACTTTCAAGCCCTTTGACATACCATGCATACTGCTATACAACTGTTTTGATTTCTGAAATTTTTGTGTTCTTGGGTAGAAATGCATGAGGATTGTGGAAATGTTGATTGATGCTTGATAGGGTAGTGTAGTTTTGCTCTGTAGGATTTAGGAGCTAGTTTGATAGTCAAGATCATAAGTTTAGGGCGTAAAATCGAAGCAAAAATTTGATTTTTAGGCTAGATGAAAAACTGGGTTTTTCCCGCCCCTTCGGAGTCCAAAAAGCTTTTTTCAAAAAACTTTTTATTTCCGCTTTTTGATCTATTTTTCAAACTGCTCGCATAGAACTAAGTGTTTCCATTAGAATGCTACTGGTCGTAGACGTGAGCAACGTTATTCCAACTTTCAACATAAGCTCCCAGGCTGTGCGTCTTATCTCCTCCTTTCTCTGTTCGCAGTTTACATGCAAGATCCGTGGGGAGGAGAAAGACCTATAGACGACGACCTATTGGCTCAACTGCTCGAGGACGAAGAGCAACCATCGTCACTGATTCCTGACATCCCATTCTCTCGTGCCAAAACCAAAGCTCAGAAAAAGAAAACCCCCACTCCTTCACATCAGCCTGCTCCTCGGGCTGAAACTCCCTCGACTAGTGGTCGAGCCGAAAATGCTCCCAATCCCAACATCCAAAGACACGCTCGACCTCGACATGCCATTCAACCAGATGTTGAGTGGCATTTAGTTCCTGAGAGCAGAGTGACGATCAGGATGATCGCCAATTATATCAGGAAGTACAGTCTCACGGGGGTGACCTTAATCTGACCTCACCAAGAGCAAAGGGTGAACCTGCCCGAAGGCGCCTTCAGCGCCTGGTCGAGGTTTCACATCGAGGCAGGGGCTACCTTGCCTCTTCACTCATTTTTCCAAGGGGTGGCCAACTATTTCGGAGTTGCCCCTTTTTAGATAACCCCAAACGGATATAGGATGGTCACTGCACTCTATATCCTGTACAGCCACAAGAAATGGCCCATGCCAACTCCTCATGAGGTCAACTACTTGTTCGACCTCAAGTCTAACCCCAACCAAGAAGGCACAGGGTTTTTTCACTACTGTCATCAGGAAACCGGGCGCACTTTCCTGACTGACACCACCCATATATCAAATGTGGGGAGGTACTACCAGAAGTACTTCCTCACAACTGACATGATCGCAGACAACCTGGCCTTCGCTCAAGGAGGTAAAACTTTCGTATCACTGGCTGTTACTTCTTCACTTAGTGTTCTCCTCCACATTTGCTTAAATTGTTAATGTCTTCCAGGCCCATGGCTGCGACTAGACCCAACTCCGGACATGGAGTTGAGATCGGTGCTCCTAGCCAGCATGACTGGCATAGAAAAAAGCGTCAAGCATCTGGTTACAGAGGCAAATCTCAGGCTGGTTGGCCTCTTGCCCCTCATCAGGACATGAGGGAGTCAACTACAGGGGGTGCCACAACTGAAGAGGAACCCGAGCAGCAACCACCAGCGTCGCCTCCACGAAGGAGGCCGACCGGGGTCACGATCAGGGAACCTGCTGGCACACCTCCAACAGAGAGGTCCTCTGTCCCTGGGGAAGGGAAAGAAGAAGGCCACCGAGCCTGTCGAACACTCGGACGAGTCCTCAGATGAGAATGGTAAAGTTATTTCGCTTTTAGATAGCTTGCTAATTCCCTGTCACCTATTCGACGGGGACAACAATTTTAAATATGCTCCAAATTAAGGCTCAAACTTCTTCATGCCAGAGAGTGAGTATAAGACTAATAGAGTCTATAGGATAGCGACCAGTAATAATAGCTCGGGTATTTGACTTTGTAATCTTTCTTTATTTCTTTTCCTGATGTTATATACTTAGTTATTTATGCTATCTCACTGTTAGATATTTTGCTTCTTTTTCAAACATGGATTCTGTAAATGTGTTCGATATTTACAGCACTCCTGAGGCTGCCGCGGCTCCCCCGAGCAAAAAGAAGACAAGCAAGAGGCACCACGGGGAAAGCAGCAAAGTGCCTCAGGCGAAGAAGCCTCGCAATGCAGGCCCTCCGGAGGATAGGCCCTCCGCCACCACAACTCCATCCTCTCCTCGTGAGCAGCAGATTCCTCCTGCTCCAGCCGGATCGACTCCACCTCCCGCGGCCCCGACTGACCAAACCCAACAGCCCGATCCTTCTTCAACTGGGGGCAACATAACTGGTTGCACCTTTAAATTGGTCAAGGAGAGGGTCGCTAAGATTGTGAAGCACGACCGCTGCCGAGAGGCAATGGCCGCGATAGAGGCGATGGATGTTGACCTGATCCTGAACCGCGCCCTGAACGAGTTCACCAGTGTAAGTCATCTTTTTCTGCGGAAACAGGTCTTCTTTATTTTATAGTTAGTCTAACTTCTACTCCGACTGCAGGCCATGCCGACCTTCACTACCGGCCGTATCTGCTTTGGTGCTGTCACTGAGTAGGCCAGAACTTTGGAGCAACGACACGAGGATGAACTTAAAGCTGCCGAGGCAAAATATGCTGAACAGCTGGCAGTGGTGCTTGAGGAAAAGGCTAAACTGGCTAAGGAGTTGGAGGAGAAGCAAAGGTCTCTGAACAAAGCTCGTGAGTAGAGGGACCAATTTAAGGAGTCTAATCGCTTCAATTTCCGTGCGGCCTAACAACTCGAGGTGGACTTGGTTGCGAGCAGGCAGGGGAATACTACCTTGGAGGGCCGGATCGAGGAGCTCGAGAAAGCCAATGCCAGCAACTTGGAAAGGTACAAGAGTGCCACTCTTCGATGCTTCTATGATTTCTGGAAGCATAACCAGGGTGCCAACTTCGACTACCTTCCCGAGAATGCGAGAGACACCGAGCTTGCTCGCTGCGCTGCTCAGCTGGCCGAGGAAGAAAGGTCAAGGGTTCCTACTTCCCCTGAAATCTCACTGGCCGCTGGGATGGATGGGGCAGACAACGAGGCTGCAGGCGTCGTCGATCAAGGCCCTCCTCAAGATCCTCTGGCTGCTTAAGATTTTTCTATTTATATTTTATCTTTTTAACTACACGACCTACGTGTCGTGATGTAAAGATAATATATTTTTCGTTGCTGCATGGGCAACTTTTACTTTTATTTGAACAATTACATCCGAGCAACGACTGCTCGCGGTGTAAAAGGATTCATTTTGATATTATAATATATTTGCATATTATTATAACATCTGTTCACATGACCGAACTTAGCATAGCACTTTGGTTTGATTTAACAAAATAACAAAATTTTGAAAAATACTCTAAGTGCCCTAGCATGCTTTCACTTATGTTGCTCAGTTGTTTACATACCTTTTAACGATATGCTTTGCTTACTTGTACCTTATATGCCCCCCAAGTGATCGAGGAGTTTTAGGTCCTTGGTCACTTGCCTTGACCAGAACCTGCTCGAACATTACTGCTCGTAGCAATATGATTAGAATTATAATACATCAAAACAACACATGTAATGAGCAAATACTTGTAATAAATACAATAGTTGGCAAGAAATGACTGGCTGGGCACAGTCCCTTTTATTTCTCGTAATAAATGGACTAATCATGTCTGTACGAGTGATCAATAAGATCTTACATTTTTTCAAAACTAGTAAAAAGTAAAATTTATACAAGCCAATTCTTTAAGAAGAATTGTTCATTGGTAATACTTGCGCAGGTGTTCTCCATTCCAATAGCGAGGAACGAGATCTCCATTTAAGCGTGCAAGTTTATAAGTGCCTGGGTGAAGGACCTCATCAACCTGGTATGGCCCTTCCCAATTAGGCTCGAGCACTCCAGCAGCTTGGTCGCAGGTGTTTAGAAAAACTCTTCGGAGTACGAGGTCTCCAACACTGAATTTTCTTACTCGCACTTTAGAGTTGAAATACCGGGAGACCTTTTGCTATTATGCAGCTACTCGGAGCTGAGCTTGTTCACGCTTCTCATCAATTGAATCCAGGGATTCCATCAATAACTGGCTGTTAGAGTCTTGGTTGTATGTCAATCTGCGGTGCGAGGGTGGATCTAACTCGACAGGCAACATAGCTTCATACCCGTACGCCAAGGAAAATGGGGTATGACCTATTGCTGTTCGGTGGGAAGTTCTATACGACCAAAGAACTTTAGGCAATTGCTCTGGCCATGCTCCCTTAGCTTCTTCAAGTCTTTTCTTTAGGGTATCCTTCAGCATTTTGTTAACTACTTTGACTTGCCCATTCGCTTGGGGATGAGAGACTGAAGAAAAGCTTTTGATAATATCATACCGTTTGCAGAAGTCCGTGAATAAATCACTGTCAAACTGGGTGCCGTTATCCGAGACTATCTTCCTTGGTAATCCATAGCGACAAATGATGTTCTTGATTACGAAGTCAAACAATTTCTTGGTCGTTATGGTTGCGAGTGGCTCAGCCTCGACCCATTTGGTGAAGTAGTCGACGGCAACCACTGCATACTTTACACCACCTTTTCCTGTAGGCAAAGATCCGATTAGATCTATTCCCCAAACTGCGAAGGGCCATGGACTCTGCATTTGCTTTAACTCGTTGGGAGCTGCTCGTGGGATTTTAGAAAATCTCTGACACTTGTCACATCTCCACACAAACTCCATTGAGTCTTCATTCATGGTTGCCCAGAAATAGCCCTGCCTTAGGATCTTTTTTGACAGATTTTACCCCCCAGCGTGGTCCCCGCAAAAACCTTCGTGCACCTCTTTCATCAATTCTTTGGCTTTTTCCTTGGTAATACATTTAAGAAGTGGCAGTGAGTATCCCCTTCGGTTCAGGATCCCATCAACCAGGATATACCTACCAGCTTATCGCTGAAGGGTCCTGACTTTATTTTGTCCACTGGTAGCACACCGCTTGTTAGATACTCTACATATGGTGCCATCCATGTATCTGCCATCTGGATGACCAGAGTGGTTTCTACTGCTTGGATGCTTGGTGCCGATAGGCGCTCGACTGGCACTATGTTCAGAGTATCAGCATCCTTTGCACTTGCCAACTTTTCCAAAGCGTCCGCGTTGGAATTCTGATCGCGAGGTACTTGCTGGAGAGTGTATCTGTCGAACTGGGCTAACAGATCCTTTGCTTTGTTCAGATAGGCGACCATCTTCGAACCTCGCGCTTGGTACTCTCCCAAGACTTGATTCACCACCAGTTGTGAATCGCTATAGATGTCAAGCACTTTTATGTTCATATCCTTGGCTAACCGCAATCCAGCAAGTCGTGCTTCATATTCGGCTTCATTGTTAGAAGCAGTGAAGTCAAATATGATTGCGCAGTGAAATCGATGCCCTTCCGGCGTTATCAATATCACTCCTGCTCCTGCGTGGGATTCATTGGATGAACCGTCTATAAACAGTTTCCACGAGGGTGCTTGGATTTGACACTCAGACTCGCTGGGCTCTTCAGTCTACTCGCCACCCGCGAGCTCTGTGAATTCAGCGATGAAGTCAGCCAAGGCTTGTCCTTTTATCGCTGCTCGCGGCAAGTAAGATATGTCGAACTACCCTAGTTTGATTTCCCACTTTAGTAATCTTCCTGCAGCCTCTGGCTTTTGCAGGACTTGTCGAAGAGGCTGGTCGGTTAAGACCGTAATTGGATGAGCTTGGAAGTAAGGCCGCAACTTCCTAGAGGCCAAAACCAAACAATAGGCTAACCTTTCAATTGGGGGATACCTCAACTCTGCTCCGATTAGCCTTTTGCTTACATAATAGACGACCTTCTGCACACCTTCTTCTTCTCTTACTAGAACAGCACTAGCAGCGTAGTCCGTGATTGCTAAGTAGATGAACAAAGTCTCTTTATCGACCGGCTTTGACAGGATGGGTGGTTGCGCCATATGCGTTTTTAGAGCTTGAAAGGCCTGTTCGCACTCATCTGTCCATTCAAATTTCTTATTGCCTCTGAGTAGATTAAAATATGGGACACACTTGTCTGTCGATTTTGAAATGAATCTACTGAGAGCAGCAATCCTCCCGGTCAGGCTTTGGACATCCTTAATCTTCACTGGTGACTTCATCTCGATCATGGCCTTTATTTTCTCAGGATTAGATTCAATTCCTCTCGAGTTAACTATAAATCCCAAGAACTTTCTCGATCCTACTCCGAAGGAGCATTTAAGGGGATTTAACTTCATCCTATATTTATTCAGGATGTTGAAGCATTCCTGCAAATCCCTTACATGCCCTTCTGCTTTCTTCGACTTAATCAGCATGTCGTCGACGTAAACCTCCATGTTTGTGCCGATCAGCTCCTTAAACATGTGGTTGACGAGTCTCTGGTAAGTCGCACCAGAGTTTTTCAAACCAAAGGGCATCACCTTGTAACAGTAGAGCCCTGTATCAGTTCGAAAGCTAGTGTGATCCTCATCAGGGGGATGCATATTGATTTGATTATACTCGGAGTATGCATCCATGAATGAGAGGATCTCATGCCCTGCAGTGGCATCGACCAGCTGGTCGATCCTTGGGAGTGGGAAACTGTCTTTGGGGCAGGCTTTATTTAGGTCTGTAAAATCCACGCATGTACGCCACTTGCCATTCGGCTTGGGCACTAGTACGGGATTAGAGACCCACGATGGATAAAATGCCACCCCGATGAACCCATTCTCCTTCAGCTTCTCGACTTCCTCTTTCAAGGCCTTTGATCTATCTTTGTCGAGCAGCCTTCTTTTTTGTTGCACTGGTGGAAAGCTTTTGTCGATGTTCAGGACATGGTTGATGACTGCAGGATCTATTTCGACCATGTCTTTGTGCGACCAGGCAAAGACGTCCTGGTTCCTCCTTAAGAACTCCACTAGTGCTTGTTTTGTTGTTGTCTCTAAGTTTTTACCGACTTTCACAACTCTGGTCAGATTTTCCTCATCGAGTTGGACCTCTTCAAGGTCCTCGATGGGTCCCACTTCTTCTTCAAAATCCCCAAAGCGAGGATCTAAGTCTCTATCCTCACTTTGGGCAACGCCCTATTTGGTGAGATTATCACCTGAGCGGACTTGAACACCAGTTGCCATTTGCAACTCCTTTTCGGTGGCATCTCTCGATACACCCTTCTTTGCCTTGGTGACCGAGGCGTTTTAGCAGTCCCTCGCTTCCCTCTGGTTTCCCAACACGCATCCTACCCCTGCGTCCGTTGGAATTTCATTGCGAGGTGCCGTATAGAAGTGACGGCTCGCAGGTCGACCAGAATTGGTCTCCCTATCGCAGCGTTGTACGCTAAAGGACAATTAACTACTATAAAAGTAGTGAGTAATGTCCTGTTAGCAGGTGTAGTGCTTACTGTGACTGGGAGTCTAATCATCCCTACTAGGGTGAGCCCTTCTCCGGAAAAACCATAAATGGTTTGGTTGCATGGCTCCAGGTCTTTCACGGACAACTTCATCCTTTCCAGCGAGGACTTGTATAGGATGTTGAGCGAACTTCCTGTATCGACCAACACCCTTTTCACCATCATGTTCGCGATCTGTACGTCCACGACCAGCGGATTGGAGTGTGGGAATCGCACGTGTTGGGCGTCGTCGTTGTCAGAGAAGGTGATCAGTTCCTCCTCTGTTCGAGCCTTTTTTGGTGCTCGATCCTCAACACTCATCATCTCGATGTCCTGGTCATGGCGCAGGGTTAGAGCATATCGTTCCCTCGCTTTCCCACTATCTCCTGCAAGATGTGGGCCTTCGCAGATGGTGAGTAGGGTACCTGCCACGGGAGCTGGCTGTAAAGGTGGCGAGCATTGGCGTGCAGGCGCCGATTCGTTGCCACCTTGAGCCTCTCATTGAGAACCTCTCACGGCTCGTACATATCTTCTTAAATGTCCCTGTCTTATCAGGAACTCAATTTTGTCCTTTAGTTGATTACACTCATTAGTGTCATGCCCGTAGTCGTTATGAAAATGACAGAACTTTGTTGAATCTCTCTTAGAGATATCTTTCCTTATTAGTGCGGGTCGTTTGTAGTGCACGCTCGAGCTTGTTGCCTGGTAGAGCTCGGCTCGACTTTCAACAAGGGCAGTGTAATTGGTGAATCTCGGTTCATACCGATTACCTTTGGGGCGCTTACTCTTGGAGGTCGAGGGTTTGTTGCTCGCCTGCTTTCCACCATTCTTACCATTACCATTCCCGTTTCCATTGGGCTTCGACCCTTTGGCGGCTTTGGCGGGTTCTTCCTTGGGCTCCTTGTCTTTTGCTAGCGATTTCCCTTCATTGGCAATCACGTCCTCGAGCTTGATGTACCGATCAGCTCGATCTAAAAACTCCTGGGTACTTTTAACCCCATGCTTTCTGAGGCTACTCCAGAGGGGAGAATGGCGCCTAACCCCAGCAGTTAGGGCCATCATCACCCACAGTCTTGGCTCCAGCTGCAGCTCGCATGAAGCGCTGAACGTATTCCTTCAAGGGCTCCCCCTCTTTCTGGTGTATCTTGACAGTTGGTTCGCCTCAGTGGGGTGCACACGACCCACATATAACTGTCTGTAAAAATCCTTCACGAACATCTCCCAGGATACTATACTTGCAGGAGGGAACTTAAAGAACCACTCCTGGGTGGCATCAGAAAGTGTCGCTGGGAAGATCCTGCAGCGAGCATCTTCAGAGACTTTCTGAATGCCCATTTGTATCTCAAACTTGTTGACATGAGATACTTGGTCTCCATACCCGTCAAAATTTGGCAGTGTTGGCATCTTGAACTTACAGGGGGTTTCTGCCACAGCAATCCTCTGTACGAAAGGGGTGCCTCTCCTCCGATTGTACTCAATGTGTGATGTTCGCCCCCCGACTAGCTGCTGTACAGCCTGGTTCAGGGCATCGATTTGAGCCTGAATAGCTTCTGGGATTGTTGGGGCCTCTGGTGCCGGGGGAATGTACTCATCGTGCCTTTCTCTGCGGTCATTGAGTACATCCCTCAAATCATCGTCTCTTTGTCGTTGCTCGCTGGCTCCGAGCCGACTAAAGACGTTATTTTGCCTGGGCTGCCCCAGCGTTATGACCTGCTGGTTGGTCTTCTCTAAGTGGGGGGCTCCTACCTCCACCTCTCTCTTCGTTCCTTCGGCCAGCATTTCCTCTGCCTGAGTTGACTTCATTGTAGCCGTGGCCATCTCTGAACCGTGGCTGGCTATGGTGCGATCGACTATTCCCTCTGTTGCCTCCTTGGGCTGGCATTTCCTGAGCGTTAGGGGGAGGCCTGCGCTGGTCGGTGGGTTACCGTGGATTGTCATGCCGTGGGGGGCCCCTGACCGCAGAGCCTGTCTCTGAGTTCCTCATGTTGGCAGAAGGACGCTGCCCCCTGCTCGGTGGATGCGGCTCTTCACCCCCTGGGCGTTTAGGGCTGTGGGGCTATTGCCCGCCCTATTCTGCCTTGGGCGCAGGGGATTGCCTTGACCAGCCTGAGACGGAGGCTGCGTCTCAGGATCCCTAGGTGGGACATCATCCTGAGGCATAGGTGGCTGCTCCGGCCTCTGAGGGCTTATTGGTTGGAGCAGAGGACTAGGATTGGGACCCCTTTGAGGTGGCCCGTTTGGTGGCTGATCTGGCTGGGAGGCTGGCGCAGCCTGATTCCTAGCCAGCTAGATGGCTGCTTCAAGGGCTACCATGGCATCCCTCTGCCGACGGTCCATCTCCGCCTGCCACTCGCTCAGCTCCTGGCGCTGGCGCTCTATCTCCCTTTGTTGCGATGCCATTATCTCAGCAACATTCTCTTGATTGGCTCTCAGATTGGCCAACTCATCTTGCAGCACCACCAATGTTGTCTTTAGGGTCTCAGAATCCAACTCCTCCTCATCAAACTCCAAATGAGGTTTGTCTTTAGCCACATTTGGGGGAGGAGGCTAGGATGGTGCAGCGGCAGCCTGTCCAGTCTTCTTGGTAGTTTTCGCCATTAGATCTTGAGTTCAACTCTCAATGAAAGCACTAGAATGTTGACCCTCATTTTGGTCAATGACATGGAGTCAGATAAACGACAGGAAAATAGTACAAAGCTTGAGAAAACAATCTAATGGAAAATAAAGAACACAAAGAATTATAGTGATTCGGCCCCAATGATTGGTAATGACCTATGTCCACTTGATACTATTATTAATATTGAGCTTCAAAGGTGTGATCAAAGAACTAGGGTTCCTGAGTTTCACAGACCTTAGAAGGAGAAAACAATACAAACGATGGATAATAGTAATGCAATTTGGAAAAAGATCAAAAGATCCCCCCTTGAGCTATTTCTTGTATATTTATAGGCTCAAGGAGGGTTACATGAATCAATTAGTCATATATTTCCTTAATAAACGGATCTTCAGGTTATAATGAAGAGATATTCTCAGATATCATTACAACTGGACATATTTATTCATAAATAAACGGAGTATACAACCAGACTGGTTGTATATAAAACTTGAACTTCGCATATGGAAATATCTCTGGTCGATAGGCGAGCAGCATCTCTGCCACGTGTCGACCACGTCATCAACAACTATTTTTTGGATAAACACATGACTAACATGTGTTACTTTCATGTTGAAGCTACCTAAGAAGACAAAGAAGCAAAAAAGGAATGGTTCACCAATACCTAATGCCCCAATGACACAAGAGAAGTCTCATCCTTCCAAAAGGCTTCCTAGTAAAAATTAAGTAGTGTCAAGTAAAGCTAGTGCCCCGATACTCTTCAAGATTCCTAGTAGGGTTCCTCGATTTCTCAAGTGTCTATTAACTACCGTGAAGTATGTGGAGCCAAGTTTCATGGTCAAAGTTCTGATGGATTTTGAGATATTAGGCCATGAGAATGATTTATATATCTCACAAGAAGATATAGTCCAAGTTGGCTTAATGGAAGAGATTGGAGCATCATGTGTATTGTTATATATCAGGTATTGAAGATTTTTAAAATAATTATAAGTTTGTAGATAACTTATTTTATAAATTTAACAAAGATATATATTTTTTTATGTAGGATTTTATACTTCCAATTAGTGAAAAGAGAGATCAGTCACTTTTTTCATTTTGATGAGCCAATTTGGCTATCAAATGTTGGATCCACTGAAGAAGAACGAGTTGAATGGGTATCAAAGTGTATGATTGATTCAAATCCGGGTGAGATGTGGTTGTTGCCATATCATAAGGGGTAAGTTTTTTACTTTTAGTATTTTGTTAGTGAATATATATAATATTAATAATGATTTATTTTTGTGTTTTGGTTAGAAAGAATTTGATGCTTATAACAATTGATTTTGATCACCAATTGTGCTATTTCCTGGATTCTCTTCACAATTTTCTACCAGATGAAATCAAATCTCTCATTTCTCGGTAAAAATCTAACCAATTAACTACATACTCTTAAATTCATTTAAAAATTAACAACACCTAAATGTTTATGTTTTTATTGCTTAGTGTCTTTCAACATTTACGCACAAATAATGCGAAAACTAAGGAAGTCGTGTGGAGAACTGTTAAGTGTCCTCGTCAACCATTACAATCAGTACAATGTGGATTCTATGTTATGAGGATGATGAAAGAATTTATGACAAATGAGTTTTCAATGCGATGGCTAACTAGTAACGTAAGTGAAAATATTCATTATTAAAGTTCTAACTTTACCTTAAGATTAAGTATATTAATTCAACTCATGCAATGAATTTTGTTTTAGTGTGGCGGGAAGAACTCTTACACAAAGGATGAGATCAATGAAGTACGTGAAGAATGGGCACAATGCGTCATGGATTTGATGAGTACTACATAGGTCCACTCATTTTTGTTAACTTAGACTTTTAATGAGATATATTTATAATGTTAATTTAGACTTTCTTGAAGATATACACACTTTTGTTGTCTAACTATAGTTTACAATGCATATATGAGTCATTTTGTAATTAACTTAAGACTCGTTATTTTGGATACTTAGTTAAAATACTAGTATTTTATATTACTATGATATCTGTTTTGTTTTGTTTAGTTTGTTTGTATAAAAAGCAGGATTTTTTTGGGCATAATACACTTTTTAACAAAAAAAACATCATAAGTCGGTTATACTAAAATTAACAATAAATGTCTACACCATAAGTCTGTTTTACACCAGAGGTCAGTGTGCCACACCAACCTACCATGATTTACACCAGAGGTCGGTGTGCAACCGACCTACCATGGTTTACACCAGAGGTCAGTTGGCAACAAACCGACCTCTGGTGTAAGACATGGTAGGTCGGTTTGCCGACCTACCATGTCTTATACCAGAGGTCCATGTGGAACCGACTTACCATGTCTTACATCAGAGGTCGGTTTGGTGCCAACTGACCAACCATGTTTTTACATCATAAGTCACTGCATGGGAAGTCAGTTCCCAACCGACTTATGAATATTTAGAAGTCGGTTTTTAACCGACTTATCATGTAATTTTTGTATTAGTGAATTCCTTTTATTTAAAAATACAACTTCACATTTTTACTAAAATTCCAGCAACTAAATATATCCTCAAAATCACCATTTTTATTTTTAAAAACTCATATTTTCTCAAAAATATATAAAAAATCTGTAGGTAATTATTTGAGCAAAAATATCATTTCAAGGAATATTAAAGTTCCATTTAACTTCTTGAAAACATTATAGCACTTACAAAATGATTTAAACATTCAAAAACATTATTCTCGTCATATTTGACACCATTTATACTAGGGGTGTTCATAAAACCGCCCACACCGCACCGCACCACACCGCACCGCACCACACCGCACTGCAATTTGCGGTTTAGAACCCTTCGCGGTGCGGTTGCGGTTTGTATTTTTTCCAAACCGCGCGGTGCAGTGCGGTTTGCGGTTTTAAATTTTATAAATGCGGTTCAAACCACACCACACCGCACAGCATCATTATATATTAACTTTTTTATATTATTTTTTTCAATTTTACTATATTTAAAGTTAATGCATAAATATTTATATAGTATAATATAATATACACAATATCTAGAAAGAAATATAATGTTTCATAGGATGCTAACACATATTATACTTCAATCTAAAGATATTCCTCCTTAATTAAAATAATATTTACGTTTATATTACATTTTTTATTTATTATTAGTTTGTTATATTTTTATTGTTTTGCTTAAAGTTTATTAGCTTGTTGTACATTTAATTATTTTGTTAAACACTCTATGGTTATGAGATTTATTATGAATCTTTCTTAATTATAATATTTAATTGTTAAATTATTTGGCGATAGGTATAAACCGCTAAAACCGCACCGCATTTTTACGGTGCAGTTTATGCGGTTTGAGGTCTATGCGGTGTGGGTTGCGGCTTGGAAAATTGTTCAAACCGCATATGTGGTGCGGTACAAAAAATTAGAGAAAAACCGCACCAACCGCACCATGAACATCCCTAATTTATACACAAAATCAGCAAGTACATAAGGTCATGAAATTCATTCTTTGCATCATACTTCACAAAACTCATACAATAACTTACATGCTTAATTAACATATGTCCAAATACAAACCCTAGCATGCACCTATTATCATATTATCAATTTGTAACGACCCAAATTCGCTAATAAGGCTTAAGGGCCTTGATTAGTGTGTCAGGAGGGCATTAATGGAATAGTTGTGATTTAATGAGTAATTATATTTTTAATAATGCTTATATGATAATCGATTATATTATGTGGTAATATGATATGTGATATATGTGAGAACCACATTATTGTGTGGACAGGTTCGCTGAGCACGACTCAAGACGATTCTAGGGCTAGATAGTGGGGAAAGTCACAATGAGGGTTTAAGATATGACTTTGGAGAAGTCGGGGATAATTTTAGATAGCGGATAGTGATTTGGGTTATCGGGACATGGAAATAAATATATGGAGATATATTTGAGGTTAGGATGTCTAGGCGGGAATATTGGGGAATTTTACCATTTTGGCCTCGAGGACGGTTCCGACACCCCGAGCCTCGGGATTAACTTAATAGATAAGTTAGATATAGAGAAGCTTTTAGAAGATAAACAACCGACTAAACGCTTAGGCTCTCTCTCTCTCACGCTTAAGGAAACACAAAGGAAACCAAGGGAAACCAGCTGGGATTTCTGAGTTTGGTGGTGAGAATTTGGAGGTTTAGCTCAAGGAAAATCAAGGAATCGAAGCAGGGATTAAGGTAAGCATCTAACTCTGTTTTCTGTGGTTGAATTATGAGTTTTAGCTAGGTTTTAGCTAAGTGCTTAAACAAGTTTAGTTGTGATGTTCTAAGGCATAATTAAGAGGGGAAACTTGGGAGCTTAGCTTGGTCACAGCTTGGTGAAGTGATACTACAGCAAGGGTAAGTTTCAACTCCTGGTTAGAGGCTTTAAATTGAGTTTGATGGCTGGTTTGTGTGTTTTTAGCACTTGGGTTTCAGAAATTGAAAGGAAGAGATTGGAGTGTGTTAGGCTGTGTTTTCTTGAGAGTTATGTTGTCTAAATCATGCTAAGGAAGTTGGGAATTAATTGGTTAAGAGTTGGGAATTTTTGGGATGGTTTAAGGTGAGGTTTTGAGCTTTGAAATGGTGAAAAATTTGGGTTCGAAGAGGAGGGCCGTGGCTCTGTTCTAGAGCGCTGCAGCCCTAGCATGCAAAGAAGCCAAGGGGGCTCAGCCAAGGGGGCACGTCGCGGCGCCCAAGGAAAGGGCCGCGGCGCGTGTGTGGTTCAGAGTGGGGGTAGGCTCTGTTTTGGGGAAGGGCCGTGGCTAGGCTTTGGGGGCTGCAACCCTTGGTTGCACACTTGGGATTTTGAGGGTTTTAAGCATGGGGAGGTGGTCTAGTGAGCTCGGGTTTGGTTTCACCACCGTGCTTGGTGGAATTAGGAGTCCCGGGAGTTAGTTTTGTAACTGGAAACCTATATTTGAGTATTTATGAAACCCTATACTTTGGTTGTGACTAGGTGATAAAAGCTTAGGCTCGGGAACGGATCGTGCTTGAGGGGCGTTGCTCGTAATTCGATAACCATACAGATTAAAGGTAAGAAAACTACATCTGGTTGAATATATGTAACGGGACTAAGGGCTCCCTATTGTAGAAGCTTGAAAAGATGGTATTATGCCATGCAAGCCATTTAGTGAACCAACGGCCTAAGGGTGCCAAGGGTTTCACTAGTGCACAGGGCGCGGCTCGGCCACTGGTAGCTGAGGATAGCTTATTATGCACTGAGCTTGGTTTAAGCGGGTCAGAGTCAGTGGGTTAAACAGAGGGTGTGGCCTAAGTCGTCGGCCCTGAATATTATGTGATATAAATATTATATGTGATAGAGTGTATCTTGTATTGGATTGTATATGTTGAATATCTGCTGTGGAGTATCTGATGGGTATACATGCTTACTGAGCCATTTGTCTGCTATTATTGTTTGAGTTATCTATGATGTTTTCTTGCTGGGCCTTGGCTCACGGGTGCTACGTGGTGCAGGTAAAGGCAAGGGCAAGTTGGATCAGCCCTGACTGGAGAGCTCAGCGAGTGGAATGTACATAGCCAGGTGCTCGGCCGCCATGGTTGAGGTCTAGGCAAGGACATGGAACCTAAAGACTGTCTGTTTTGCCTTAGTATGGCTAGCGGTTACTTATGTACTTTTGGGAGTCAGTAAACTTATTTTTACTTTGTTTTGTATGGGATCCCATGTTTACTATAGTTTAAATAAATGAAATGAGTCCTTTGAGACCAAAACCTTTTAACCATAGTGTAGAGTCCAAGAACTTTACTTAGCTAATTGTTTAGTAGTATTATAGTATGTTTAGTGTTATCATTGTTACTTTGGATTTTTGGTTCAGACCGGGAGTTATTTGGACACTCATAGTAGTAATTATAGATTTTCTAAGCTTAACCTATAGTTTAAGAATATTAAGTATAACCTAAGGTTTGATTAATGTGTCTGATATTAAGGATTATATTATTATATTATAAGGTTTAGACATCAACCAATAGGATTTTAAGCACATGTTTTGAATGGTAATTAAGGATTAAGTATTTTTGAGGATTAAATTAAATAAGGGTAAAAGTTTGAATGTATAGGGTCAGTCAGCAGCTTTGAGCACGTTGAGGGCTTAGTCAAGGCTGTTTACTCCATTCAAACTCAGCTAAAAATGTGTAAATTCGTGTTTAAATATTCAGCGTATGCCGATATATCGCAGCTATAGGGGGCGATATGTCGCAGCACGTAGATACGGAAAACACGAATCGATGCACGGTCGCCTCGGGAACAAAGGTCCAGGCGATATATCGCCTCCACCAGCATGAATTCAAATACTTTTGAATTCTTTTCCCTTCAGCCATTCAAACTCCTTCAACAGTCCAGCATCTTCTGAACGAGTCTTCAGCCTCTGCTGAACGATTATTCAAATGATTTTCACTTAAAAAGCCATTATTTTTATTCAAGTAAAATCAAGATATTTTCATTCCCAAACTCTATAAATAGGACCTAGTACCCAGCCATTATTCACCATTTGCTCTAAGTTCAGAGGCTGCTAGTGTTAAGTGAGTGTGAGAGTGTAAACACTTGGTTTGGGGAAAAACTATAAGCTTAAACATCATAAGCTTATCAAACACTTTGGGTAGTAAGTGAGTGCTATAGTATTTCGGTGGATGTTAGATTGATCTTGCAATCTTTGAGGTAAACCCAAAACTTTAGTTCTTTTCTGTATTTTTATGTTATTTCCTTTCTCAAAACCTTCTACTCAGTCCCCTAACCTTATTCTTATTTTGGTTAGGGAATCCAAGCTTTTAAGCATATAAGTCGGTAAGTATGTTTTCTATGGTTTAGTCTTTCCATCTCTTTCATTTCATCTCCTTGCTTTAGACTTACTCTTTCTTATGGTTTTAGGAGTGTTCCAACAATCCCAACTCAGTCCATAATCTCGGTAACTTTGGTAAGGAAAATAGGCTAGAATTAATATGTTATGTGCTTATGTTATCTATATGTTTATGCTATTAAAAGTGTTATGATATGTATATGTGTTTGTAGGCTTGGGCATATGACCCATATGACTAACAAGACCCCAAATGGGTTATGGGCATATGACCTACTTAGCTAGTAGGACCCCACTAATCCCATGGGCATATGCTTGTTTAGTCTATGGGACCCCAAGTAATAATGGCCATTATAATAAGTGTATGTTATATGTATTATGTTAAGTCTTTATGTTTTCTTATGAAATTATGTATGTAACTTTGTGTTAGATTTTCCTTACTGGGCATTAGGCTCACTCCTTTCTGTTTATGTGCAGGAAAATAAGTTTAGAGGCGGAAAGATTCGTGACGCTTGGAGAATGTGTATCGATGATGAATGGAGTCAAGGGGCCGAGCGTTATTCGATTCGAGGATATAGTCTCCTTTTATGTTTTTATGGTTTTTATGTGTATTTTCCGCATTATTATGTAATGTCTTTTATTTTAAATCTTGTTTTGTTTTAAAGACAATGGGATCCCAAAATCCTTCTTAGTATTCTGTTTATTTGTAAATAACTCTTATTTTCAAGTTACTTAATAAATTATGGTATTTTCGTAAAAATGTAAGTTTAATGTATAGTTTCGATAATGGTCCAATTAGTCTAGATAAGTGGGTCATTACACATAGATCTTACATGTTTAGTGACACGTTTTCAAACTAATGACTTGATTAGCAAGTCCTGCACCTTTATAAGTACACAGTATAGCGGTCTTGGCTATCTAGGGCGTTACACAATCTAAGAAGAATCCCTAACTTTTCATAAACATTTAAATCATAGGCACATATTTAGATCAAACATACAATAAATATACTACAAGATGCTCTAGGGCCGAAACCCACATCATGCTCCCATCCCTTATTATTTTTCCAAACCCAAGAAATTCCTAGCATGTTTTCTAACATGTATATGTGACACAAGAAAAATCAAACAACACAACATACCTCAAACCCCATAGGCCGAAACCCTTAATTGACAATCTAACCCCCCCCCCCCCCCCCCCAAAACTCATAACCATGAACATAGGGCTAAGGGTTCATTATTGTAAAACCCCCTTAACTAGTACTTAATAAAACATTCACATTTTCAATGGTTTATAATAGAAAGCCACTTATTACAAAGGTTTCAGTGGGGTCTCGCTTAAAACATGCAAGTTGGGCCCAAAGGTTAAAAAAAGAAAATATCAGTTTCATGCAAAGTTCTAAAACAAACAAAAAGTTTAAGTCCCACTGACAATTTTAAGAAAATCCCATTAAACATAACATTATTAAAAATGGCGTTTAAAGTTGATCGTTTCTCGTCCATAGGATGCCCCACGCCATACACACCAGGACGACAGAACTCCTCACGTCACCACGCGTGCCACAGAGAAACCTATTTGCTACCTGGAAGGGAAAGTAAGTGGGTGAGCTAAAAGCCCAGTAAGGAAATACAAACAACAAGCAAGTAAGATACAACAAATTACAAACACTATCATTCATCTTTATAAATCATATCACCATCATAAAATTTGGCATCAATATCATAAACATAAACATATTCACGCCAACATAATGTCACCATCATATCATAAACATCATAACATAACAAAACATTATAACATAATCATAAACATCACAAAACATCATAACATAGTCATAAACAATTCCTTGTGAACATGGCCCGCTAACTTGTCCATGCCACCCTTTGAGGTAAACAGGGGTCTCTGGTCCTTGAATAACCTCGACGGGTCCGCCCTTGGAGTTACCTCTTCATATCCTTAGTAACTCGGATTACGTCTTCATATCCTTAGCAACCCATTTTGATGTGTCGCGTTCATCACGCTAGCATCCATTCATATCATACAACATTCATACAAGCCAACATATCATCACATTATAACATTTTCATTCACACAACAGTCTTACCATTCATAGTATAACAATCATAAATTCTATCTAACTTCCTTACCTCAGGTCCAAGCTAAGTAAAACCACAACTTCTCAACTAGCCTATACCATAATCAAAACGACATTCCTTAGCTTCACATAATTACTATTTTGCCCTCTCATATAACTCATGTGTGCATGGCCCATGCACACATGGTGAGAGTTACACACAACATACAAATATGCTTAGTTACACATAAGGTTATAAAAAGAATAATGATCATTCTACCTATATTGCATGCATGATTCTTCTATAAAAACTACATGGTTGCATAATAGACATAATTTTGGACGTAAAAGTGAATTTGCATGTAACATGCATACGTGGGAACGTTGCGTAAATGTGGCGTTTAAAACGATAATTCTACGCGTCTTACTTCTATCGTTTTTTTATTTTAAAAAAATAGGCTTGTAACATGCTTTTTTACTATTCATTATCTTCTTAAAAATTATAAGGTTGATTAAATCTCTCAAGACATTATTTTTATTTCATAAAAATAATTTTATTAAGCCATTTAAAAATATATGTGATAAATCCATTTATTATTTTCAAATTACAAAGAAATAACAAAGGCTTGAAATTTATTTAAAATACCTATGATTATCATGTCTCCTTAGAAAATATCAATTTAAATTTTAATTAATTGTGTTAATTGATGTGAGAAAAAATATAAATTTTAAGTGTAGGAAAAATATATTTTTGCTTGAATTATTTTAAGACTTAATTCTATGTAACATAAATTCATAGGTGACAATTAAATAATTATTTTAAACTTATTAAGCTAAATTTTCAGCCATCATTTAATTTCTTTAAAAATCAGAAATAAATTAAATTCAATATTTTTCTTAATCAAAATAAAGAAAAATCATAACTATTAAAATAAACACTCATACTATATTAAAAATACTATTTTTAATATTACCATAGTTTAGGGTTTTAATTTATTTCAAATATTAATCAAATTCCTCTTATTAAAACACACTTCACATTTTTTTTACAAAAATTACAGCAATCATATTTATCATTAAAATCACCATATTGAATTTAAAACCTCATATTTTCTCTAAGAATGTATAAAAATTCTGTAGGTATTTATTTGAGTAAAAATATCATTTTATTGTGACTTAAAATACTCTTTTAATTTCATAAAATCAACATAGCATTTGGGACATTACTTATGCATGCAAATCACTATTTCACTAAACTTATTCACCAATTATTCACAAAATCAGCAAGCATAAATAATCATGAAATTCATCTTTACATCATGCTTCACAAAGCTCATACTATAACCTTCATGTATTACCAAGTTAACATTTTTTTAAAAGACTTAAGATAAATTCTCAATTAACCAACTAACCTAGCATGTTCCTAATGAGTGTAGGTGACATCAAAGAAAATAAGAAAAATGACCAACATACATTGCTAATTTCCCTATAGACCGAAACTCATATGACATAAACATAAAATACCAAAAAATCTCATTCACATCCACATAGACCCTAACATGTTTCTACACCTCTTTTAAGTATTTTAATATTACCATTAGCATGAAATATATATTAATCAAACCATTTTAAATTCCTACACACAAGGCTGAAACATCCATAGCACCATTTATAAAATAATATCACCAATATTTTGTGCCCTTTAAGGAAATAATACATTAGGTTTATAAAACGAGCATACAACAAGATCATGGTTACCAAGGCATACCCTAGTCGAATCATACATGCTTAAACGAAAGAAAACAACCTACCATGGCCCACAACAAGAATCCTTAGCATATTTCAATGAATGTCAAATAATATAAGAATCATGAGGAACAATCTAAATGCATAGAAATAAACCATAGACAATTCCCAATATATCCAAAAGCATAAACAAGATTTACAATAAACCATCATGGTAATAGAAATAGGCTAGGATTCTCCATTACCTCCTTGATAGTGGTTAAAGACACACAATAATTTATCAATCCTTTGGCACCTCAAGACCTAGATCAACTCAAAACCCAAAGAGAAAATCTATTGCTTAGAACTTAAGATGAAGGGAAAAGATGACAAGAAGGCCTGAACATTAGAACACATTACCCTAGGCTCTCGAAATCCCCTTCTTCTTCTTCCTCCTTTCTCTTCTTTCTTTCTCCCACGATCTCTCTCTTTCTCTCCTTCTCCTCCCAATTTCGGCAGCCAACAAAAGAATTCCCAAGGCTCCTAGGTTCTCCTATTTATAGCCTCTAGTGACCTAACCTTAAGAAAAGGACTCAAGTGTGAAAAGTCAAATTCCTATCCCATAAATTAAGCTAAATCCCATCATTTCCTCTCCTTACACCTCACCTAAACCCTTATCCTAATGTGAACCAAATAAAAAATAAACCTTGTCATCTTTTCCTACAAGATGACAACTTATATTTCTTTTATTTTCATAATAAAAGGAAAAATGTTCAAGACTCACATTAGGTCTAGATTCATACTACCCTTTCCTTTTCTATAATGGGAAAAATAAATAAATAAATAAAAGAAAATAAAACACATTCACACACACACACACATTTCGGCACACACTCAAAAATAAGCAAAGTAACCTATTTTTTTCACATAAATTGTCACACTTAATAAAATGTAACACTAATACTAAAACAAACAAGTTACACAATTATTCACATATTAAAATAAATAATCAAACAAACAATTAACAAATTTAAATTAAAAAATATTATACCAAACAATTCTAACAATTTATTTAGATTAACAAACAACTAAATAAAGCAAACAAACAATTAAATAAATTAAACAAACATTTAAATAAAATAAATCACTACACTTAACACTTAAATAAAATAAAACACAAAATTTAATAACTAAAAAAAAAATTTTGGTGCACTACAATTACCTTTCTTGATTTCTAGAATCAAGAATACACAAGGTGACCAATACCCAAAACTATACTCACTCCTTGCTCAAGCCTAGGGTTTTAGAAACTCCCATGAAGAGAAAAACAACAACCATCCAAGAAAAAAAAACAAGGTTTTAGTCATCAAGAAAAGGAAAACAAAAAGAGGTAGAGAATCAAATTACAAGGAAAGACAAGAACACAAACCTCGATTGTACTCAAAACCTTCTTCTTTCTCTCCTTCTTCCTTTCGTTCTTCTTCTCCTTCTCTCTCTAGCTCACGATCATCCTCTCTCTCTCTCTCTAAAATTCGGCAACCACCAAGAGCATAATGCTCTCTATTTTCTCTCTTCCCTTTTTATTCTATCCTAGCCAAAAATATCCTAATGAACATAATGGGTAAGTTTCCTACTTGTGTATATTTTCTTTTAATTTTTAATTTTATTTGATTTTATTTTAATTGGTATGAAATAAAGATGATAACATCTCTTCCATTTTTAACTAAAATTCACCCAAATAAAATAGGAATTGAAATCCTCCTTTCCCACTATGCTTACATGTCCAATACCCTTTCCCTTTCCTTTTTATTATTATTTTTTCAATTTAACTAATTAAATAAATCTAATAAAATGAAACTAAAAGTGTGTAGAAAATTCTACACATGTGCACCATGCAACCATGCACATGCACACACTCAATAACTAGGGTGCATCACTACCTACCATGCACCTTAGTGCATTAAACCAAAACTCAATTATTCACATTTTAAAAAAATAACAATTAACAATTAAATTCACAAAATTCTACCAAACAATTCTAACAATTAATTCAAACAAATAAATAAAATAATTCACAACACTTAACAATTAAATAAAATAAAGCACAAAATTTAAAATAAATAGAAAAAAAAATTGGTGCGCTACAATCCTTATATCCACAGTCTTTTTGTATTAATTGTCCACTTGCTTCAAAATCAATATAATTATTGTTGTTATCCCAGTGTCCTTTGCTTTGCACCAGAATTGGTATTGATTCCATTGCCTGAAATGTAGATTATCACAGTTTTGTGGTAAAATTAGATTGTTATGGGTGGCTATAATTCATTTAATATCATTTGTTGAGTTAATGTAGCGCAACTACAATGCAAGAGCAACATAAGAAAAATGTTTAACAGTAAATTTAAAAGAAAACATCCTCGTTGTTTTCATTGTATTTCGAATAAATTGAAGAATCTTGTTCCTACCAGAATCAACCAAAACACAATCTCGAATATTAATAAATAACAGTAGAATATTATAATCAACCAAACATCAACCAAGTTAAATGAATTAATTATATAAATAACATCATTTCAACATAGCATTCCTGAGAATTGAAATTTGTTTAAGAGTTAATTTGTGTGAATTTTGTTTGATTTTGCCAACTACTTTTGGGTGCGATGATTTCTTGTTGATTTGATGTTGATTGCAGAAGAAAGATCGCTGAAATTCATGGAGGTCAGTTGTGGGTTTATCTGGCATTTAGTTGTTGTTTTTCTTTGTTTTTTTTTCGCATTTTTTATTTCAGTTTTTGATGAATTTTGTTCTGGGTCGACTAAGCTTTTGATCTATTTTTTGTTTTCCTGTAGCTTCGATCGCGATCAGGGGTGCAACATGGTTGATCGAGGGTTTTTGCAGTCAATGACCAGTGGTGAAGAAATCACCGAGTGTGAAGAAGAGACCGTATATTTGTTATTTTTGTCGCTTCCGTATTTTTGAAAAAAAATTTATTGGGCTGTATAAACGTTATTTTGCCTCTTTTTTTGTCCATATATGAAAAAATCTCTTTTTATTTTATAAGATTATATAATAATAAAGAAAATATGTCATTTTGGTTGGTTAAGTTTAAATAAAATCTCCTTTAAAAAAATAAAAATAAACTCTAGATTTTTAAAAAAGTGAAACAAATGTTATGACTTTATTTTGAATAATTATGTTTTTTTAATTTTATTTTGTATTAATATCTAACCTTTATTTTTTCTTTATAATCAACTAAAATTAGTTTTAATTTCCCCTCAAAAAAATTATTTTTAATTATTTTCTAATTGAATAATTACAAGTGTTGAATTTTATTTTGCATTAATAATAAAAATACAAAATAAAATTCTAAATTAGATTATAAATATATTAGGGTATTAATGTTTTAAAGAAAAAAAATTGATTACAAACAAGATTAGGATTTTTTTTGGATGAATTTGAAATTTGAGACTCTTTTTGAACATTTTTAGAAACTTAAAAACAAGTGTGGTATTTAGCATCAATTTAGTGCTCCTTATTTTTAATAAAAAAAGTAAGGGGTATTTGCTGCATAAATACTTAATGTTTTCGAGTTTATCTACTTATATACTTGTTAACTGATGATTTAGCCAACGGCACAGAGTCACTAAAATGATAAGAATTTAAAAGTTGAATGAAAGAACTAAATGACACAAATGTTTTATAGTAGTTCGGCCCCAGAGATTGGCAATAACCTACGTCCACTTAGTGATTTTATTGATGTAAGCCTTGAAACCTACGATAAGCAAACTAAGGTTCACTAAGTTTCATAAGCTCCAAAGTGGAATACAAAAATTGTGTATAAAAACACTCGTTCTCTCTGAATACCAAATTCCTCCCTTTAAATGAATCACATGAATCCTATTTATAGGCTCAAGGATGTACATATGGGCCAATGGGCCGTCTTTAAACTTTGTTACATGAATCTTTGAATAATAACAGAATTCATAATTGTTCCACATAAAGAGAGTCAAATATCTTAGAAATATCCGACTTATAACTATATTTGAATTCTGGCTTTGTTACTACGTTCATACCTGGTCACATATATCAACATACCTTCTATCGTACTGCTTAGCATCTTTCTTGAATTCATCAAGCAACTTGCTATTCGGGTCGTTGGTTGACCAGACTATCATCACTAAACAATCATGTGTTATCCATGTGCTCCCCGATCATTCCACGTCAGCAAGAAAATATTTTTTGGTTAAACATTTGCCCCCCCCCCCCCCCCCCAAGTTTATTTTAATGAGATCAACATTTAATAAACTTACTCGACCAGCAATCCATCCGACCTGTCACATATGTCAGTATTTACTTTTTCAATAAGGCAAGTAATCATGACCTTTACAGTTTCCCATAAACGTTTTGACGGTTATTACGATTCCCCATGCATCGAAACCCTATTCCCATTATTACCTTCCATTACTTCCCCAACCAATATAAATATAAGCCTCTTCACCTTTTTTTCATTTTTTAACCGAACCTTCTCTCTCTTCAAGAATACTCAGAAAAACCTTCAAGAAAAAAAAAAACCCAGAGACTCCAGTGCGATCCGAGATATTTTTGAGCAACTCCAAGCAAAACTTCCATGATTTCTCCCACAATCCGTACTTCAAGTAAGTTTTCGAATCCATCCTCCTTCCTTTGTAGTAATTTTCATGTATCCTGGTCCTGATTCACGAGTTTTTGTAACTGGGTTTCTACTGTTCTTGAGAAATTTTTTGGGTAATCGGGTTTATGGAAAAAATACATCAAACAACTATGCTAGAATAGAGATTTTAGGTAATATATCATACAAAACAATGCTTAGAAGGAAAATGGGGTATAGGTACACCGACTTCGGGTCCAAAATCGAAGTGAAAATTTGATTTTGAGTATTTAAAAAAAATTGGGGTTTTCCTGCCTGTTTTCAAAGTTGAAAAGTTTTTCCGAAAAAACTTTTCACATTCACTTTTTGATCTATTTTTCCAACCTGCTCGCATGTTCATTGTGTTTTTATCAGGATGCTGCTGGTCATATAAAAGCTTAACTTTTATACACGAGCAACGTTATCCTTGCTTTTCTCTTTCTTCTATCTATTGGTCATAGATTCTCACTTCCCCTTTGTTCTTCTCAGATATTCATGCATGATCCCTGGGGTGGTGAGAGACCAATAGATGACAACCTTCTCACTTCGCTGTTCGAGGATCAAGAACAACCGTCTCTGCTTTTTTCTGAGCCTACAACCTCACACTCAAACCCTACGACCAGTCCTCCTTACAATCCGTCACAGAACCAATGGGTCGTGTCAAACACATTGCTCGTAGAAAAAAGAAAACTACAAACTCTCCTTCCAACCAACGTGCAACCAATGCCAAGGGTCCGTCAAGCGATCCTCAACCTTTAAACTTTTCACCACCAGATATCCAGCCCAAAGCTCATCCCCGTGATGGCCCTCGAGCAGAGGTAGACTAGTACATTGCCCCTCCTAGCGTTATATCGACCAGGATGGTGGCAAAATATCCCAAGAAGTACGGGATTCCTAGGATTACTCTATACAAACCTACACCCGACTAGAGGGCAAACATGCTCGGAGGCGCCTATAACGCCTGGTCGAGGTATCATATAGAAGCAGGGGCAATCTTGCCCTTGCATGACTTTTTCCGGGGGGTGGCCAATTATTTTGAGGTTGCCCCTTTCCAAATAACACCCAATGGATATAGAGTACTTTCAACACTCTGTTTCTTATATAATCATAAGAAATGGCCTGTGCCTACCCTTCATGAGATCAACTATCTGTTCGATCTCAAATCCAACCCCAATCAGAAAAACATGGGGTTCTTCCATTTTTACCACCAGGAATCTGCTCGCACATTCCTGAGTGACATTACCTACAAGCCCAATGTAGGAAGGTACTTCCAAGAGTACTTCCTCACGACCGAATTGGTTGCAGATAACATGGCTTTCACACGAGGAGGTAAACTTTTAATCTCTGATTGACATTTATCCAGTCATTTTTCATCTTCCCTTGTCCTTAGTTGTTTTGTACTGTATCTAGGTCCATGGCACCGACCAGATCCCACTTTAGAAATGGAGACAAGAGCCACAACCCTAGACAACATGACGAATATAGAAAAAAGTGTCAAGGAGCTGGTCACAGAGAGCAACTTAAGGCTGGTCGACCTTTTAGAACCTCACTAGGAAGTGAGGGAATCCATCGTGGGGAGCACCATTAGAGAGGGCACTGAAGGACAAGAAAACCCCGAGCAACAGCAGGATGTGTCACAGCTCCAGAGGCACCGACCAATGGGAGTCACCATTCGAGAACCTACCCCCAACTCTCAAGCAGCTAATACCCCTCCCCATCATTGGAGGGGAAAGAAAAAACCACCAGAATATACTGGTCCCATACTCTGATCTTCCGACGAGAACGGTATGGATTTCTCACTCTTAAATAAACTGCCTATCCCTTATCATTTATTTGATAGGGATGGCAACTTTAAATTACGACCAGTAGTTTTAGCTCGGACTTCTTCGAGGCAGATAGTGAATGTAGCAGTAGTTCTTTAGATAATGTAGCGACCAGTAATAATAGTTCGCGTATACTACTTAGAATTTATTTTTAGTTTGTTTCTTTATTGTGCCAAACTATTTCGTGACATAGCTGCTTGTTTTTTGTTTTGTTTTTTAGTTATGCCATTTGACGATGCCTTTGATATCTACGCTTCTGTAGACACTCCAACGAGCAAGAAGAAGTCGAGCAGAAGAAACCCTGGAGAAGGTAGTGGGGAACCTTCAAGAAAAAGGGCCCGGCCTAATGCCCCTCTAGCTCCCATTCCTTCTAGATCAACTACAACTCCTCCTCCTCCTCGCACTAATCCCTCCATCTACCAGATAGGGAAATTTTTGGCTGTAGAATTGCTGAGCAATGCCTATATCTCAACACAGGACAACCTGCAGAGATTGAGTGAGCACCGTCGCAGCCAGGAGGCCTTTGCCTGTCTTCCTTCATTGACACCCAGCCAGGTCCTTACTCATGGGTTCAATGAACTCCTCAGTGTAAGTTTCTTCTGTATTGTGTTTTAGTCGAACAACATTTCCTTTGATTAGCTCTAAAAGCTTCATTCTTCTACTGTTCGCAGGGTATCTTAACCATGAATAACGGCTGGTGCCACGCTAAGGAAGTTGATGTAAAGCATGCTGAGGAGATCAAGGCATGGGAAGCCAAGGTTAAGGCAGCTGCTGAGGAGACCAAGGCATGGGAGGCCAAGGTCAAAGCAACCGAAGACAAAGTTTCCATTTTAACCGAGGAGCTGAAGAAGAGCCAAGAAAATCTGGCCAAGGCTGTTGCTGCCAAGGATAAGGTTAAGGAAGCCTCCGAGACTAATTACAAGGAGGCAGCCAATCTTCAAGAGGATCTAGAGGCAAGCATGAAGGAAGTCACTGGTCTAGAGGAGCGAGTCAAGCTGCTTGAGGAGAAAAAGTCCCGAAACTTGGAGAGGTTCCGAGGAGCCACCTTCAACTGCTTCTACATGTTTTGGAAGAACAATCTAGATGCAAACTTTGACTTTCCTCTCGAGCAGATAAAACAAGCCAAACTCAGCAAGTGTGCTGCTCGCCTAGAGGAGGAAAAAAATGCTCAAAATGCCTTAGATTCTACTGAAATTTCCTTGGCGACAAGCATCGATGGTGTTGACGAAGAAACTGGACCTTCAGTTGACCAACAGCCTCAGCAGGACCCCTTTCGGCTGCACAGTAAACAATTTGTTTATGTAATTAAAACACCTGAACAAACTTTTCGAGGTGTTATGCCTAAGGCAGCTTTACTTTTCTTTTAATATTTTTAATTACATCAGAGCAGCAGTTGCTCGTGATGTAAAGACATTTCATTGTGATATTATAATATATTCTCATTGCTATTATAACATCTGCTCGTATGACTGAACTTAGCATAACACTTTATTAAGATTTCAAAAAATTAACTAAAAATACTATAAGTATCGTAGTATGCTTTCCCTTATTTTGCTAGTGTGTTTACATATGTTTATGTTGATATGCTTTGCTCGCTTAGTATCTTATATGCCCCCAAGTGATTGAGGAGCTTAAGGTTCTCAGTCACTTGCCATGACCAATACCTGTTCGAACATTACTACTCGCGTACTTATAAACGATCAATGATAATATAGCAAAACAACACACGTAATGAGAAAATACTTGTAATAAATACAATAATTGGCAAAAATAACTGGCTGCGCACAATTTCTTTTATTTCTCGTAATAAAATGGACAAGATTCGTGTCTGTACGAGTGATAAAAAATTGATCTTACACTTATAAGCAACCAACCATCCAACTGGCCAGCCCTTGTTCACAAACTTGTAAAAAGTAAAATTAATACAAGCCAATTCTTTAACAAGAATTGTTCATTGATAATACTTGCGCAGGTGTTCTCCATTCCACTAGCGAGGGAGGACCGAGATCTTCGTTTAAGCGAGCAAGTTTGTATGTGCCTGGTTGAAGAATTTCTTCAATTTGATATGGACCTTCCCAGTTTGGTCCGAGTACTCCAGCAGCCTGATCGCAAGTGTTAAGAAAAGAATTTCTAAGTACCAAATCTCCCACGTCAAATTTTCTTTCGCGTACTTTAGAGTTAAAATATCGAGCGACCTTTTGTTGGTATGCTGCAACTCGAAGTTGAGCTTGCTCGCGCCTTTCATTGACCAAGTCCAAAGACTCCATTAATAACTAATTATTCGTGCTTTGGTCATATGTCAGCCTTCTATGCAATGGTGGATCTAACTCAATGGGTAACATGGCTTCATACCCATAGGCCAAGAAAACTGGCGTATGGCCTATTGTTGTTCCCTGAGATGTCCTGTACGACCAAGTACTTCTGGAAATTATTCTGGCCACGCTCCATTTTCTTCTTCGAGCCTTTTCTTCAGTGTGTCCTTCAAAGTTTTATTAACAGCTTCAACCTGTCCGATGTGGTTTAGTGACGGTTTAGTTGGCCGGGAGGGCCGTAATTGCTTAATTATGCCATTAAATGAATATATGCATGTTTATGTGAATTATATTATAATATGATGTCATATGCATGCATGTGGGTCCACATTTGAAATATTATGTTGTATTGATAATTTGGCCATTGAGGGTAATTTGTGTATTTGGGTGCATGACGTGATTTGTGAATGAGATTCCATTATTATGGAGATATATTCGAGCTATTTGGCATGAGACGGTCATTTTTAGTTGATTAGCGGTTTTTTCATAACAGGGTCAATTTTGGGGTAATAGGAATGTTTATTTGATGATAAATTGGGAATATTTGAGATCAGGGTGAAATTCTGGAAGTTTTGACTATAATGTCCTAGGGGGTGTTTTCGGGACCCCAAGCATTAGGTTTTATTTGAGGTTACTTAAGCTTGAAGTAGCTGTTAGATAGAACGTACGATTAGAAAACCTCTCGTTCTCATTCGTTAGTTCATTTTTGCCACCCAAAGCATATTTGAAGAAATCTTGAGTTCTAGGAGTCGGAATCAAGTGAGGATCGAGGCATAGCGATCCTAGGAAAAATTAGAAGTTTCTTGACCAAAGGATTTGACAGACAACAACCTAATCGAAGGTAATCTAAGTTTAAAGTTTTGAGTTTTTAAAGTTTCTAAGCTTTGAATTGGACTTTGTGAATTATTGAGTTTTCGATTTGTTTGAACCTTGGGTTTTGAGGGTTTTGATGTATTGGGAAGCTTGGGAACCTTGTTTTGATGATTGGGGAATGTTTAGGTATGATTTTGGAGGTTTTGAGAAGTTGAAAACGCGTTTGGGAATGGCCCAGGGTTGGGGGCCGCGGCCTTAGCTCGAGGTTGAAGGAAGGGGTTCTGTTTGCGCTGGGCGCCGCGGCCCTTGGGTTGGGCGCCGGGGTGCTTGCCTCTGGATTTTCTGGGGGCCGCGGCTCATGTGCAGGGTTGAGCCCATTTGCATGTTTTGACCTCGGGATCTTGGTTTTAGGCCTCGAGATCACTCCTACTACCCAGATTAGTGAGGATTGACGTCTCAGAAGCTAAATCTTGGTTTGAGAACCCTTGATTATCATGTTATTGATGGTATCCTATAATGTGTTATGATTAGGTAACCGCTAAAGGACTAAAAGCTAAACTGTTCTCAAGGGTCGTTCTTTTGTTCATTCTAGCTCGAATCAGAGGTAAGAAAACTGCACCCCAAATGTGACATGCATGGTTATTCATGAGGCATGTTGATTGTATAAATGTGGACATGAATTGATTGTGGAATACTAAGCAAATGTTGCTCACTTGTGCATGGTATTGACTCATTAGTCAGATTTGGCAAAGGTGCTAGTATCAATTGTGAAGCTGTGACTCATTAGTCAGGTTCGGCAGTGGTACTGGGCACTGGTCACATTGCGCTGACTCATTAGTCAGGACGGCCTTAGCGTGTTCAACGCAAGCCAATAAAGATTAGATCTAATCGACTTTCTGCATTGAATGATTCAAAGAGCATTAATGCCGGACCGACCTTAAGTTCGATGAATATTATAAGCGCTTGAAGGCTAGTGGCTTACCTAGCAGCCACTCTTCCATTTGAATTAGTGACCTGCTTGTCAGTCACTCAGTATGGTTTACCAGAACCTGTTGAAGGCTAGTGGCTTACCTAGTAGCCACTCTTCCATTTGAATTAGTGACTTACTTGTCAGTCACTCAGTATGGTTTATTAGAACCTCAAGTGATATTCACTCATCTGTTTGAAAGCTATGAGCTCTGTGTGATTATAATGATAATCAATTGATGATGTTTACATATAATGTTATGTTTTCTTGCTGGGCTTTGGCTCATGGGTGCTATGTGGTGCAGGTAAAGGAAAAGAAAAGCTCACCCAACCTTGAGTGGAGAGCTTAGGTGGTGATGTGTACATATGCGGCCGCTTGACCACCACGGCCAAGAAGTTCTCAGAGGAACTAGGGGGTTTACCCTATTTTTGCCGCTTAGGTCGGCGGGGTTTGTACTTTTGGAACAGTAATGACCTTTTTGAGTTGTAAATAACTTGTAAATGTTCTTGTGGGCCCATGAACAGTTTTATGTATCAATAAAACATATCCTTTCATTTTTACTGGTTTTCACCTTAACCTGTTAATAACACTTAGATCACGTTTTTAACCAAAGGACTTAGGCAATGAGTCAAATTTCCGGTTCACCGTAACTGTTCTGGGGTAACCAGGGCATTACAATAATAAAGGCATTAAGTATCCTCATCTATATAAGACTCCATCAACCAAAATAAATCGAGTCAATTGCCTTTGAAGCGTCCTCGCCTTATTCCTATCTACTGGCAACAATCCTTGTTCGAGATATTGTATGATGGGAGTCATCCATCTATCAGACACTTGTATTCTTAGCAAGGATTCTTCCGTTTGAATGCTTGGTGCTAATAAACGTTCGACTGGTACTATGCTCAAACTATCAGCATCTTTGGCGCTTGCTAACTTAGCTAAGGCATCGGCGTTTGAATTCTGGTCACGAGGTACTTGCTGGAGAGTATACTCCTCGAACTATGCTAGTAAATCCTTCGCCTTGTTTAGACAAGCAACCATCTTAAGACCCCTAGCCTGATATTCTCCAACAATCTGATTAACTACTAGCTGGGAGTCACTGTATATTTCTAGTGACTTTATGTTCATATCCTTGGCTAGTATTAATCCTGCGAGTAGAGCCTCGTACTCAGCTTCATTGTTGGAGGCTGTAAAGTTGAATTTTATCGTGCAGTGAAACCGATGCCCCTCGGGGGTGATTAAGATTAGCCTTGACCTGAGTTAAGCTCGTTAGAGGACCCGTCTACGAAAAGTTTCCAGGCAGGGGTTTGATTTTGATCATCGGTCTCTATTATCGGTTCGTTGGCAGGGAGTCCGGTGAATTCAGTGACGAAATTTGCCAAGGCTTGCCCCTTTATGGCTGCTCATGGTGCATATAAAATTTCAAACTGCCCCAACTCTACTACCCATTTTAATAGTCGACCAGCGGCTTCTGGTTTTTGTAAGGCTTTCCGTAGTGGCTGGTCGGTGAGCACTATTATGGGGTGAGATTGAAAGTAGGGTCGCAGTTTTCTAGATGCTAGTATCAAGCAGTAAGCCAATTTTTCTATAGGCGGATATCGTAGGAGGATATCGTAATTCTGCTCCCACTAGCCTTTTGCTTATGTAGTATACTACTTTTTGAATGTTGTCTTCCTCTCTAATTAAAATAGTACTAGCAACATACTCTGTTATGGCTAAGTAGATGTACACAATCTCTCCTTCGATCAGCTTGGACAAAATGGGCGGTTGCGACATGTGGGCTTTGAGCGCCTGAAAAGACTGTTCGCATTCCTCTATCCATTCAAACTTTTTGTTTCCTCTGAGTAGATTAAAAAATGAGACACACTTGTCCGTAGACTTAGTTATGAGTCTACTCAGGGCTACAATTCTTCCTGTCAGGCTTTGCACATCTTTGACTTTGGCTGGTGACTGCATCTCTATCAGTGCTTGAATCTTTTTGGGATTGGCTTCAATTACTCGCGAGTTTACTATGAATCCCAAAAAATTTCCTGATCCAATACCAAATGAACACTTTAGAGGATTTAGCTTCATTTGATATTTGTTCTGGATGTTGAAGCATTCTTGTAGGTCATTGATGTGTTCACCGACCCTTTTTGACTTATTGTTGACGTAGACCTCCATGTTGTTGCCGATCAGCTCTTTGAATATGTGGTTGACTAGTCGCTGGTAAGTCGCACTAGCGTTTTTCAAATCGAAGGACATTACTTTGTAGCAGTAAAGTCTCGTATCTGTTTGAAAGCTAGTGTGATCTTCATCAGGTGGATACATACTAATTTGATTATAACCAGAATACACATCCATGAATGATAAAACTTCATGACCTGACGTAGCATCGACCAGCTGGTCGATTCTTGGAAGTGGGAAACAATCCTTCAAGCAGGCTTTATTTAGGTCTGTGAAATCCATGCACATCCTCCACTTACCATTTGGCTTGGGAACTAGTACGGGATTAGAGACCCATGATGGATAAAACGTTACCCTGATGAATCCATTTTCCTTCAGCTTCTCAACTTCTTCTTTTAGGGCTTTAGATCTATCTTTGTCGAGCAACCTTCTTTTTTGTTGTACAGGTGGATGATTTCAGTCTATATTTAAGACATGGGTGATCACTGTTGGGTCTATCCCAACCATATCTTTATGCGACCAGGAAAAGACCTCCTAGTGCCTCCTTAGAAAGTCCACCAGTTTGTTTTTTATAGTTGTCTCTAAGTTTTTACTGACTTTCACAACACTAGTCGGTTCTTTCTCCTCGAGGTCCTCTACTTGCCCAATGTTTTCTTCAAAATCCCCAAAGCGAGGATTCAAATCCTTATCCTCACTTTGAGCAACTCCCTATTTGGTGACTTGTTCACCTGATCGGCTTGCGTCTCATTTACCTTTAGCAACATGTTTCTGCTCCGCTTCCCGATCCGCCTCTTCTTGCCTTTGTGATCGAGGAATTGTAGCATTCTCTGGTTTCTCACTGGTTTCCCAAGACGTACCCAACTCCTGCATCAGTTGGAAACTTCATGACTAGATGCCAGATCGACGAGTATGGGCCTTCCAGTCACAACATTGTATACGGACGAACAATCAACTACTATAAAAGTAGCGAACAATGTGCTATTCGTAGGTGCAATTCCTGCTGTGACTGGGAGTCTGATCGACCCTGTTGGTGCTAGCCCTTCACCAGAAAAACCATAGATGGTTTGGTTGCATGGCTCTAAATCTTGCACTGACAATTTCATTCTTTCTAGTGAAGACTTGTACAAAATGTTGACCGAGCTTCCTATATCTGTAATGACCCAAATTTCCTAAGAAGGTTTAGGACCTTGATTAGGAGGTCGGGAGGGCCATAATTGATTTATTACGCCATTAAATGATTATATGCATGTTTATGTGAATCATATTATTATATGATGATAAATGCATGCATGTGGGTCCACATTTCATGATAAGGGAATTTTGGTAATTTGGCCAGTTGATGGCGTAATTGTGTATTTCCATGCATATTGGTGAATTGTGCGTCAGACCACATCATAATGTGGATTTGTTCGAGCCATTCGGCATGAGACGATCTCAGAATGCAAGTTATCGATTTGGTCATAACGGGGTTAATTTCGGGGCTCGGGGTAATTTGAGGATTAGAACATTGCCAGGAATTAAAGGGTAATGGGATATGATTTATTATCATTTGAGAATATTGGGAATAATGGGAATTGGAAGGTGTTAATTGTGATTAACGAGATAGGCAGGAAATGACGATTTTGCCCGTGAAGGCTGTTTAAGGTTTTAATTAGGCTTAGGGGAAATATGGTCTTTTCACCCTAAGGATAAATATAACCATTGAAGACTGTAGAAACCTTCCAAAACAGAGCATTCAACTTTCTTCTCCCGTACACCATTTTCTTCTCTTTTTCTCCTTGGATTTTTGAGCTTAATTTGAGGAACCAAGCTAAGAAAGTGGACTTTGAGGGATTAGGGTTGTGTTCCACCATTGAAGATGGTTCTATAGTGAGCTTGAGGTAAGGTTCTAGCCATTAAAACTCTAGTTTTGCTATGTTTTTCTAATGGAATTCAGCTTGGATTTCTAGAATGGATATTGAGGATTGATGGGAGTTTTGGCAAGGGTTGCTTGGGTTATGATGCCTAGAACATGTGTATATGGTATTTGAGTTCAATTTGGAGTTTGAATGAGGTTTGGAAGCTTATTTTTTAGGTTGGAAATGGAGGAGTCATAGGAGGGAAAAACCAGGGTTGAAAACCCGGTTGTAGCGCTACAGCGCTAGCCAGGGACATTCTGCCCTGTTTGTAGCGCTGGGGTGCTAGGGGGGTAGCGTTGTAGCGCTACCCTGCATTTCCAGATTCCTATTTTGGGAACTTTTGAGGGTTTTTGGCTCGGGGTTTCAATTCTTAAGGCTCGGGATTGAATCTACTCACTGTTTGGGTACTATTCGGGGTCCCAGGAGTGAGGTTTAGGTCAAGAACCTTTTATGGTTGATTTTCATTAATAGGGGTTATATTTGGTTATGACTAGGTGACCGCTAAGGAGTCAATGGGGCCGATCGTTATCAAGGGTCGTTCAATTGTATTTCTTTCTCGAACTAGAAGTAAGAAAACTGCACCCAGTATGTGATGCATGTGATGCATGAGAAACATGTGATTAGGGCATGACATGAATATTGAATATGAGATTAATCAGAGCTTGAGTATCTGTATTTGTGCATGATCATAATTATGCTAGTGATTGTTAAGTAAGCATAATTCCCTACATTTGGATATTTGATATATGATATATGCCTGGTTGCATTGCTTACTTGTGTATGGCATTGACCCATGAGTCAGAAATCGGCAATGGTGTCAGTATTAACTGTGAAGCTGTGACTCATTAGTCAAGTTCGGCAGTAGTACTGAGCACTGGTCGTATGGTATTGGCTTAAGAGTCAAGAATGGTTTTAGCGTGTTTAACGCAAGACGAAAAGATTAGATCTAATCGACATAAGCATTGAATGACTCATCATGAGCATTAATGCTTGACCGACCTCAAGTTCGATGAAAACTAAAAGTGCTTGCCTAGTCTAATGGCTAGTCACTCAGAGCCAGAGCCAGAAAGCCTAGGTGACTGCATCATCACATGGCTAAGGGTGCAGAACCCACATTAGTGACTCCATGGTCACTCATTTGGTTTATATTAATGACTCACTCATTAGTCATTCATCTGAGGTAGGGTCAGAAGGCCCAAGTGACTGCATCGTCACATGGCTAAGGGTGCGGAACCCATATTAGTGACTTGCTCCTCAATCACTCATTTGATTAGGGCTACACGCCCCATCATGGTTATCAGAACCTCAAGTGTTAATCACTCATCTGTTTAGGATTGACTTGACAGTCATCCATATAGGAGGGCAGGGCCCACAACCATCATTATTTGGACTTATTTGCATGCACGAATAGGGTTACTATTGCTAGGCATGCATGTTATGATTTGGTAACATGTTATTTTTGTTCATGAGCATATTAAGTTTTCTTGCTGAGCTTCGGCTCACGGGTGCTATGTGGTGCACGTAAAGACAAAAGAAAGTTGGGCCATCCTTGAGTTGGAGAGCTTAGGTGACGATGTGTACATATGCGGCTTCTCGACCGCCACGGCCGAGGGTTGAAGAGGAACTAGGGTTAAACCCTATTTTGCCACTTAGGTCGGCTGGTTGTAAATATTTTCTTGTAATTAACCTTTAAATTATATTTTTGGGATCCCAATGTATATGGTAAATGTTTTAGTGAAATGTTGTATCTTAACCAAAAAATTTAACCCTAAACCGCTAATCATACTTAGTTACACGATTATGGCCAAATGATTCGATTAACGAGTTTAGCACTGTTTAAAATGACACCGTAACGGTCCCTGGAGTTTAGGGAGTTACAGTATCTACCAATACTCGTTTTACCATCATGTTGGCAATTTGATCATCCATGACCAGAGGATCTGAGTGGGGAAATCGGACATGTTGTGCGTCCAACTCGGAGAAAGTTATCAACTCTTCCTCTGTTTGAGTTTTTTTGTGAGTTTACTCGTTGACATTTAACATTTTGATATCCTGATCATGAGTAGGGTTCTGACATATCTCTCCCTCACCTTACCACTGTCACCAGATATATGTGGTCCTCCACAAATGGTTAACAATGTACCAGCGACAGGAGCTGGTTGTAGAAGAGGCGAGCGTTGGCGTACAGGTGTCTACTCGTTGCCTTCGTGAGCCTCCTACTAAGAACTACCCCTGCTCATACATATCTCCTCAGATGTCCTTGTCTAATAAGGAACTTGATCTTGTCCTTGAGTTGGTTACACTCGTTGGTATCATGGCCATAGTCGTTGTGAAAATGACAAAACTTGGTCGTATCCCTTTTGGATATGTCTTTCCTAATCGGGGATGGTCGCCTAAAGGGAATGGTGGTATGACTGGACTGATACACTTCAACTCGACTATCGACCAGGGTAGTGTAATTGGTGAACCTCGGTTCATATCTGTTTTATTTGGGGTGCTTGCTATCAGATGTCGCTGGTTCGGTGTTCACCTTTTTTCCCCCATTCTTATCGTTACCTTTTTCATTGCCATTGGATTTACCAGACCTTTTGGTGGCTTTGGTCAGGTCTTCTTTCTTATCCTAGTTGTCCTTTGGGGACTTTCCTTCATTGGCTATGGTCTCCTTGAGTTTGATATATTTGTCTGCTCGATCCAGAAATTCTTGAGTGCTCTTGACTTCATTCTTTCGCAGACTACTACAGAGAGAAGAATGGCGTAACACTCTAGCTGTGATTGCCATCATTTTTCCCTCGTCTCCAACAGTTTTGGCATGAGCAGTTGTTTGCATAAACTGTTGGATATACTCCTTGAGAGTTTCTCCTTCCTTCTGTTGAATGTCGACCAGCTGATTAGCTTATGTTGGATGTATTCGACCAGCATAAAACTGCCAGTAAAAATCCTTCACGAACATCTCCCAGGAAACTATACTGGCCGGAGGGAATTTGAAATACCATTCCTAAGCTGATTTAGACAAAGTGGCAGGAAAAATCCTGCACCGAGCATCTTCAGAGACCTTCTGGATGTCCATTTGTATCTCAAACTTGTTCATGTGAGATACTAGATCTTCTCCTCTGGTGAAGTTGGGTAGAACTGACATTTTGAATTTGTTTGGGGTCCCTGTAATAGCAATTCTATTAACGAATGGGGTGCCTTTCGTTCGATCAAACTCTTTGTGGGACATTTTATTCCAAACTAGCTGCTGCACGGCCTGATTCAAGGCATCTATCTGAGCCTGTACAACATCTGGTATTGCTTGAGAAGCTAGTGCCAGGGGGAAGTATTCATCATGTCTTTCTCTTCGGTCATTGAGCACATCCCTCAGATCTTCATCCCTACGTCTTTGCTCTCTTGCACCTAGTCGATCAAAGACATTGAGCTGCTTAGGCTATCCCCCAGCATTTTGGCTCGTCGCTCGGTTCTCCATTGGCGGAGGATTTTGCTGTCCACCTCTTTCCTCCTACTGTTGACCATTGTTCCTCCTGCCAGAGTCCACCTCATTATAATCATGGCCATCTCTGAATTGCGACCTATGAGTGTGCGACCTGCTATACGCACTATTCCCCTATCTTCCTCCTGGTCCATCACGATTAACAGGTGGGGGGGCTGCATTGGTCATTAGGTCCTCTTACATTACTATGTCGCGGGGAATCCCGGACCGCAGAGCCTGAGTCCACTTGCCTCCTGCTTTCCGAGGGACGTTGTCCCCTGCCAGGAGGGTTCTAATTCCTGGCTGTCTGGCGTCTAGGGCTTTTGGGATGTTGATTGGCCCTATTCTACCTGTGTTGTTGAACGTTATCCTGACCAGATCAAGAGGGTGGTTGTTTCTCACTTTTTCTGTAAGGATTTTGGGTTGGTCTTTCCTACTGAGCAGCGGAAGGTTGCTCTGGTCTTTGAGGACTCCTTGGGTGTTGTGGATCGTGATGATATTGGGGATTCTTTGAGTGTGGATTTTGGTGAGGGTGAGAGCTTGGTGGGTGATCTGGTTGAGAGGCTGGTGCAAGATGTCCTCGAGCCAACTGAATGGCTGCTTCTAAAGCTGTCGTGGCATCTCTCTGCCAGCGGTCCATGTCAGCCTTCCGTTCATTCAATTCTTGGCGCTGTCGGTCAATCTCTATTTGCTGCAACACCATCATTTCAGCCACATTCTGTTGCTTAGCTTTCAGAGTATCTAATTCCTCTTGCAATACTATCAAAGTTGTTCGCAGGGTTTCAACATCCATCTCCTCTTCTTCCAGTTCCACCTATGGCTTGTCCTCTGCTACATTTTGTGGAGGAGGTTGATTTGGCATACTCTCAGATGTCTACAACGTCTGTCTCGCTTTCCTAGAGGTTTTCGCCATTGTTTATCCCGAAGTTCTTGAGTTTAGCTCTCAATGAAAGCACCAAATGTTGACTAATGATTTAGCCAACGACACAGAGTCACTAAAACAATAAGAATTTATAAGCTGAATGCAAGAACTAAACGACACAAATGTTTTATAGTGGTTCGGCCCCAGAGATTGGTAATAACCTACGTCCACTTAGTGATTTTATTGATGTAGACCTTGAAACCTATGAACAACAAACTAGGGTTCACTAAGTTTCACAAGCTCCAAAGTGGAATAAAAAAATCGTGTATAAAAACACTCATTCTCTCTGAATACCAAATTTATCCCTTTAAATGAATCCCATGAGTCCTATTTATAGGCTCAAGGATGTACATATGGCCAATGGGCCGTCTTTAAACTTTGTTACAAGAATCTTTGAATAATAACATAATTCATAATAGTTCCACATAAAGAGGGTCAAATATCTTAGAAATATCCAACTTATAACTGTATTTGAACTCTGGCTTCGTTACTACGATCAAACCTGATTGCATATATCAACATATCTTCTGTCGTACTGTTCAACATCTTTCTTGAATCCATCGAGCAGCTTGCTACCCTGGTCGTTGGTCGACCAAACTATCATCACAAAACAATCATGTGTTATCCACGTGCACCCCGATCATGCCACGTCAGCAGGCAAATATTTTTTGGTTAAACAATACTCATATTATTTTTTTCGGCAAAAATACCGAACTATGTTTTTGTTGCATCTATAACTACCAGGTCCGTTAAGTGTGACGTGGCTAATTAAGATGACACGTGTCACTGTGTTAGTAGTCTACAATTAGCGACTAAAGTCCTTGTTCTATTACAAGTGTAGTATTTAGGTCACTTATCTTTTTTTGTTGGCAAAAGTCCCCAGCGTTACATAATTGGTGCACATTTTTCCTAATCTGTCATCCCTCCATTAAAATATGGACTATTGCTGCTAAAAAAGAAAAGATCGGAGACTTAAATGCTTTAATTTTGAAAGAACGAGGACTTTAGCCGCCAATTGCCCTATAATTTTTTTTTTCAAGAAGATCAAATACTCTATAATTAACATATAAAAAGATTATATCTTAGATTTTTTAAGGGGCTATTGACTACCCAAGTTGTGGTTCTACCACTGTATTATCCTATATTAAGTTTTTCAATTACAAAATTAAGACAATATATATTTACATTATGTCATATGTTACTTTCTCCAGATTTTTCTTTACATTATTTAAATATTATATTGTTATACCCCAAATTTCGAGACTGAATGATGTATCTCGAAATGTAGGCTCGGGAAATAATCGATAGGCTCGATTGTATGTTAATATTAATAATGCATCATTCAACCATTTCGGCTTGAAATGGAGGATCAACTCGAAAGGACCAAACTGTTGCAAGCGGGTCACCTCAGAAGGTTAATAGTTGTTGGCTCAGAAAATAGTTCAGGTGTTAGCTCGAAAACGATTGCAGTAGGCTCGAAAGTGTGTCTTTAAAATGTCAGAAGGCCACGTTTAAACAAATGAAGCCTATTGCAAAGGGTAAGGATGTCATAAGGAATATTTATAGAGAGAATGACTAAATTGCAAATGAATTAATTTTTTAGGGCAAGGAAATAATTATGTGATAATTTTGGGCAATTGATTAATTATGAATTAATTAATTATTTAACTATATAATTTTTATATTTGAAAAACTTTGTGTTAAAATAAATATTAATCATGTTTGTATTAATATTTGGGAGAGTTTAATTATTATCTTATTATAAAATATTTATAATAAGATATTTATTTATTTAAAGTTTATATTTTAAGATAAAGTTAATTTTGAATTAACTAATATTTATTTTGGGATAAATATATTACCTTAAATATTAATTAAACAAACAAATGAGAAAATTAGGGATAGCCATATGAGTGGCTCACACCACACTCACTTAGTTGCATAGTGAGTGGCGCCACTCAGGGATATCTTATTATGGGGATTCGAATTTTGAATTTCAAATTAATGTTTTTTATTTAATTATATTTAATTATTATTTTTAAATATGCTTTAAATTAAATGATTAAAATAGGTTATAACTTATTAGTTTTATTTAGATAAAATAAAGATGAATTAAATCAGTTAATTATCTTTATAAACCAGAAAAGAAGAGATACTTTTAATTAGAAGTTTTAAGGAGTTGTTGTCAGACTCTTTCTAAGAAAAGAAACGATAGAATTTCCTAAACACGAAATTCTAGAAATTTCTATAGCCTCTCTCTTCTCAACCCTCTCTAGATATCATGTGCTGAGTATATCTAGAGAGTCTAAATCAACATTTAAATCCTACGTAACCACATACGTCCTTGTGTATTAGAGGATTGGCTTGGAAGGCTAAGGTGTGAGATTTCATAAGGATAGGAAGATCGTTGATTTTACGAAAAGATTCAAGGACATTTGATAGGCTACGAGAGGTAATCTTTAATCTATATATGTGTTATTTAATATATCTATATATGTATGATCATGGTTGGTGGTATCCCTGTTTTCTGCCTTTGACACCTGGCATGACCCAACGGGTTCGGGGGCCCTCAGAAAGGGCCCGGGCCCATCCTGAGCCCAATGAACGGGGAAGAAGGAAACCCTGATAGCCCAAACACTATCGAGCCCAACAACATTCAATGGGCGTGAGCATAATGAAGGAATTAGAACTAAGATACAGGCCTAACTCATCTTCCCGGCCACGACCAACCTACATTCTCCAAGATGCTAATTAAGGTGGCAGACTAACTGTTCCTTGGATACGAACCTTATCAAGAATCCATGGGAGATCTTCAGTGTCAAGATGTCCACCTTGAAAAATGAACTCAGGTCCTAGTGAACGAACCAGGACTCCAATAAATGAACCAGGACATTAGTAAACAAACCTGGACCGAACGTCCAGATAGAGCAAGCCTAGTTTTCCCTGATGCTGACCTGTCCCCACGAAATCCGGCAGTTGGTCTCCTCAACTAACTTACAGAAGAGGGCACAGACGGAACGTACGTTGTTCCTAGGAAACAATACTGCCACTACTCTGTCAGTTCTTGTCCCCTAGGATCCCCTTAGTAGCCCACGCAGACCAGTCCGTGCTAACGTACGATGGGCAGCTATAAAGCTTGGCCACGCCTAAGCTGGCCCAATGGGCCCAAATTAATAACATCTAATTACGTTACATTCTTTGTATTATGGCTCCGTTAGCAAGCAAATTATAATTACATCCCTATTGGGCCCGAATTAATCCGGCCCAAGCTGCTTGACTACCTATAAATATGACCTGTTGTGAACTGTAGCAGGGATCCCCGAATTTCTCTTGTAAGAAAAAACTCTGCTGAACTTGTAGAAAAACTCCATTGTCAAAACTCTCTACAGCCTAATACTAGTGGCTCGTGGACTAAGGCTCATTAACGCCCCAACCACGTAAAAACAGTCTTTTATTTGTTTTATGTGTCTAATTAATTACAAGTCAATCTAAAAAATAATTCACATATATGTTTCACTTAATTGTGGTTGGAATAAGATGTCTTATTAAAGCTATGATTTGCACAATAATTCATAATTATCATTTATAATCATTGATGAAATAGGTGGAACAAGTATATTTAAAAAATAACAACTGACTTTATTATTCTAAAGAAATAATAAGCTTGTTCATTAATCAAATAAAGGAATCTAAAACAAAGTTTCTAGAAAGAATTCTAGAACTACTTTTTAAAGAAAAAAAACTTAATACAAAGTTGAAAATGAAAAAACTAATTTTCATGTTAGTTATCTCTTAGTTTACCAATCTGCAATTCTTTTCTTGTTTTTCTTTTGCATTATTTTCTTTTCTTGAATTATGCGTTCCTGAAAAACAAGACAAACATATGGTGGCATAAAAAATTTGAATCAACTATTCAAATATATTAAAAGGAGATGAACAAATCATATTTACCCTTTCTTCTTGCAAACTTCTTAAGTGATCAAAATAATCTCTTTTGATCCTTTCCCACATCTCGCATGTAGATCTAAGGTTCACATATCTCGATTTAATATTGTCAGGCACAGTCTTTAGTATGCAATGATGAGCCAAATAATCAGATCTCATCCAATCCGCATATTTTTGATGACTATCATAATCAGATAAGGTTGATGGCTCATCTGGGGGCACATCAATGATTGCATCATACACTTTTAGTTCACTCAAAATTATGTGTATGATTTTGTACCAAACGTCTAGATTGTTGAAGTCTAAATGAAAAGTACTAAGGTGGCCATCACGAGGATTTACTGGTTCTTTCACATTTTAACGTTCTTGATCAAGATTAAGAGAATTAACCATTGTTGCTGGGAATAAATAAATAAAATAGATATAATATTTTATTTGGAAAAGTAAATATGATGCATGAATGCAACATATAAAAATACATAAAAATATATACTAATCCACGATAAATTAATTTGAAAATTAATGGACCGCCTTAGGGTAGGTCAGACTAACTCCAAATTAATTTTTAGACAAATCTCAATTTCATTAGTGAAAACTTAAAAATGCATTTTTCTCTTTTGACTTATGAACTACCGTTAGTTTGGTCAAGATGCACTAGTCGTGCTCGAAAGCCTAGATACACATTTGGAGTGTAACCCATTATTTTCAATCAATGGCTTAACTCAAGAGTGTGCCTTCGGGTCACTCAAACTTGAAATACATCAATAATTATATTCTCATAAGAGAAGTCAACCTTGAGATAAAATAAACATATTCGGAAGTCTTTCTTTAGGGATGCTGCAAACAGAGGCGACATAAGGCCCTTCTTATGCCTCTCGGTGTTCAACCAATAATGGAGACCATAAGACTTATTATCATAACTCCCTTCCCCACTCACTAAATTTGAAAAAAAATGTGTTTTTCACAAAATCAATATTTTTTTAATTTAGTTGTAAAAATAAATTTAATTAATTTTACCAAATGATATTCTAATAATTACTAATCTAATTAAGCAAAACAAAACAAAATCGTGACCTTAATTCTAATTCTAGTTTTGCTTTAGTTAAGAGAATATCATTTTTATTTTAATAATTTTTTTTCATTAAAATAACAAAGTAAACAACTTTAATTTTGATTTACCATCTTAACTTATTAAGACTAAATTTATTATTATATGAATTATCACATATAAACATATAACAAAAATTTATAGGACATTCCTAATAGCATGTTTTTACACGAATGTAATGCATGATTGTTGCATACTGTGTGAGTATATAATGACATGTTATAATGCATGACAAAATATTAAACATTTTAATCACATTCAAACATTTATAATAAATAATTAAAAGCGGGTATGGTAACTTTTGGGTATTTCTAGAAAAGTTACAACACTTGCAAAAATATACATGAAAATATAACCTAGACTAAATAAGGCCTGATAAAGAGCACTTTGATCTTCATCCTTGAAATGTAGTCTTGTTGACCCAATGCCACCCTTATCCATATCCATTTTGAATTAGACAACTGTTTAATTATTTTAAACAAACTTTTAAAATAATTAAACTTTGGGTTTTGACACCCAAAAGTTTCTAAGGCCCAATTTGAATTTGGGTAATTTAATTCAAAAATAAAATTAAACAATCTAATTTTAATAAATTAAAATTCAAGATAATTTTAATTTGTGATATTTTAATTAAAACAATTTTAATTATGGAAGATAATAATTAAAACATTTTTAATTAAGGAAAATAATAAACATTATTTCAATTAAAGAAATTTCCAAATTTAAAACATTCTAATTCAATTTCTGATTTTTAATTAAATGAATAATTAAAAATAATTATGGTAACAACATACTAGGGTTTGTTTGACACAAACCCTAGGTTGTACCAAAGGTGCAATAGTAACAGGTGGTTTGGCGGTGAGGCTTGGCTGGGCGTAGGAGGCTCGCGGCAAGGGCGCGGTGGCTGGGTGCACATGGGTGCGGTGGTTGGCAGTAGGCACGACACACGGCTGGCTGGCGCATGCTGGCTGGGCAACAGCTTGGGGCTCGGGCTCGGGGATTGGGCTTCAACATAATTTTACCCAGAATTTTTAAACAAAAAATTACAAAATTCCAATGCCCCAAAATGACTTACATTTTTCATCTAGAAATTTTAAGAACAATTCCTAAACTCAAAAGCACCATTATAAACAACCCTTAAGAATCTATAATCATGAAAATAAACAGCCATCTATTCAAACATATATCGCAAATAATATAACAATGCATATAATCTCACACAACAATTAATAATATGTATAGATTAATGACTTGCTCTGGTACCAATTGTTGGAAAACATTCAAAGCACGCAGTGGAATCGGCGTGGTGGGCCCATTGTTTAAAGGAGCAACAATAATCAATTTTTTTTCATTCATCATATAAACAGTTTATATGATCAAGAAAATAATCCAGAAACATTATCATACTATATTATTAATCATGCAACAAATATATAAATATACAATATATTTATATATAAAATATAAACATATAAGAACATGATGAAGATAACATTGGAAGACAATCTTCCATATCCCTTTACAGAGATATAAATAAAGAACATAATTGTAAAGCATGTAGAATGCATGGTTTTGAGAAACATGTCCCATTTGTTTTAAAATGGCAAGTGGGAGTTTGTTGGGTTTTACACCCTTATAAAACCATGTCGGACATGTAACACGATTTCATATTGTCAATAAAAGTAGGAGAAATCATTTAGTTTGACAACCGTGTTGCTTGCTTGTTTTATTACATGATTATTGAAATAATACAAACATTTATAAAATCCTGAACATATGGATAGTTACAATTATAGTGACTAGGTCACAGTGGATTATAGTTGTAATTATATGTTCAAAAGAACGAGTCCTAAGATTAGAACAGTGCATTAGATTTTCACTGATTAGGCAATCTACGATACGATCTACTTACACATTCGGGGTGTGATGTCTTGTCCAAGGCATTGACAAAGTAGATAAGATCGGATGTATTTGGTTACAATGGACTAGGACTGATATTTATTATTGATTGATAAATAAGTATCGTTGTTATCGAATCTAGTCAATGTCACAATGTTGACCATAGGTTAAGTCGATCTTAATTCTGAGTAATAATATTCTGCTAATTATATTATTTAAATCTTTTGACTTGTTTGTTACCAGCTTACCCTACGGTCTAGCCCATACTTACATCTTGGAGATTTAGTAGTGTAATTGAGTGGGAGTATTATTCATAGATATGAAATCTATAGCTTCTGTATGAGAAATGAAAAGATGATTTCCTTAATAGCTTTGTTCAAAATGTTAAATGATTGAGATCTCATTCTATGATTAAGTTCACTGAAATATCATTTATAAGCAACTTAGTGGGAGTTAAGGATAAAATACTAATACCAGGTAAAACGGTAATTTGCACTCAGCTCGTTAGTAAGTCATCGATAGAGGGTTGACTAAATGTAATGGTTATAACAATGGATAACATATTCATGGTTTGGAAAATACGTTCGATGAATTCAAGAGTTCAATTCTGAGTTTATAGTGGAGTCACAAGGAATTAATAAGGTAGTGAAATTATTCGTAAATAAATTCACGGTAACTTGTTGGAGCTTGATTTCATGGATCCATGGTCCCCACGTCACCTTTGAGTAAATAATCTAGAGTGTCTCAATTAATTGATTTAATTATCAATTAGGATTTTTAAAGTTGACTAGGTCAATTTTGGAAAATTTACAGAGATATGAGATTTAGAGAATAAAATAGGATCTTTGGGTAAATTTATTAATATTGATAAATTTGTGTCAATATAAATAAATAATATTAAATCAAGTTTTAAATTATAATTAGTTAATTTGAATAAGGATTTAATTAATTAATTAAGAAAAAAATAAATAAAAGGTTTTGAATTTAGGCCTAATTGGGATTTAAATTCAGATTAAAGAGATTGGGCCCAAGTCCATTTGTGAGAGCCCAAGACTTTGATCTTTTTGTTTATTATTTTAATTAATTTAAATTTAAATTTAAATAAAGATCATTAAGTTGCCTATATAAGGAATATGATATCTAGGGTTTTCATAAGGAAGTCAGTCTCAATTGATTCATTGGGTAAGTGAAAACCTAGTCAGTCTAATTCTTTCTTGGCCACTCTCTCTTCTTCTTCTCTTTTAGATCTCTATCTCAAGTGTTGAGAACCAGCCCACACTAGTTCTAGGCTGATCAAAGGCTTGGTGAGGAAGACTGTGTTGTTGATCTAGTTCAATCTCTTGATAATACTCTGCTACAGAAAGGAATCAATGGTTAGAGAGATTGAAGGAATGAGTTATTCCAGTTCCGCTGCGTATATGTAAGTTTCTATACTTAACTCTGTTTTGTATCAATTTCATAGGTGCATGTTCTAGGAATTTACATGTTTGTTTGATAATATGTAAATTGAATGAAAATAAATAAAGATCCTGCAATAAGTATTTCCTTCAGTACACGCATGGCACAGTCTTTGGACTTTGTCATGCGTGACCCACTATTCCCTTTTCAGAGATTTTTCATTTATTTAATTATTTAATTAAAATCAATATCTCATAAAATAAGGTTTTTATCTTTTTAAGGAAAGGATGACAACCATATTTCAAAATTTAAATTTTAAATTTTAAATTCAAAATTAAAAATTCAAAATTCAAAAGTCAAATTGATGACCATCATTATCATCATCTTTTAAAATTAAATAAATCAAAAACTATTTTTTGACTTACCAATTTTATTTTCTCCCACTCAAATAAAATAACTAATTTCAAAAATTAATTTATTCATTTATATATATGAAATTTGAAATTTACATATTTAAATTAATAAATATATTTTTCGAAAATTAATAATTAATTCCAAATTAATTATTCAACCTCAATTATCATATAATTGTATACTTGACTCGAAGAATAAAATTCTTCTCAAATTCCAAATTATAGTTATATCCTCGTATCAACTCTTACCTTGATATGGTGTTGATAGAACCACCCTGGGGACCTATGGACCTAAAATATCAAGCTCCAATAAATATTACATTATTAATCAAAGCTCTTTGATTAAATAATCATATTTATTAATCTTATGATTACTCCACTATAAATATGAGAATGAACTCTTGATAATTACAGACATATATTTACTGAGTACTTTATTAAAGAATAAAGTGTCAATTGATATAATAATTACATACAACGTTAATCCTCTATTAATGGTTCATAATTAAAAGGGAATAGAATTACCATTTTACCTTTTTAGCTATATCTTGTTCCTAGTGCACCGTTGACTTTACTAGTGAAGGTTGTGTCACAACAAATTTGCGACGTGAGTGCTCATAACCTTTTCAGTTCCAAAAGCCAACCGAATAGGGAACCATTATTCAATCTATAATAAGGTATAGATTCCATATCTGTTAAACTACGTCCCCAACCATATATATCATTGAGTCCCAAAAAAAAATGTTCTTAGCCTGATCATTCTGACAAACCTTAACGCATGAATCAAATGACCATATGACATATATAGGAGTTCATAGCAACCTCAGGATTAAGATCATCATGTATATGATCATCGTTTGATGTGTTTGATTAATACTACACAACGATGTTTAAACAAGTATTAACAAATCACATCTGATCCAGTTCTATATATCACTATATACAAAGTACCTCCACTAAAGTGTCCTACTACACTAGTAACCTGGATCTGAGTCACATGTATTCATAATACTAGTGGACCGTACTAGCAATAATTAATCTAAAGATTCCATAACTTTATTTTACTCTGAACTGTTTCAAGTTTATTATCTTAATCTCGATCCTCTCACAACTATATGAGATTAAGACCATGTTATCCCAAAAATCAGAAGTGAATGACATGGCAGGCCTTAATTACACGTGGCTGACACCTGGCAGAATCTGTGTTCGACTATCGACCAGGAAGACATTCAGTATCATGCGATCAGTTTCTTTGTACGACTAGCCTGGTCGTACGCACATAATACGTGGAGGAAATCTTAGGCAGTTATGATGGAATCCGAAATTATCTCCCATGATTTCCTGAGTATCCGATTATTTAGGAAAGAATATCTGTAACAAACCAATGTAAATCTTCCCTGAGCTTATAAATAGAGGGAGAGGGCTCAGGGAAGAGGATCCTTTTTCTTTTGAGCAAAAAAAGATCTTTTGAGATTAGAGAGAGATTACACGAGAATAATTGTATTTTCTTCTTCAGAGGACTCATTGAACCCTAGTTCTTTGATCACCCCTTTGAATCTCATTTCAATAACAATTCAAGTGGATGTAGGTTATTACTAGATCCTGGGGCCGAACCACTATAAAATCTTGTGTTCTTATTATTTTCGCCATCACATTCTTTTCAACGTATTCATCCACGTCAAGCGTATTTTCACTCTGTGTCAGTTGCCCAAAATTAGGGTCAACAGACCACATAGATAAACTTTGGAATTTTTTGATATTTACTTAATATTATCATATAATATCGGACATAGTCTATATATATAATAATTCAATTCAATTATTTATTTCAATTAAAACATTTGTCAACTACAATTGCTTTAAGGGCACTATTCCCAACATGATAGAGATGTCAAGATGACCAGTGATGAGGTGATTAGTTATGCTGTGGTGTTGGATAAGACATTTGAAGCAGAATACTTGGAGGACCGTATATGGAAGGACAATGCTACAAGAAGAGAGGCCAACAAAAACAAGGGCTTCCATGAGGGAAATAAGAGGAAGGCCCATGAAGGACAGAGCAATGGCAATGACAAGAGGACTAGACCCCGACCACAAATAACAACAATCATAACCACCACAACAACCGCAACAGTCACAAAAATGATCGTAATCGTGGAAACCACCAGAACAACAAATTTGAGCACCTTAGCTGCCCTAAATGCTAGCGAAGACACATGGGAGAATGCCAGGTCGGAACCAACAAATGTTACAAGTGTGGTCAGGTAGGCCATCTGAAGAAGGATTGCCCATAGTGGAAAGCGGGGCATGGCAATAACAACAACCTAGTGCCAGCGAGGGTTTTTGCATTGACCCAAAAGGAAGCAGTCAACAATAACACCGTGGTCACAGGTCAGCTCCCTATTTCTGGTATGATATGTAGAGTCCTTATTGATTCGGGAGCAACTCACTCTTATGTTGCTATGAATGTGATTGATAAACTGGGTATGCCTTGTAAACTGTTTGAACATAGTTTTAGTACAATGTTACCATCAGGAGACATTATGTCGCCAACTAGGTTGTTGCAGTAATCATCTATAATAGTAGAAGGAATAGAGTGCCCAATAGACCTTATAGAGTTAGGCATACCAGACTATGACGCCACACTTGGCATGGATTGGTTATCCAAATATGGAGCGACGATAGACTTTCGGCAAAAGACCGTAGAGTTCAAACCAAAGGAAGGAGAACTCTTTTCTTTTAAGGGAGATGGCGGGTTTTCGTACACCCATTATATTGACACTGGAAGCTCAGAATATGATGCAGCATGGGTGTTCAACATATTTGGCAACTGTGGTGGATAAATCTAAGGAGACAGAGTTGAAACAAGAAAATGTCCTCATCGTTTGTGACTTTCCGGAAGTGTTTCCCGAGGATTACCCCCAGACAGAGAAATTGAATTTGTGATCGAACTTGCACCAGAAACATTCAATGAAATTGATAAAATGGAAAAATCAACAGTACTGAATGAATAATAAGAACTGAGGTTGTGTTATTTATAGAATAGAGAATGTACAGAAATATGGAAAGGCGGGAAAACAAGATTGAAATAAAACAACTAAACTAATATAACAATCCCAACTAATAGTTAGTTAAACTAAACTAACTTGATACATTAACATCCCCCTCAAAGTGATCAGCTTATGAAGCACGATCAGTTTGATATATAGAGAAGAGAAGCGGTTGATAAGCAGGTGTTTTGTGAGGATGTTGATGACTTGATCTTCAGTTGGTATGTATTGGACTGAGAGGTGTCGTGGAAGAACCATGTCCCTAATGAAGTGGTAGTCAATCTCACCATTTTTAGTGCGAGCATGGAACATCGAGTTGGCTGCAAGATTAGTGGCACCCATGTTATCACACCAAATAACAGGAGTGGAATCAAGAGGGACACCTAACTCAGTAAATAGTTGACGAAGCCAAGCAATTTCAACTGCAGTGTTAGCTAAGGATCTATATTCAGACTCTGTACTATTGCGTGAGACCACTCTTTGCTTGTTGGATCACCAAGAAATGAGACTATCACCAAAGAAGATACTGTAACATCCCGTAAAATATCTTAACATAATTTGCGGAAAAATATAACCATTTTCTAAAATAAGGTAATGGAAAATCCATATAAAAAAAACATTTTAAAACATGCAAGAGTTCGAAAGTATGCGCATACTTAAAAGTAAATTACAGTGTCATAATTTTAAAATATTCAACAAGCCCAAAACAATTTCTTAGTTATCAGATGGTTTCTAGTTCCTAAAACATAAATTCCAAAAAGGTCGGTCCACATGTACATCCTCGCAAATAAACTCCAGTGCTCACTGATCCACTTTGCCTTTGATCTTACCTACAACACGAAACAACTAGGTAAACGAAACGCTTAGTAAGAACAACTTAACAAACATAACCACATAATAGATCAAGAACTTAACTAACAGTAACCAGGCATATAATCAACCAAGAATAGGATTCTGATGAAACTGAACCCTAACATACAATTTAAGATGTGCGAACGTCCTGACAAACTTATGGTCATGCCTCATAACCAAAATTTGTATCTTGAAAGTACACATGCACGCAAAAAATCCCAGAGCATACATACAGTCTTAACTGGTTATTCGTATCATAACATACATTCTTACTTAGGGTTCCGGAGGAACCTTCAACATAGCTTAACATATCTTAGCATATCTTAGCATAACTTAACATTTCTTAGTACAACTTAACATATCTTAAAATATCTTAGCATAACTTAACATTTCTTTGTACAACTTAACATATCTTAGCATAACTTAACATTTCTTAGTACAACTTAACATATCTTACCATAGCGTTGACTGGTGTAAACTAGTTACACCAGTTACCCAGACTCCTAGAAGAATTCGACATACTTTCTTAATCATAGAGATTTGATTATGGAATTAACTTACTTACATGTCACATAGTTTAACCGGACTTTTATGTTACGAGTGTTATGCTGGACTTCTTACATATTGCGGTGGCCAACCGACCTTAGTCACACAAACTTTTTAAAACAACCGCACTTACCACAACATGGCAAACATTCAAACATCACAACTTCTTGTAACATAAAATGTTCACCTGACATAATACATAATACAAGGAATTAAAATACCCGAACTAGGGTTTTACCTAGTGCCCTAAACGCAGAGCGTTACAGATACAAAAGCCACCAGTGCTACGCCTGTCATCTAGACTAGAGGCCCAATCATCATCTGTGAAGGTAGATAATAGAGGCGAAGAGGAAGCTATCGTATTGATGCCATATGTTGGAGTGCCTTTCAAATATCTTAATATCCTCTGGACAGCTAGCCAATGAGCAGAAGTGGGTGAGTGCATAAATTGGCATTCTCTGTTGACAGCAAAGGCTATGTCCGACCTTGTCATGGTTATGTATTGAAGAGAACCAACTAGCTTGTGGTAAGAGGTGGGATCTTCAAGTGGAGTGCCATCAAATTGAGACAGGGGTTTGCCTACTGACCCTAGAGTTGGAGCTGGTTTAGAGTCTAACATATATGCTTGAAGGAGGACATCTCGGATGTACTTCTGCTGAGACAAATGTATGTGATTGGGCGTGTAAGTCACCTCAATGCCAAGGAAATAGTGAAGTTTGCTGAGATCACGTATTTCATACTTGGAGTGCAATAAGGCAATAAACTTTTGGACAACAGCTGAATTGTTCCCTATAATTATAAGGTTATCCACATATACTAAAGTAAATATGGTAATAGTATTAGAATGAAGATAACATAGAGAATTATCTGCTCGAGAGCACACAAAGCCCCATTGTTGACCCTGATTTTGGCCAACTGACACGGAGTCAAATATGCTTGATGTGGACAAATGCGTTGAAATGAATGTGATGACAAAAACAATAAAGAACACAAGAGTTTATAGTGGTTCGGCCCCAGAATCTGGTAACAACCTACGCCCACTTGAACTGTTATTGATATAGGATTCAAAGGAGTGATCAAAGAACTAGGGTTCAATGAGTTTCACCAACCTCTGAAGAACAAAACAATATATCAAATAGAATAACTCTAATCTTAGATAATCAGAAAGCCAAAAGTCCCCTCCTTGAGCTATCTTTCTCTATTTATAGGCTCAAGGGGGATTACATTAGTTTGTTACAGATATTCTTTCCTAAATAATCGGATACTCAGGAAATCATGGGAGTCAATCTTGGGATTGACTAAGATCTTTATAAAATTATCGTGAGACACGCGGAACCCGCGACCATACTGGTCGCAAGTAAACCTCAACCGCCTTTTGCTTTCAATATCCTTACTGGTCGATACCCTAGCAGAATTCCTCCAGGTGTCAGCCACGTGTCCAGAAATCACTTGCCACGTCATACGTGCCTATTTTTTGGATAACACCCATTGATGTAAGGATGCGCTAAGTTTGGAGAACCAGGCCCAAGGGGCCTTCTTGAGGCCATATAAGGATTTGGTCAACTTGCAAACATGAGCTGGATAGTTGGAATTGATGAACCCAGGTGGCTGCGTCATGTAAATGGTTTCATTAATCTCACCATTCAAGAATGTGTTGTGGACATCTATCTATCGAAGTACCCAATGCCGAGATAAGGCAAGGGTAATTATTAGATGAAGAGTACCAGGTTTTACCACTGGACTGAAAGTGTTGAAGTAGTCAATGCCTGGAGTTTGTGTGAATCCACGGGCCACTAAGCGAGCCCTGTGCCTATTAAGGGAACCATCAGCATTGTATTTTATTTTAAATAACCACTTACAGTCCACAATGTGAGCATCAGGTGGAGAAGAAAATAGAGTCCAAGTAGAATTTTTGGTTAATGCTTGTAGCTCAGCTTGCATAGCTGACTTCCAGACAGGAATGTCCAAAGCTTTCTTGTAAGAGGATGGTACTTGAAGTGAGGAGTCAGTAGAATGAGCTACAAATGCTTTTGGCTTGTATATGCCACACTTGGATCTGGTCAACATAGGGTGAGTATTAGTTGGTAAAGGACCTTGCATAACAACATCATTAGAGAATTCATGTTGTAAAGTGGGGGATGGGTTAGAGGTGGGAAGATGGGAGGTAGGTGGTGGTGAGAACGATTGAGTAGGTGAAGTTGTAGTGGGAGTAGTACGGGATGAAGAGGGTGGGGGAATGGGAGGTGGTGATGGAGTAATATATGTGGGAAGAGAAGGTATAATGGTAGGAGTAAAAGCTGGAATGGGAGAAGTAGAAGGGGAAAGAGATGAAGAATAAGATGGAAAAGAAGATTCATCAAAGATGACATGTCTGCTAGTATATATTTGACGAGAGTTGGGGTCTAAACATAGATAGCCCTTATGTTGAGTGCTATAATCAAGGAAAATACATGAGGCTAACCTATATTGAAGTTTGTTGCTATTATATGGTCTTAGGCATGGGAAGCAAAGGCAGCCAAAAGTTCAAAATAGAGAACAGTTAGGAGACATGTTTATGAGAACCTTTATGGGTAATATATTAATAATATATACAACAGCCAGAAAGGCAAATAGCCAATAGTGTAAGGGAAATGAGGCATGAGCAAGAAGAGCCAGGCCAATTTCTACAATGTGTCTGTGCTTGCGCTCCACTCGGCCATTTTGAGCAGATGTGTATGGGCAGGAGAATCTATGGTTGATGCCACATGATTCTAAGAAGGAAATAAAGGATTTGAACTCCCCCACCCCCACATTGTCGAATTGGACAGCTTTGATAGTGGTGAAAATTTGATTTTCAACTTAAAGTTTGAACTTTTTAAAAGTAGATAAATCTTGATCCTTAGTGTGTAAATGGTATAACTAAGAGAAACGTGAAAAATCATCAAGAAATAGGATGAAGTATTTGGAGCCATTTGTGGCCGTAGTTAGGGATGGTCCCCATAGATCTGTATGAATTAAATCTAGAGGCAATGATGCATGAGAATCAGACAAGGAAAATGGTAAACGGTGGCTTTTAGCCCTTTGACAAGAAGCACATACTTGAGTTTTATTATATTGAAATGAGAGATTACATTTGTGTAAAATGTCATTGATTACATTAAAATGAGCATGTCCTAACCTAGCATAACAAATAGCAGCTAGTTTTGGAGGAACATGTTGAAACTGAATTGTAGAAGTAAAAGTAGTAGGCAATATGGGAAGAGAGGATAGAGTTTGTAGTGTGTATAAGCCGCGATCAAGCAAGCCTTGATGAAGAACTTTCTTCGAGTGTCTGTCCTTAACAAAGAAAGAGTTAGAATGAAATTCAATAAAAACATGATTATCTAGGCAAAATTTGGAGGCAAATAAAAGATTAGTAGTAATATTGGGAACATGGTAAACATTTTTGAGCTGAAAAGAATGGTGATTAGTTTTAAAAGAAGAATTACCAATAGATGAAATAAGGAGTTGATGACCATTAACTATGGTAACACTGTCAGAACCAGAGTAAGTGGATAATGAGTCAAGGGTAGAGGCATTAGGTGTAAGATGATGAGATGCACTAGAGTCTAAAATCCATGAGTCATCTGCCACTATGTTGGAGTTTGCTAACATAGCTGAGACATTGGAAGAGGATGCAGAGGTAGAAGCAGATGGTGCTGGAAAACTGGGATCAAAGTGACGATAGCAATAGTAAGCATTGTGACCAGACTTGAGGAAAAATTGGCATATGAGGTATGAAGCATTTGAGTTGGGACAAACCTGATGCAAAGTAAAACCACGACCTGAGGAGTAGGTGGAAGAGCCACAATTACTGAAGTTCTTGCTTGATGGTTGACTTCTTTAAAAATGAGGTTGTCAAAATGCCACATTGGCTACATTAACAGAGGACTCATCAATAGAATTTTGCTGCTCCAATCTTGATTCATGAGCAAGAAGAAGATAAGAGACCTATTCAAAGGCAACATGTAACGCCCTGGATAACCAAGATCGTTACACTATGTGTTTAGAATAGTACAAGACTTGCTAATCAAGTCGTTTGAACATAAATGTGTTTCTAAAGTCAAGTGACAGGTTAGGGTTAAAATATTTTCATCGTAAAATGGTTAATTTTCATTAAAATAAGAGTTTAATACATGGGATACCAAAATAAGATTTACATGGCGAATACAACCCTCAAAAGTTAATACAACAGTAGCCAGTCTAAATGGTGAAATACAAGTTTGAGCTCTAGTCCCTGTAATTCCCTTGGCCGTGGCGGTCAATCAGCTGCCGATGTACACTCCGCCCCTAAAGCTCTCCAACTCATGGTTGGTCCAGATTTCCCTTTCCTTTACCTACAATGTAGCACCTATGAGCCAAAGCTCAGTAAGAAAACCAAATTCAACAAGCATAGATAATAACAGAATGTACATAGTGAATTTTAGATCAATCAGTTCTATTAACAGCAAAATACAAGTGCTAAACTAGGCAATGATAATAGTTCAATCCAAACATATAAATCAACCTCAATACAGTTAAGTAGGGGTCGATTCCCTTAGACTCGTTGAGCTTGGTGTGCACTTTATAGACGGAGAAATACCTCTCTCCTTTCTTTTTCTTTCCTCCCTCAGCTTCGGGATTATTTCCTTCATTCTTTTTCCTCTTGGAGGGATTCTCCGAGGTAGGCTGTGGAGCTGCTGGGTCAGCTGAGGTTGAGGCAGAGTTGATGTTTATCGTTGTAGTTTCGGTCTGCGAGTTCGCTTTGAACGTAGACCTCGCCTCCTCTACATTGACAAATCTCTGCGCACGTCTGTTAAACTCGGTTATCGACCTCACCGGTTTCCCTTGCATGTCATCCCAAAGGGCACTTCCGGGTAAAACACCGGCTCGGATAGCCATTAAGTGCCCACTGTCATCCACGTCCCGAGCTCGGGCGACTTCCAGATTAAATCTTGTCAGGTAACTTTTCAGTGTTTCGCCCGGCTATTGTCGGACGTTAGTTAGGGTGGATGCCTCTGGTCTGACTCCCATCATAGCTCGGAACTGCTTCTTAAAGTCTCTAGACAACTGCTCCCACGAATTTATTGAGTGTCTTTTATATTTTTCGAACCAACTTTTGGCAGGTCCTGCCAATGATGTTGGAAACAACATGCACCTGAGCTCGTAACCCACGTTACTGGCTCTCATAATAGTGTTGAATGTGCTCAGGTGACTACATGGATCGGTCTTTCCTTCAAACGTTGGGACGTGAGGAATCTGAAACCCTTGAGGAAATTGAGTGTCAGAAATATGGGGAGCAAACAGTTCGAGCTCCTCATCTGAGTCCTCATATCGACTCAATCCTCGTTCATTCTTCAAAAGCCTAAAGGCTCTTTCGAGCTGATCGATTCTTTCTTGGACTGGGTCAGTAGGAGGTGCTGTCTGGAATTGACTGTCATTGATCGTGATTCTAGGCTCGCGTCTCCGCGAGGGATCTCTACGCCTATTCAAGCGATCCCTCAGGTCCGGATTTGTTTGATTTTCATTCCCCCGACTCTGATTCAGATGATTGCGCAGGTCGGGACGTTTCTTGCGACTTCCAGTATTCTTACGACCTCGGTCGTGTTTGCTTACGGACCTGGTCTCTCCGGATTCATCACTGGTGAGACTCATTGCTCGGTTGTTTCACGATGGATTCTTTCCACGTCGCCTTGTCTCCGCGGTGTGAGACCGAGACGTCTGACTTCTCTCAGATGGAGCGCCTCTCCGCTCCTGGAAAGTCTCCCTGTTTCCTTGTCCATCCCCTGCACGCCCTTGATCCTGATCTCGAACAGGTTGAGCGTTTCTGCGGGGTGGCGAAGGATATCTTATGGGTGACGGAGGGAACCGTATAGGCGACAGTGGCTGCCACCCTTGTCGCGGCCTAGAGGGTCCAGAATTTTCCCGAGATGGGTCAGTCGTGTTCGGTGCGCTCCCGGGTACCTGAGTCCGAGCCTCTGCAGGGGTTCGGTTATTCTCAATTCCCGCAGGAACTTCCATAGGCGGGTTAGGCGGGACCCGAGCTCGGGTATTCCTCTGGGGCCTAGGAGGAGCAGATGGCTCTGCTGGCGCCGAGGGTTGAGTCGGTCTTCATGTGGCAGCATCCTTTCGCGGACGCCCACGGGGCCTCCGGGGAGGAACATGCACGTCCCTTGGAGGAGGGACTTGGTTCTCGCGCGGAGGCGGGGACTGAGCCACTTGCGCCTATGCGGCTATCCTAGTCAACTCCTCATTCCGTTTGTTGGCCTCTGCCAACAGCTGTTTCAACTGCTGGTTTTCCAGTTCCACAATAGGAACGTAACGCTCAGGATTGTAGTACATATCCTCATCCCTTGGTGGAGGCGGTGGTCCCCGGGAATCAGAAGACCCACTCCTCTCCTCAACGTCCGGGTTCTCCATTGGTTGTTTTCCAGGACGTCTTGGGTAATTTCCTTCAGGGGTGTTCTGATTGTTTGTGGCCATGATTTTCTCAGGGATGAATGCTTAAGGCTCTCAATGAAAGCACCAAACTGTTGACGCCGTTTTTCGTCAAACAGTGAAAAAAGAGCACGTAAACAATAACTGAAAATGGCCAATTGAAATAAAACAATATAAACACACGATTTTTACGTGGTTCAGCAGTTAAATCTGCCTAGTCCACGAGTCTTTGTTATTTAACTCAAGATTATCTCTAGGAATTCTTCAAGAATGAATTCTCCAGAGTTTTCTCTCAAGGATCAGAATTTCGGTCCTTTACAATGGTGCATGGCCTCTCTATTTATAGAGAAGGCTAAAGAATACTATCCCACATATTTTGGGTAGTTACTCTTTTCGTATAAATAAAATTAATGGCTTTAAATGCCTATAATCAGATATAAAAGGAAACGTCCCCTGAAGACCAGGAGATGTATAACTGACCAAATAATATCCCACGATTCTAGGGGATTTACAATAATAAATGAGGATTACATCTCATATTTGTAACACTTGTAGATATTCAAGGTGGTTATCACGTATCTCTAAGGTTTTAGCCTCCCAAGTTTCCCGTCACCTTTCGAGCTGGAGACATCTTCCGAGGTCACATGGCTTTTCGAGATCGTATGTGCGTCGAGCTCGGGTACCCTGACCCGAGGTCATCCTCGGAGATGAATGCTTCCCCGGAGCTATCTTTCGAGATCATGAATACTTGAGGTCACCATACTCGAGGTTGTCTATGTCCTGCAGGCTCGACATGCAGTCCTGGAGCATGTTTCCAACCTTGTGAGTCTACTTACTTGCGAATTCCAACTTTCGAGGTCGTATCACTACAAGAAAAAGCTTCATTAATAGCATTGCATTTGGACATTATTAAAAAAACGCTATTAAAATGTTACATAATCTATACAGCACACTGTTCATTTAATTGGCGAGAGTAATATTTCATTGGCGCTTATTGTTTTTATTTTTTTTTGTCAAAGCAGCTTAATTGAAAAAGGAAAAGACAAAGAAAACCCATTTCCCCTCCCTCATTCCCGTCTCTCTCTCTCTTCCCACGTTACCCGTCTCTCCCATTTTCTCCATTTTCACTCCATAGCATAATCCATCTCACTCTCAGAGGAACCCAGACGAACTCGCCTCTCCCACCCACTCACTGTGAATCTCTCTCTCAGAGGAACCCAATGCCTCTCCCACTCGCTCACTGTAAATCACTCTCAGAGGAACCCAAACGAACCCAGCACCGACGAACCCAGTGCCTCTCCCACCCGCTCACTGTGAATCTCTCTCAGAGGAACCCAGATGAACCCAGCGCCTCTCCCACCCGCATCTCGGTTCTCTCAGTCAGCACAGCCAAGGGTCTCTCTCGGTTCTCTCAGTCGGTGCCTCTCCCGTCCGATCACTCTCTCTTAGTTAATCAAGCAGCTCCGAAGTACACCTCTACCCAGCAAGTAAGTGCATGCATTTTTGTTTCTTCTAATTGTATACATTAAACTCATTTTTAAAAACAATTCTCTGTCTTTCCTCTAACTCCTTGATGTATAACTTGTTTTCTTCAATAATTTGAGCTTGTTTCTCTGTAAGACTCTGCAATCGGTGTCTGACCTGGGCATAGTGCTGATGTTAAGTAATAGAAAACACCAAAAAGAAACTCCAAGGGGCATAGAAAGATGTGAACAGATAGAATTGTTTTTAAAAATGTTGTAGTTTTCTCTTTAGTAATTGAATGGTAAAGGGTATACCTGGATTCTTCCAAAGATCGCCAAATCGCCTCAACTTAGTTATCTCAAGCCGTAAATTCTTCATTATCCTCTCCACAGTTGATGCCTAATAAGAAAATTTCAAAATGACAGTAATTAGATAGTTTTAACATTTGTCCGATTCTCAAAGGTCAATCATCTAGTTCCAGTTTCAGGCTAATAATGAAATTGGTGTTGGCCATTCTTAATCAACTAAAGTAAGGTAATCTTAGTACAGACATACCAGGCTTTTATTCGTGGAGAGGATAGAAAATTTACAACCTTATATCACTAACAAGCTCAACTAGGCACCACAACGCACAGGTCAAGTAATTTCTATAAAATTTGAAATGAACCCACAGCTAAAATTCCCAATTACTAGAAGAGCCACACCCTTATACCTCATCAAAATCCTGGAAACTTCTATATATTTTCAACAACCCCACTATCTTAATTACATATATGTCTAGATCTCCAATCCACCTAAAATTTAAAAAGTAAAAATTCACCTATTTTCTACTTCAGAGTATGAGTTTACATACAAATAAGTAAATCATCCTGTCAGAATTTCGAAATCAAGTCCAGATTTTAGACCCAATAAAATAAATTCTGAACCAAAATTCTCTCGGGTATGATTTGGTGAGACAGACCATGGGGAATGGGGAGCCAGATCTATATAAATTTTATTAACTACCCAATTAAGTCAATTGTAGAATACAAACCAAAAATCAGCAAAATCTAATACTTACGAATAAAAACAGTTACGAAATATTGCATCCTCTTCACACTCACTGCTATCTGACTTGGTTCTTGAAAAAATCTCTAGTGATTGCTCAGTGTTCCCACTTCCCATCATAAACCCAAAACCAACTCTCTGCAAACCTCGCTCCGCAATCTGCAAAAGGGCAACTCTCTTCTGCTCGCTATTCACCTTCAACCTCTTCTCCACAGCTTCCTTCTCCAACAAGGCTGCTCTCAGCAAATTGTTGGTATCTCTATTCTCCTCTGTCAAACTCACCACACTATTCTCCAACTCCCTCTTCTCCTTCTTCCTCAATTATTTGTACTCATTCACCTTCTCTTCAGCCTCAGAAGCAAGTCTTGTAACTACCAATAGCTCTTCAGTCAATTCCAATTCCAAACGCATTGAATCACTCTTTTCTATGCCTTTAATGAACTTGACATCATCATCATCATCATCAGTTTTTTCTACAGCCACATTTTTTACGATCCTTTCCAAGCTCACATTTGCTGATGAAAGAGACTCCAAGCATTTAGACAAAATCTCATTGCTTTGCTCTCTCTTCATTTCCATGTCTTCAATTCTCTCCCTGAAAATTTCAACTTCCTTTTCAAGTTTTTTCCAATTGTGCCCTAATGATTTGTCTCCCAAGCATCTTTTGAGTTGGCTTTGCTCAAAAAAAGAAGAAAAATTGGCCTCTTTTACTTGTCGATCTTCAACCCAAATACAGTGCTTGCTCTTCATACTCTTTTTTTTTTCCCCTTAATTCTCAGGAAAAAAGGAAAGGAAAAACGGAAAGGAAAGAAAGAAAGAAAACTTCACCCCCTAAATTCTCTTCATTGGTTCTCCGCATTTCATCTCTATCAGGTATCTAATGTTACTCTTTAATTTCCATATCTATGTTTTGATTAATCTAATTTATGTATATCAGCATTTGGGTTTTCAAGAAATTTTAATAATGTATTGAGCTGAGATTCTCGTAGGTGAAATGAAATTAAGTCAATTTTTGGTGGAGTTGGTTTCTTAGAGGTTTCTCTCGTGATGAAATGATGGGATTATTTATTTGTTCTCAATTATATTTTATTAAATAGACAATTTCTGGGCTGTTGAAAAATATTTTACTTGTTTTTTGTTCTTTTGATTTTGATTTATACATTTATAAGCCAATACTTTGTATGTAAACTAACTAAAACAATATTGGCATATTATCTACTTTCTTATATGAGTTTGCTCTATTTTTGTCATATACTCTATGATGAGTTCTATTTAATATCCAAATATAAAGGTAAAGTGAGCTATTTCATTCTACTTGGAGTGAATTATATGGTACTAATTAAAGAAAACAAATCAAAACTATGATTGGATTCAGAAAACTTAAAGTTGTACTTCCATCTTAAAGTTATCTACCAACTTTGATACAAGAACACTTGATGGGCACTAAATTGTTTCTCTCTCTCTTTACTGTTTTCTGGCTGGAATTGAATTCTGGGTTGATTGGTTTGGATTTTATTGCTGCTTTTTTCTCTGAATTACTGGGTTAGCAATTGTTTGAAGCAGGAAGATCTTATCAGTTTTGCCTAATGATAAAAGCAGTTTATATGAGTTCTGTTTCAATCATTTCAGGACCACAAGAGTACAATAAAAGCAATTTACACGGGTTCTGAATTTCTGGAGAGTGTTTTTGCTGGTGTTGAAGTTGGTATAGTGTTTCTGTACTTGGCGTTTTTTGTTCATACTAGTTCGTAATTGTCCTTTATGCCTTAACAAGCTTAAATGATCATTTATTCTGCTGGACTAATCCTGAATATTGATGCACAGGCTCGATGCTTATTTGTTTTGTCGATTTCAGTTATTCAGGATTCACTCCACGAACATAAACAACGGGTGGACTTGCCAAAAAGTAAGTGTTATGTTTATGGATAGTTTCCCTTGATATCAATGTACAAAATGTGTCTGTGCATGCATGTTTTCATGTCACTCAAACTACATCAACATCAAGAACAAGAATATTCACAAGCTCATTCCCTCCCTCCCAATACTATTACAATTTTTTATGGTCACTGTTGTATATGCAAAAACAATCAATAGAATATTCTTTAGATATTTTAATTAATTTCTTCTTTTTGTAGAGAAAGAAAGAAAGATAAAACTTGTTCTAATTGTAGTTTAAATATTAGGATATTAATGTTTATGCATTTTTGTTGAGTGTTCTACAATTCTAACATCTACTAGTCTTCCTAAAAAAAATAGTTGTTGGGTTTATTATATCTGTGTATTTATATGTATTGAAAGAATGTTAGCTACTTGTTGTCTTTGGTTGATTTGTGTTGAATTTCATTTTCTTATCTATAGTATTTACAAGTTATATTAAATATAAGAAAGTGAAACTAATTTTCATTTCCATTAAAGATATTTGGTTTCGTTTGTCTATTAATTGTTTTAATGTTTGCACAATAACTCTCTCCTTTGCTCATTATTGTATCCTCTCAAACTTGTTCCTCATATTTTTTTTAATCCTATTGAAACATATTGTGCATTGTTGCAGGTACTTTTCCTTCGGATAAAGAGAGAAGACATTTCTACCTTAGGTTAAAGAGAGAGAGAGAGAAGACATTTCTGTAGAGCATCAGGTTTAATCCTTAATGGGCTTATATGCTTATAGAGATTGAATGATCTTATTTGTTTGTTATTCTGTTTAAATCAAACTTGAACTAAATTTATTGTTTGTATTGGTATTATCTCTTGTTCTAAATGTTATACTCATGATCAAATAACGAAGTCAGTAGTTAAAAGGAAACTCTTTCTCAAAACTAGAACAACATATTCAATGGCACATTTAAATAAATGTGTAGAGTGCAATGTTAGTAAAAACAGAAGTGAACCAAAATGAATATAGCCCAGAAAACTAAATAGAGAAGAAGAAAAGAAATAATGAAACTAACACAAGAATTATATTGGTTGAAGAACAAAGATCACTGTGATCTTTGTCTCTACTCCAGTTTCGAACTTGATCTCATATTCTTTATTGAACAATTGATAAAGTATGAATCCTATAAGGCAAATAAATTTATAAACAACTAAATATCTTTGTCCTTTTTTCTCTTGATCTGAATTTTTTTTTTTTTTTTGATTATGAAGAAGACTAGGACTTATATAGCTAGCTTAGATAGCAGCTAAGTGAAGAAAATGTTGAACAAAAATTGGGTGAAACTAAACAGGTATTATTTCAAAAATAACTTTAAATTTCAAGTAATATTGAAGGCCTAAGAAAATATATTAAGGTTAATCTCTTTTTTTTTTTTAAATATGTAGAGCTACAAAAGAGTACACGGATGCGGCATGGGACTTTGTGAAAATGGTAGAAAGAAATTATGGTTTTCCAAATAAAATTATCTGTCCTTGTAAGAAGTGTCGAAACTTAAATCATCATTGTGTTGATGATGTTTTTGAGCACTTAGTTATAACCGGAATGGATCCAACTTATCGTATTTGGGTTCACCATGGAGAGCAACCCATTGATACTCAAGTTGACGAAGTTTCGAATGATATGGATGCATTTGATTTATACACGACTGCTGCCATGGATGATGTGGACAATAATATAGGTTGTGGAGGTGGTGAAGACGATGAATTTGTTAACGAAGATCTTCAAAAGAAGTTGGAGGATGCAGAAACTCCTTTATATGAAGGGAGTGAGAAATACACAAAACTTTCATCAATTGTAGCTTTATATAGGTTGAAGAATCTGAATGGTTGGACAGACAAAAGTTTTACAAAGCTTTTAGAACTCCTTTGTGAAATGTTTCCCAAAAACAATGTACTTCCTGATTCCATGTACTCAGTTAGGAAATTTTTGAGAAATTTCGATTTGAAATATGAAAAGATTGATGCTTGTATTAATGATTGTTGCTTATTTAGAAAGGAGAAGGCTAAAATGGATGTTTGTCCAAAGTGTAGTGTTTCTAGATGGAAAGTTGATAAACACACAAAGAATGTTAAAGTTGGTGAGGCTGCCAAAGTTTTGAGGTATTTTCTGATAATACCCCGATTGAAAAGATTGTTTAGATCAAAAGAAATGGCTGAAAACTTAAGGTGGCATTTCACTCATAAAAGTATTGATGGGAAGATGCGACATCCAGTGGATACACCTGCTTGGGATTCCATTAATGAAAGATGGCCAGAGTTTAATCTTGAACCATGCAACCTTAGGCTCGGACTAGCTGCTGATGGAATTAACCCCTATAAAAGTCTAAGCTCCACTTATAGTTGTTGGCCAGTGATGCTTGTTATCTATAATTTACCACCTTGGTTGTGCATGAGGGACGAAAATACATTTTTGTCATTATTGATTCCAGGTCGTAAACAACCTGGAAATGATATTGATATTTATTTGGAGCCTCTTATTGAAGACTTAAACAAGTTGTGGAATAATGGAGTGCATACTTATGATGCATTCGACAAAAGCTTCTTCAATTTGAAGGCAATGTTGTTGTGGACAATAAACGATTTTCCTGCATATGGAAATCTTGCTGGGTGTACAACCAAAGGCAAGACAGCTTGCCCGATTTGTGGTAATGATACATGTGCAACTAGGCTAAAACATAGTAAAAAAATTTCATACCAAAATACTAGGAGATTTCTCCCGTTTGATCATCCATATCGGTCTAAGAAAGCATGGTTCAATGGAGCTACAGAAGAAAGGGGCTCCCCTAAAGTTTTGAGTGGTAGTGAAATTGTTGAAGAACTAAATCAAATTACCAACGATTTTGGAAAAAATATGAATCCCAAAAAAAGGAGTCGGGATAATAAGGTGGAAGGAATGTGGAAGAAGAAATCTATATTTTTCAATCTACCATATTGGGAGGTTAGTTTAATATATTTTGAAGTTATTTAAAATTGAAAGTTTAAGCTTATAAAATGTAACTTCAATTTGTTGATGATGTGTCTTTAATCTTTGTAGGTTTTGTTAGTTCGTCATAATTTGGATGTTATGCATATAGAAAAAAATGTGTGTGATAGTATTATTAGCACATTGTTGGGCTTGAATGGAAAATCCAAAGATCATCTTAATGCTCGATTGGATTTAAAGGATTTGGGTATCAAGAAGGCCTTGCATCCGGTGGAGAAAGATGGGATTATACGACTTCCAGCAGCATCTTACACACTTTCTAGATCAGAGAAGACAATGTTTTGCCAAAGGTTATTTGATTTAAAGTTACCTGATGGTTATAGCTCAAACATTAGTAACTGTGTAGTAGTTGAGGAACGTAAGTTGATGGGGCTTAAGTCTCATGATTTCCATGTCTTAATGCAACAATTGCTGGTAGTGGCCATTCGAGGATTGATGGAGGATGGTCCAAGAGAGGCAATTATAAGACTTAGCAAATTTTTTAATGGAATATGCCAACATGTGGTTGACGTAAAAGAAATCATAGAATTGGAAGCAGAAGTAGTTGAAACAAATTGTATGTTTGAAAGATATTTTCCTCCTTCATTCTTCGACTCTATGGTACATTTAGTTGTTCACCTTGGACGAGAAGTGTTATTATGTGGTCCTGTTCAATTTCGATGGATGTATCACTTTGAAAGGTAAATATTTTTAGTAACCTTTCAATAGTATAACATGAATTTCCCTTAACTAATGAGGAAGGTTCCTTCTTTATTTGTAGATATATGAAGTTACTTAAAGGGTATGCGATGCAACCTACACATCCCGAAGCATCTATTGCTGAACGTTACATTGCAGATGAGTCAATGCGCTTTTGTGCATCATTTTTGAAACAATCTAATGACGAAGGTTCCTTCATTGGACGTAACGAATATAATGATAGTGATGTGATACTTGAAGGTCGTCCACTTCATCGTGGTGTAACTGTTACACTAAATGATAAGGATCTAGCTAGTGCACATCGCTATGTATTATTCAATTTAGCTGTGACAGAGCAATATTTAGAGTGAGTGGATAAACTTATTATCTTCTAATTTCACTGTCGCTTAATTATTGATGGTGATTAATTTTTTTTAAAAATATAGGATGCATCTACAAGAACTAAAAAAGAATAACAATACTTTAAGAACCAATCACACTCTACTTTGGAAACAACATACTGAGCTTTTTCCCTTGTGGTTAGAAGAAAAGGTATGGGCCAATAATTTTTAACATAGCATCAAATTTGTATTAATCTGAAATTACGATTAAATTATGTGATAAAAATGTTTCCTTCTGTAGTTTTCTACTGCAGAATTTGATGCTATGTTATCAAGATTGGCACATGGTCCTCGTAAAGCAGTCATATCCTATAAGGGATATGTTATTAATGGGCAGCGATTTCATACTAAGGATGCAGAGAGAACGACACAAAATAGTGGTGTTTATATGTGTACGCCCTGGATTTCCCACGGGCTGTTTAGCAGGACGATCCTCGGACTAAACATGATTTAGCCCGAGGCTCCCACAGGCCAGAGGCTTTATCTTCAGGACGGGCCCTTTCTAGCTCGAGGGGATGGAGTTTCCTGCTCCTTCTTGTTGTTCCAGGAGCTGGGAACAACATCCGACGACCACTGAAGGATCAGCTCGGGTTATGGATTGCTCCGGTAGCGAGCTTCTCAGGAAGCTCTGACCCTATGGGAGGTCAACACGCAAGATAAACGTGCATAATCCTGCCATCACGTGTCCGATATCCCCCTGACTTCTCGGACACGCCGCAGGAACGTGCGTATTCAGACACCCACGGATGGGTTGGGCCGTGCGGCCCATTATCTCCTTCCATACTGATTAGACCACACTTGTGTGTCAGGTTTAGGAAGTAATCATGAATATCACAGACTTGATATGACAAATGGTAAGGTCACGGGATGACCTCCCTACCAATTTCCAGGTGCCTTCTCCTATAAATATGGAGACCCTGGGAATTGATAGGGGTTGGAAAAAATAGTCTTGTAAGAACTATATATTTTGTAAACCAATTACCCAGAAAAGATGAATAATATTGACTAGTGGAGTAGAAGGATTTTAACCTTCGAACCACTTAAAAAACGTGTTTAGGGTCACCTAGTTCTTCTCACAAAGATTTCATATCTGCGGCGGTTCTACTTTTAAGTACTAATCTCTTTCTCTTCTTCTCTTAATTACCTGTTGCCGAAGAACCGCGTCAACAGTTTGGTGCTTTCATTGAGAGCGAATCTAATTAGTACTACCACAAACATACAACTATGGTGACCACTCGATCCAAACATGGCAACGAGACAGAACAGCATGATGGGCAGGAGGCCCGCCATGTTGCCCTCCCCGAGGAGCAAGTTCCTGAAGTCCAGCAAAGGCCAGGAAAGCAGCCGGCCGGCCAAGACGATACTGGTAGTTCGACGCCCCGGCCGCCTAATCCGAATCCAGGTTATTATACTGCGGTGGAGATGGAGAATGCTCAACTGAGGAGCCAGCTAGCAGCAGCTGGTCAGCAAATCCAGGATATTCTGAGTCGACTACCCCCTCTCACAACCAACGGTAACGTTGGAGAGAGGCAAGGCGAGGCTCCTAAGTCTCGCCAGAGTAATCGATCCAGGTATAGCCGTTCGGGTAGACTCCCTGCAGCCAACTCCACCCCTTCATCACGCCATCAAGAGGCGAACTTCAGGGAAATGCCTCAGACTGAACCGCAGCAGTACAGCCGTTCGGTTAGGACATCAACCCCTAGCTCTCAGCCTTCCTCGAGGACACCCAGAAGAGATAGGGGAAATTCCCAAAGGAGGGCCGAGGAGATCCGGAGACGTCAGCCCGTCCCCGAAGAGCGTCCAGTTCCTCGTCCAGATCGCCCAGCGCGAAACCATCAAGCTGGCAGGGCCGAGAGGCCCCCACCAAATTTAGTCCGTCCAGACGGCACTAGGATCGCCTCTCCGGTCAGACATCCTCCCTCTCCCATCAGATATCCGTCTCCTCAAACCATCCGAGACATCCCGGCCTACATAAATAGTAGGAGAGACCCGCCATCGGCCGGGCCTTCCCGGCGCAGCAGGGTGCCGGGGGAAGGATCAGGTCGGAGCCGCCAAAGACGCACATCGAGCCTGTCCAGCAGGAGTCACAGGACCGGTAGTGCACGGAGTGATCTTTCGGGAGGAGACCTGCGACAGCGACTAAGTTCAGCACAAAGTCACCATAATACCCAGGGAGGCGACCTTCGAGATCGCCTCAACTCTCACAGAGAGGATCGAGTTAGGGATGGTAGCCAGGCCCGCTCAGTTGGGGTCCGATCCGAAGTACGTAATGGCGGGAATGCCCCAAATGACCTATCTCCAGATAGGAGGGGCAATAACCCGCCTAATATGTACAACGGGTCCGGAGCTGTTGAACAGCCCCGGAATAACCCAGGATCTCAGGACAAAACCTTAGAGCGCTTAACTCAAATGGAGGAGCTGATGAAGAAGCTCCTGTCAGAGAAAGAAAAAGACGAATATGATTCAGGGGATGAGATGGAGCTCTTCGCCCCCAACATAGCAGCAACGGTATACCCTTCTGGCTTTCGTATGCCTCACTTGTCAAAGTTCAACGGGGATGGAGATCCATCTGACCACTTAGGGATGTTCAACACCCTAATGATGGCTCATAACATCGGGCCAGAGCTTCGTTGCTTGATCTTTCCTTCCACCCTAACTGGACCTGCCAGGCAGTGGTTCAAACAAAGTAAAAGGCAGTCAATCAGCTCCTGGAAGACCTTTTCGGCTGACTTCAAGAGGGCATTCCGCGCCTCTCAGGCCGCCAGGGTCCAGGCCGACTCCCTAGCTAACGTGAGACAGCAACCTGGAGAAACGCTAAAAGCCTACTTGAGCAGATTTGCAAATGTCGCTGCTCGAGCCAGAGATGCCGATGACAGCTCCAAACTCATGGCTATGAGGACCGGGATCCTAGTAGGCGGAGATCTGTGGAAGGATATTCAAAGGAGGGGGGTCAGCTCAGTTAGTGAATTCCTTAACAGAGCCCAAGAATGGATAAACTTGGAGGAAGCTGAAGCTTCAGCCGCGGGGACCAGCCAGGTCCTCGAGAAGCCCGCTGGGGCGGGAACAGAGATCGTAGTAGCGACTCCCGACGTCACGCAGAGCAACCAGCCCGGTGGCGGCAAAAGAAAAGGAAATGGTGAAAACGTCCAGCACGGTCAAAAGAAGAATAAGTCCGTGGATAAATTCAAGCCCGTGTTCACAGCGTATACCGAGCTCACCCAAACCAGAGAGAATATTTTCCTGGCCAACGCTACGCGAGTCCCCTGGAAAAGACCGGAGCCAATAAAGAACCCTAAGGGAAAGAGAGACGCTTCCAAATTCTGCCGTTTTCATAACGACGTCGGGCACAATACCGACGACTGCAGGCACCTCAAAGATGAAATCGAGAGTCTCATCCGAGCAGGTCCGTTGGCGCAATACTCGCGGAACAGGGTCCCCACAAGTCGACCCGCTCCGGAGATCCCAGCCAGTCAACCTGGACCTCGAGTAGATCAGGACGTCCCTCCCCCCGTGGTCGAGGGAGAGATTTCCACCATCTCTGGAGGGCCACACATGGCTGGCACGAGCAGAGGCGCCCAGAAGAGGTACATAAATGAGTTGAAGGCCCACAATGGAGGGGAGTTCGTCCCGGAACAGTGTCAATCAAAACAACAAAGGTTAGAGAAACAACCAGTCACTTTCACGGAGGAGGACGCGGGCCATGTCCAATTCCCTCATAACGATCCCTTGGTCGTAGTAGTCCAGCTCGCCAACCGGAGAGTAAGGAGGGTGTTAGTGGACAATGGGAGCTCGGTGAATCTCCTATTCCGTTCAACCTTAGAAAAAATGGGTCTGACCGTCTCCGAGCTAAAGGCAACCTCGATGATGCTATATGGTTTTTCAGGCGAAGGGTCAGCAGCGATAGGAACGATCGAGCTGGTGATCACCCTAGGCGACGAGTCCCGAACAGTGTCCAAACTGCTCGAATTCGTAGTCATTGACTGCTCCGCTGCCTACAATGCAATTTTGGGCCGACCAACGCTCGTTGCTTTCGAAGCCATCACATCCGTCCGGCACCTCGCCATGAAGTTCCCTACTTCGACAGGGGTCTGCACTATCAAGGGCGATCAGCTCGCTGCCAGGGAATGCTACAACATTTCCATGAAGGGAAAATCTAAACCCGGGCAGGTGGCGATGGCCATTCAGGATGAAGAGGAATCGCAGGGACCCAAGGCGGCCCCTGAGATTGAAAAACCTCGGGTTTCCGAAGACGAAAAGCTCGCCTTAAGCGAGGACATTGACCCCCGAGTAGGCGAGGACAGGTCCGAGCTCCAAGCTATTGAAGATCTCGAGGAGGTAGGCATCGATGAACAAAACCCTTCACGGACGGTGAAGCTCGGAAAGAACCTCTGCGATAGAAGAAAGGCGGATCTGACCGCGTTTCTGAAAAAGAACCTAGACGTATTCGCATGGTCGCACGAGGACATGATAGGGATCAGTCCGAGCGTAATCATGCACACGCTCCACCTAGACAAAAGCGTCCCTGCAAAGTCTCAAAAGCAGAGGCGTTTAGGGACAACCCGAGCCGAGGCCCTTGAAGAAGAAGTGGCCCGGCTCAAGAAATGTGGCTTTATCCGCGAAGCCAGATTTCCCATTTGGGTTGCCAATCCCGTGTTAGTTCCAAAGCCCAATGGCAAGTGGCGGACCTGTATTGATTTTTCCGACCTGAATAAAGCCTGCCCCAAGGATTGCTTTCCGTTGCCGAGGATCGATCAACTGGTGGATGCCACGGCAGGGCACGAGCTCATGTCCTTCATGGACGCGTACTCGGGCTACAATCAGATCGCGATGAATCCAGCAGACCAGGATCACACCAGCTTCATGACCCCGACTAATGTCTATTGCTATAAGGTCATGTCGTTCGGTCTAAAGAACGCTGGAGCTACCTACCAAAGGCTGGTAAATAGAATGTTCGCGGATCAGATCGGGAAGAACATGGAAGTGTACGTCGATGATATGCTTGTCAAGTCAAAGACTGCCACCAACCACGTTGCCGACCTGGAAGAATGTTTTAACATACTGCGAGAATATGGCATGAGGCTCAATCCTCAGAAATGCACTTTCGGTGTCGCATCGGGGAAGTTCTTGGGTTTCATAGTCAATACCCGAGGAATCGAGGCAAATCCCGACAAGATCAGGTCACTGCTCGAGCTTCCATCCCCCAGGTCGCGGAAAGATGTCCAAGGACTCACAGGAAGGGTGGCGGCACTGAACCGGTTCATTTCCAAATCGACCGACAAGTGCCTGCCTTTCTACAACCTGCTCCGCGGAAACAAGAAGTTCGAATGGACAGTAGAGTGCGAGGGCGCATTCCTCGACCTAAAAACGCACCTGGCTGAGCCACCTGTGCTATCAAAGCCCAGGGTAGGAGAACCTCTTTTCCTCTACATGGCCGTGACTGAGGACGCAGCTAGTGCCGTTCTGGTGCGAGAAGAGGACCGGGCTCAGAAACCGGTTTATTACATCAGCAAGAGACTCCTCGGAGCTGAGTCAAGGTACCCGTTGATGGAAAAGCTGGCGTTCTGCCTAATCACGGCCTCGCGAAAACTCAGGCCATACTTCCAGTCCCACTCTGTACACGTCATGACCGATCAGCCTCTAAGGCAGGTTTTGCAAAAGCCTGAAGCCTCGGGACGCTTGCTAAAGTGGGCGGTCGAACTCAGTCAGTTCGAGATTTTCTATACTCCCCGAACTACCATAAAAAGTCAAGCCTTGGCCGACTTCGTGGCAGAATGCGCGGGATTCCGTGAGATCCCATCAGAGGATTCACAGCAGCTCACATCCTCAGGCTCATCGTGGAGGATCTTCGTTGATGGCTCATCTAACGAGAACGGCTCCGGGGCCGGAATTATTCTGATATCCCCAGAAGGACATAGATTCCATTCGGCGCTGAGATTCGGGTTCAAGGCGTCCAACAACGAGGCAGAGTACGAGGCCTTGTTAGCCGGACTTAGGATAGCTAGCGAGCTAAAGGCAAGCTCTGTCCAGTGCTTCAGCGACTCCCAGCTCGTGGTGAATCAGGTCTTAGGCGAGTATCAGGCGCGGGGTCCCAAGATGGCCTCTTATTTGGCTAAGGTAAAATCCAAATTATCTACGTTTGGGCAAGGGTCGATCGAGCAGATACCTCGGGAGCAGAACGCCAATGCAGATGCTCTCGCCAAGCTCGCCACCTCGGGGGAGGCAGAAACCCTGGGGTTGGTGCCAATTGAGTTCTTGGACAAACCAAGCATAGACGGAGATCGAGCGGATATTGAGATGATTGACATCAGGCCGACCTGGATGACTCCCATTGTTGAGTACCTCGTCGAGGGCAAGTTACCCGAAGGGCGCAACGACGTACGGCGAGTCCTTTATCAAGCTCCGAGATATACGCTAGTCGAGGGGGTGTTGTACCGACGTGGGCATTCATTACCTCTCCTCCGGTGTGTTCTTCCAAGTGAGGCGAAGGCCATCCTGCAGGAAGTTCATGACGGATTCTGCGGAGATCACACTGGGGGGCAAAGCCTGGCCTTGAAGATCCTTCGGCAGGGTTTTTACTGGCCGACTCTGTCCAAAGACTCGATCTCATACGTAAAAAAGTGCGACAAATGTCAGCGGTTCGCCGCGGTTGCACGAGCACCCCCGACCGAGCTAAAAATGATATCGTCTCCCTGGCCCTTCGCCATTTGGGGCATAGATCTAATAGGCGCCCTGCCCACCGGAAAGGGCGGGGTCTGTTACGCCGTGGTAGCCATTGACTACTTCACAAAGTGGGCCGAAGCAGAGCCGTTGGCGACAATAACATCGAAAAAGGTGCTAGACTTCGTGGTTAAAAGCATCGTTTGTCGCTTCGGCCTACCCAAAAAGATCGTTTCCGACAATGGCACTCAATTTGACAGCGACCTGTTCACCGAATTTTGCGAAAAGAACGGAATTGTGAAAAGTTTCTCATCCGTGGCCTATCCCCAGGCGAACGGCCAGGTCGAAGCTGTCAATAAAACTCTGAAGGCAAGCCTCAAGAAGAGGCTAGATGAGGCAAAGGGGATCTGGCCAGAACAGCTCCCCCAAGTTCTGTGGGCCTATAGGACCTCACATCGGACTCCCACGGGTCACACTCCTTTCTCCCTAACCTTTGGAAGTGAAGCGGTCCTCCCCGTGGAGGTAAAGGTCCTATCGCACAGGGTCCGGTCCTACGAACAGAACAAGAACCACGAGCTCCTATGCCACTCCTTAGACTTGATGGATGAGAGGCGAGAGGATTCACAACTCCAGCTCGCCCATTATCAACAGAAAATCACTCGCTACTTCAACGCTAAGGTCAAAAGACGTGCCTTTAGCGTCGGCGATTTGGTCTTGAGGAGAGTTTTCCTGGCCGGGAAAGATCCCAAAGATGGGGTTCTGGGACCAAGCTGGGAAGGACCATACCAGGTCATCGAAGTCATCAAAGAAGGGACGTATAAATTAGCTCGACTTGGTGGAGGGGCGGTCCCGCGGACTTGGAATGCAATCCACCTAAAGAAATATTATCAATAAACATGTGTAAGACCTAGAAGGTCACCTCCCATGTATAAATAAAAATCAAATGTTTCTCGTTATTTGCAAGGGTAATTTTAAAGTGACAACGAAAGACCCTTTCCCAGTTACTTGGGGGGCATATGGTACCCGGATATATCCAGGTCTCCTTAACGACTTAGGTGTTAATTTTTATCTATGGATAAGAGTTATCACAAACTAAGTCCTATCCTGGTCTTAACCAGGTCATAAAACTTAGAAGTTAGCTAAAATTTGTTGACCGAGGTTCTTCTTTAAAGAGCCCGGGATACGGATAAAAGTTGACACGAACTAAGTTTTTTCAAAATAAGTTCCTGGTCTTAACCAGGTCATAAAACTTAGAAGTTAGCTAAAATTTGTTGACCGAGGTTCTTCTTTAAAGAGCCCGGGATACGGATAAAAGTTGACACGAACTAAGTTTTTTCAAAATAAGTTCCTGGTCTTAACCAGGTCATAAAACTTAGAAGTTAGCTAAAATTTGTTGACCGAGGTTCTTCTTTAAAGAGCCCGGGATACGGATAAAAGTTGACACGAACTAAGTTTTTTCAAAATAAGTTCCTGGTCTTAACCAGGTCATAAAACTTAGAAGTTAGCTAAAATTTGTTGACCGAGGTTCTTCTTTAAAGATCCCGGGATACGGATAAAAGTTGATGCGATCTGAGTTTTTTCAAAATAAGCTCCTGGTCTTAACCAGGTTAGAAAGCTTAGGAGTGAACTAGAAAATTGTTGAACGCGGATCTTATTTAAAGAGCCCGGGATACGGATAAAGTTAACTCGAACTACGTTCATAAAAATAAAGAGATAAATTATGACCAAATACATGAAAATATATATGTAAAACTGGTTGAGCAAATTGTCTCGAGGCGGAAACGCCTCACATAAAAAAGAGAATTACAATAAAAAAAAAAGAGTTCAAAATACGAAAACAAGAAGCATCCTAAGCCCCATCAGCTGGCCCTTTGGAGGTCGCGGTCTCACCCTGCTCCGCCGCGGCAGAGGCCTCTCCAGTCTCCGATGGAGGAGCCTCCTTATTCAGGCGGGCTTGAAGCCGCGGCAACAGGAATGCCCAGAGGTCCGGCGGCATGAAGGAGAAGTCCGCGTCCGGATTGTGGGACCAACAGTGATAGAATAGGTCCTGTAAGGACTGCTCCGACACGACCCGTTCATCTTTCAGGGCGGTCTGGGAGGTTTGGACTTCGGCCTTCGCCACCTCAAGGTCTGCCCGCGATGCGGCCAGGGAGTTTTTAAGCTCTAGGTTCTCGGAGCGAAGCTTCTCTAGCTCGGATGCGGCCAGGGAGCGTTTAAGCTCTTGGTTCTCTGAGCGGACCTTCTCTAGCTCGGATTTTGAGGCCGCCAAGGCGTCTCTCGCCTCCTGAGACTCCTGGAGGGCAGTCTGGCGATCTGCTTCCAAACCCTCGAGCTGGGCCTTGGTCCTAACGATGCCTCTATAGGCGGCAGCCATGCCCTGCAAGAAAAGAGTGATAAATTAGCAAACTGGAAGGAGAAAGGCGGCGTGTGAGTGTCAAAGCCTTAAAAGAAGGGGGCACTTTACCGTTAAAGTCATGTCCATAACGGACTCTATAACTCGGACCGGGCTCGTTGTTTCGATGGCCCGGAGCTCCTTCTCCCTGATATTGTAATAGTGGCTGACGGCGTAGCTGGCCGACTCGTACACCGTACCCCGGAATGCTTCGGGCATCTTCTCCAGAGCCCGGGGGTCGACCGGGATACGCACGTCCGGGGCTACCGCGGCCAAATTCCCGACCTCTATTACCCCGTCCTGGGCGGCCAGTGGAGATCGTTGGGGTGGCGGATGCATGAGTCCTGTCCTGGCGACAGGGAGGTTCGCCCCCGCGACCTGGGATAACGGGTCTCTCCCCTTCTCCGTAGCTGGGGATTTGGTGGAGACCCCGGTCGAGCTCTTGGACTCGCGAAGCCTCTTTAACCTCGGCCCCGCTGGGGGATTCCCACCAAACACAACGCCCCGCAGACTATTCCCGGGCTGAGACATCTCTTCTGCCAAAGAGCAAAAAACACGGTTATCAGCAATCATACAGAAATAAAGGCAATAAGAAAGCAAATACTAAGGGAGCCCTACCCCCCGAGCTGGAAGAGCCTAGGACGATTATCTCACGAACTGGCGAAGGTTCTAGGTCCGGTTCTGAATCGGGGCTGGACTCTTCTACGTACTGCCTAATCCCTGGAGCGTAGACGCCCCTCTGGAGCGCAGGCCACGTGCGTAAATTGGTCCCGTACTCCTCAAAAATGGCCGACCTAAAGGCTAGGGTATTATCTACTACTACGGTACCCTTGGGCCGACTCTCTTGGTTGTCCAGCACGAGCTGGTCAACGCAGTGGAGCAGAAGCGTGTCCAGGTCCGGATTCCTTGGGTGACGATGGACGAGCTGCCTAGGGTTGAACCTAACCAGCCGGGGGTCTGCAGTGGCCCTATCTACGTTCTTAAATAAGTAAAAGTTACCTTGACCGGAAGGACCCGCGGCTGCTCCGGATTGGGCCCTCTCCTCGATCATCCCCTGGGCGACCTCCAAGCTCCGCTTCCTGTTCCTCACCAGAGGAACTTCCTCACCTTCTTCCTCGCCTTCGTCATCTGCGACCTCCTCCGCGACGATCGGCCTGTTGTCGCGGGCTGGGGGAGGCCCCCGGGGCCTTTTCAAATTCAAAGTCTGATTTGGGAAAATCAGCTTGCAGAATACCATCGTCTCGTCCGTCACGAGCACGCGGTAGTCTTTCTCACTGGGAGGCAGGTTCGCCAGTGTGTCGTATTGACCCCCGAGGGTCATGGACTTTTCGGTCCTCGAGTAGATGGCTGCAAGGTTGGTCAAAATCAGAATTGGAATAAGGGACGGGCTAAAATAAGATAACCGTTAAAAGGCGAGCTCAATGGAGGATTACTTACGAGGGCGGTTGAAATAATGATGATCGCAGTTTCGGAACCCAGTAGACATAAAAAACTGGTCTTTGAAGTCGTTTGGATGGCTCGGCAGCTCGATCACTGCTGCTGTGTTAGGGAAGCGGGTTAAGTAATAGAACCCGTCGCCTCGCCCCCGCTGGTCCGGGCTGGCTTTGAGGCAGAAGAAATACAAGATATCAGCAGGAGTGGGGACCTCCCACTCATGCTTTTGGAACAAATACCTCAGTCCCGCCAGCAGACGGTAGGAATTGGGGGGGAGCTGAAATGGGGCCAACCCCACGTAGTTCAGAAAATCAGCAAAATACTGATCCAGGGGGAGGAAGGCCCCTGCCTTGAAGTGTTCCCCGCTCCAGGCCGCGAACGACTCGTCGAGCGGCGTACAGCTCCTCTCCCCATCCGCAGCAGGTCGGGCGATCACGGAGGTCTTCCCCAGAGGAATGTTGTGGTTAAGGAAGATTTTGGTGATCTTTGCCTGGCTGGTTATCTTCGAGACGATTCTCTCCGCCTCGAAAAACGCGTCAGGAGCCACCTCGGCCTGCTTCTCCACCGCCGGTCCAAAGTGAGGAATTGGCGAGCTGGTCACCACCGCCTTTCCTTTATCCTTTTGGGAGGCCAAACTTCCCACATTCTTCTGTGGCAGATTTCTCTTTGGAGCCATCTGGTCGCCTATCGAGCAAAAGAAAACACTTTAGAAAAGGCGACCCAAGCAGGAGAGTGAGGCAAGCATTAAGTACACGAGCTGGGGTAAGCCCAGCCCGTGGAGAGTGGTGCCACGCGTTCCAAGGAACACGCGCCTATGCCCTCAACAGATCCCAGATTACTCGGAATTCGTGTGTCAGATGGCTCAGAGTAAAAAAAAAAAAAAAAAAAATTTTGCCTTGGGGGGAAAGTTTCAACAGGCAAGGCGTGGCAAAACCGCTTTTAAGGCGTATTCCCTAAGCTACCCGGTTTTTGCACCCAAAGTTCCTACGGATCCTACCAGAAATTGTTCCTAAGAAAGAATCATGGAACCCATGTTCTAAGGCGATGTCCCATGGCAAATGTGCCCTAATCAAAGAAGGGCCATCACCCTCCATATCCGCGCGACCCAGAAAACCTCTGCATGTGGCTACAGTAAATTTTTTTACCTAGGCTACAGTGGCATGCTTTCAAAAATAAATGGGGACAGAAGACTTACAGTATAGGGTTGGATGGTGAGCGAGGTTGCTGCGCGGGTAGGGGCTTCGTTGGCACAGTAGTCTCCAAGGCCTTGAAGGAACTTGCACGCTTAAGCTTCGTGAACGGAGAAGATGAGAGCAATGGAAATGAGGGTTTTGCTCTTCGGAAGGTCAGAGAGAAAAGAAGGAAATTTGAGAGGTTCTGAATGGTAAGGTGGTCCGTGCGTGGGATGACCACCCCCTTTTTATACAAGGGGGGATCACGTGTAAAAGGCTCCTGGGAGACCCTCCACTCGAAATGTGAAACGACGGCTGGACAGTAGGCTAGGCCATTTAATGCGGTTCTCGTAGAATGTACCGTCGCCACCCGCGGCGTTCCACGTATCAGACGCATGCGAAAAGCATGGAATGCGAAAAGCATGGAATGCGAAGGGTTGTGGGAGAAGTCTAAAAGCTCCAACTGTGGTCTCCCATGTCTGACGTCATGGACCACGAGCAGGAGCTTGGGGGGCAGATGTACGCCCTGGATTTCCCACGGGCTGTTTAGCAGGACGATCCTCGGACTAAACATGATTTAGCCCGAGGCTCCCACAGGCCAGAGGCTTTATCTTCAGGACGGGCCCTTTCTAGCTCGAGGGGATGGAGTTTCCTGCTCCTTCTTGTTGTTCCAGGAGCTGGGAACAACATCCGACGACCACTGAAGGATCAGCTCGGGTTATGGATTGCTCCGGTAGCGAGCTTCTCAGGAAGCTCTGACCCTATGGGAGGTCAACACGCAAGATAAACGTGCATAATCCTGCCATCACGTGTCCGATATCCCCCTGACTTCTCGGACACGCCGCAGGAACGTGCGTATTCAGACACCCACGGATGGGTTGGGCCGTGCGGCCCATTATCTCCTTCCATACTGATTAGACCACACTTGTGTGTCAGGTTTAGGAAGTAATCATGAATATCACAGACTTGATATGACAAATGGTAAGGTCACGGGATGACCTCCCTACCAATTTCCAGGTGCCTTCTCCTATAAATATGGAGACCCTGGGAATTGATAGGGGTTGGAAAAAATAGTCTTGTAAGAACTATATATTTTGTAAACCAATTACCCAGAAAAGATGAATAATATTGACTAGTGGAGTAGAAGGATTTTAACCTTCGAACCACTTAAAAAACGTGTTTAGGGTCACCTAGTTCTTCTCACAAAGATTTCATATCTGCGGCGGTTCTACTTTTAAGTACTAATCTCTTTCTCTTCTTCTCTTAATTACCTGTTGCCGAAGAACCGCGTCAACAATATGGAAGCAACAACAATGTGTAGATCTTGTGCTAAAGATGATGCACAATTGGCTGATGTTGTAGGATATTATGGGTTAATTAATCAGATTATACTCTTGGACTATTACAGTTTTCATATCCCTTTATTTAGGTGCAATTGGGCACATGTTGGCAAGGGTGTAAAGAAGGTTGATTGGTATACTCTTGTAAACCTACACCAAGGACAAAAAGAGTTTATTAGAGAACCATTCATACTTGCTTCACAAGCTAAACAGATATTTTACGCAAGGGAGAATGAAAATTCAAATTGGTATATTGTGTTAAAGGCTCCACCAAGAGGACACTACGAATCAAAAATATATGATGACCAACATGATGAGAATTCGATTGCTCAAAGTTAAAAAGTAAAACATTTTCTTATTAATCATAAAATGTATAGTCATTAATTTTTTATGATTTTTTTTATTATTGTACTTATTAAGTTTCTTGAACTACTTTAAAAATTGTTTCCTTAACTTGAGCATTGTGATTGGCATATTTCAAATTACTTTTAACTAAATCTCTTAATCTCTTAATCTTATACAGGTACAATATGGAGACTAGAAAAAAGAAGCAGGATGGAAGTGTAGTCAATGAAAAGGATGGAAGTGTAGTCAATGAAAAGGATGGAGGTTTAGTCAATGAAAAGGAGGTTGGATCACCTTCAACTCAAGTTCACTTGCAACCTGGTGCTTTGAAAGCAATTGTGGCAGAAAAGAGGAGGCAATTAGCAGCTAAGTTTGGAAAGTTGGCAGAGAAGAAGAAATCGAAGCTTCGTTTTGCATCCTCTACTAAAGTTGTAATGGATTCACCACCTGCATCTAAAAGATCTTATGAAGCAGCGTTTGGTATAAATCCAACAAATGAGGATGACAACGAAGATGAAAACATGTCCCCACAACGAGCAACTGCATTAGGTAGAACCCAAGCAACATCTCCACTCCACAACCTGAACAAAACAAGAAGATCTCTGCGCCATTTTGTTGACAATGATTTTGAAGATGATTTTAACACTCCACAAAAGAATTCAGAAACTATGATGAACGAGTCACCCAAGTCTAGGTTGATTAGGCCATCAACCAAAGGTTCTCCTGCTGCTAATACAAGGTCCTCCCATCGCCAATCTATTGCTCATGAAGAAGATGTGCCTCTCAATAATAATCAGGAAGAATTTCTAGTTAACTCTACAGAGCATGTCACTCAAAACAAAAGAAAAAGAGGCCCAACAAAGCTGAAAGGTATTGCTCTCCAACCTGATGGTCGTATTACTGTAAGGTTTAATGCAAGAGGGCAAGCTGTAGGGGAAGGCTCGGTTAGTCTTTCATCATTTATAGGTCCTCTTGTAAGGGAACTTGTACCATACACAATAGCTGATTGGCGAAAGGTTCCAAAATCAATGAAAGATATTTTGTGGTCAACAATCCAGGTTCTAAACTTATATTTATTCATGTGTTAAAAGATAAAATTTTTAGGTGAATACTCATAAATTAATATTTAATGTGAATGCAGACAAGGTATAAGGTGGACAAAGATTGGGAACGAGACTGGTGTATGAAAGTAATGGGAGACCTGTGGAGATCTTCCAAGTCCAGGCTAGTTACTAAGCTGAACGAGCTACCAAATGAACAAGAACGACTAAAATTAAAGCCTGATAATATCAAATCAGAAACTGAATGGAGAGTATTTGTGCGTGAAAAAACCAGTAAACAATTTCAGGTAACCAAAATTTCGATATATGTATTATATAGATTCTGCTTATTACAAATAAATTGGGTACCATACTTATTTCAGTTTGGTTTATTATCAGGAGAAAGATTGAAAAAAAAAACACTCATTGCTTACTTAGCTGTTACATCTCTGATATTGATGAATTATAGTTTTAATGCTTTTGGTATCTATAATCATGGTGTTCACTATAAATAGTAGCAGGTTTAATTTTCATTAAAGTTGTATTTAGCAAAAGAAGTTCATTATTCTTTTGCACTTGCTGCTAAGGTTGTTTATAGTACACATTAAGTTATGCTTTCCCTTGTATTTAAAACTTGAACTGAATATATATATATTCTATTTAATATATATAGAAAATTTTGAGTGCATAAATAGAATAAACAATAAGAAGACATGTCTGGCTACAGAGAAGAAATGACACAGAGGTTATAGGCATCACTAGCCTATAAATTAACACAGAGTCAATTTTATTAAGGGGCAAAAAAAAATCTTACCATAGAAGTGTTACCATTTAAATATTCTCTTTTTTTTTTTTTTCTAGTTTGTCAACCCTCAAGGATTTTGTTGGTATAATAAATATAATGAGGTCAGTCAAGTCAGGTTATGCATTACTTGAGGGCATAAATTTTGCAGTTAGAAATTGACTTACCACTGTTGGTGTTTTTTTTTTTTTTTTTTATGCTACTCCACTCCATCTTATTGTATATAAGTCATAGGGACGTTGGATTGGGATTACTTCTTAAATTCCTTGAGAGATTCGATCCATTTACATCTTCTCTTACATAATCACTCATTTCACACATTTAAACTTAATTTAACAAAAACAGAAAAAGAGATACCATATGAGGCCTGTTAACAGTTTCATTTAACATATAAATCATTTATGTACAGAGAAAATATAGAATATACACAGGGTTTCTTGTTTACATATAATGTAACGTATCTACCACATTCACAAGAGCTGCATTGAGACTACAATTATGGTTAGTTTTTAGAATATCTTTATGCTCTAAATTTGAACTCTTGCAACCACAAACAAATTTCAGATTCCAAATTTACAATTGGCTTAATTGTATTCAAATTATGTGAGCAGTTGCTGCCCTGTTTTCATGAAACTTTTGTACTTTAAATGATTTATTTTTTTCCAATTCTCTTCTTGAAAATGTGTTTCTAAATTTATTTGACAAAGCTATTCAAGAGACACTATTATCACCATTCACAGTCCACCAACCATCCCATCCCTGTTCAGGAGGAGTTGTACTGTGTTTACTATTTCATTGCTAGAATACTGGTTCTGTATGTTTCTTTTGCTGCTGGAGTGTTTACTGTTGGAGTGTTTATTACATACTCTTTTCTTTGCTGCCATAGTTACTGTTTTATTGTTGAAAAACTATTATGTGTACTGTGTTTACTGTTTTATTGCTAGAATACTGGTTTAGTTTTTTTGTTTTACTGCTGGAGTGTTTGGTATTCTGTATGTTCAATCGCTGGTTCATTTCTTATTTATTTTAGGCGATTAGCAATAAGTTTAAAGAGATGAGGAAGAAACAACTCCCACATACATGCAGCAGGAGAGGATATGCTCGAACAATGGATGACATGGTAAAAATTAAATAAATATTTTTGGTAGCTAAACATAAGAAAATATATGTTCTCTTTCTGAAAAATGTACTTGGATACAGAGTAGGGAAAGCTCAAAACCTGTAACAAGAGTTCAAGCTTTCTTAAAGACACACACAAAAAAGAATGGTGAACCTGTGAATGCACAAGCTGCTGAAGTTATTGTAAGTAATTTACCCTTTGTTTGTAGAAACATATGTATTTGTATGCACATAGACTTATTTAACAGTCAACTTGAAATGATTTATAGGAGAAGCTACAAGTTCTTGCAAATGAAAAACCAGATTCATGCACAACACAGAATACTGTACAAGATGCTCTCACTATCATATTTGGTCCTGACAAGAATGGTAGATCATTAGCTAATGGGAGGGGAGTAACTAATACAAAGTTAGCTATTCTAAGAGCAAGAGATGACCATATTTCACAATTGGAATCAAGTCAATGTGAGATGAAGAATAAAATGTCTGAGATGATGAATCTTATTAATACTATTGCAAAAAGTGTAAACATTCAGGTAAATTAAATTAATTGACTTCTGTTTATTTTACTCTATTCATTGAAAATTATAAATGACTAAATTATTCTCAAACTTGTAGGGGTTTACTTAACCAAGTGAAGCGGAGTCACACATGCCTTCTCCTATGGTAACTACAATTTTAATTACTACCTATCATTTCACTTTTAATTTTTTAAGTATCAATATTATCTATAAATAAATATATGTTTTATCATGTAACAGAGTGTTAATAATCTGAAGTTCACTCCTGAAAACAATGCTTGCAATTTACTTGATTGGAATGGAAGTGGAGAAATTGTTGCAGAAGGTCGATGGTCTTCTAGTGATCCTTTATGTGAGGTGCATCATCTTCGTCCTGGGCCTAATGCAATGAGAGTTTGGGTTGATGTTGCTAAGAAACCTACTGCATATTTATGGAGACCAACATCACATATGAGTACAATTGAAGAAGCGGTTGGTTGCACTGTTGCTTGGCCTTCTAATAAAGTTACAATGAGGTAAAATTTCATGCAACTTAAAAATGATTTATAAATAGTACAACAAATCAGCTGTAGTAACTAATTATATCATCAAAATATATAAGAAATGAACATAATGGATGAAATTCAATTGTTTCTTGGTAGATATCTTTGGTACGTATCTTTGCATAAAATTAACTAATGAATGAACATGTGTTTTCAACTATTTTGGCTACATTTGTTTTCTTAATTTTATATATTTTTCACTCTTACAGGTGCACAACTAATGAATGAAGTGTAATATTTTGGAGGGACGCCCATGATCAACAAACTATGAATCAGTTTGTTTTAAAACTTTTGCTTATGTATTTTGTCTTGCAATATACTCGTACTTTTGGGATATTGATATTTTAGCTTTATGTAGCGAACATATTAAGAATATTTGAATTTATGTTAAGGTATAATTTTTAATGTGTTATATGTTTATCATTTGTTGCAATTATTCATATGTTAAAAGATAAAAAAATATAAAAGTTTTTGTTATGCCATGAAATTGTTCATATGACAATTAATAAATGTTAGGAAAATGATTAATGATAACAATAAAGAAACGCTATTAAAAGTAAGGATGATTATAAACAAAAAACGCTATGTCTGATTACTAATTACATTTTCAAAATGCTATTACATATCTTTACATAACGTTTGGAAAATGCTATTAAAAGTAAGGATAATTACAAACATAAAACGCTACGACTGATAACTAATTACATTCTTAAAACGCTATTGTATATCTTTACATAACAATTTAAAAACGCTATTCACAGTAAGTACGACCACAAACATAAAACGCTACGACTTATAATTAATTGCATTTTAAAAACGCTATTGCATATATTCACATAGCGTTTTCAAAACGCTATTAAAAGTAAATAATACTACAAACAAAAAACACTATGGTTGATAACTAATTACATTTTAAAAACGCTATTGTATACCTTTCAATATCATTTCTGCATAACGTTTGAAAAACGCTATTAAAAGTAAGTATTTTCAATTTAACATAATCAATGACTACATACATAAAACGCTATGACTGACATCTAATTATATTTTTAAAACGCTATTATATATCTTTCAATAGCATTTTTACATCACAATTTAAAAACGCTAAGAAAAGGTCCAGACTTTTAATAACATGGGATAATATAGCGTTTGTAATAACGCTATCATTTGTTAAAGACAGCGTTTTAAAAACGCTATGGAATGCAGTTTTTCTTGTAGTGTATTTTGCATAGCTCGAAATCTGGGTGTAACATAGTCAGATTTGGCAAAGGGGCTAGTATCAACTGTGAAGTTGTGACTCATTAGTCAGGTTCGACAGTGGTACTGGGCACTGGTCACGTTGCACTGACTCACCAGTCAGAATTGGCAAAGGTGTTGGTATCAGCTGTGAAGCTGTGACTTATGAGTCAGGTTCGGCAGTGGTACTGGGCACTGGTCACGTTGCACTGACTCATCAGTCAGAATTGGCAAAGGTGTTGGTATCAGCTGTGAAGCTGTGACTTATGAGTCAGGTTCGGCGGTGATACTGGACACTGGTCACATAGCGCTGACTCATTAGTCAGAACGGTCTTAGCGTGGTTCACGCAAGCCAACGGAGATTAGATCTAATCGACCATCAGCATTGAATGGCTCAAAGAGCATTAATGCAAGACCGACCTCGAGGGTCGATGAATGAAATAAGCACTTGGAGGCTAGTGGCTTACCTAGCAGCCACTCTCCCTCTTGAATCTTGTGATGCTCACTCATTGGTTTGAAAGTTTTATGCTCAGTATGATTATAATGATAATCATTTGATAATGTTTATGAAAAGTATTATGTTTTCTTGCTGGGCTTCGGCTCACGGGTGCTATGTGGTGCAGGTAAAGGCAAGAGGAAGCTGGACCATCCTTGAGTTGGAGAGCTAAGGTGATGATGTGTACATATGCAGCTGCTCGTCCGCCACGGCCGAGGTTTAAAGTGGAACTAGGGTTGAACCCTGTTTTTCCGCTTAGAACGGCCTGTTGTAAACATTTTCTGTAATAAACTCTGAAATTTCTATTTTCGGGATCCCAATGTATATATTAAACGTTCTAGTGAAATGTTACATCCTAACCAAAATGTTTAATCCTTAAACCGCTAATCATACTTAGTTGCACGATTTTGGCCAAATGACTCGATTAGCGAGTTTAGCACTGTTTACAAGGCACACCGTAACGGTCCCAGGAGTTGGGGCGTTACACACTTGGCCACGTATTTAACTAAATCCTTCTTCATCCCAGGCCACCAATATAAAGTCTGTAGATCCGGGTACATCTTCGTGGTGCCTAGAAGGAGTGCGTATGGTGTAGTATGGGATTCATCAAGAATCTCCCATCTAATACCCATATCCATCGGAACACAGATCTGATCCTTGTATCGCAGTAAACCCGTCTCTAAAATGGAATAATCCTTTGCCACTCTAGCTAAGACATTTCCTCTAACCTCCTGTAACTGTGCGTCAGCCACCTGACCCTCTCTTATCCTCTCCAGAAGGGTGGACTGTAAAGTAATATTGTCCAATTGGCCCACAACCAATTCTATCCTCGCTCTAGTCATCTCCTCTACTAATTCCTACGATATCTTCTTTGAGCTAAAAAATTGTCCTGGGCCCCTCCGGCTCAAAGCATCTGCCACTACAATGGCTTTTTCGGGGTGGTAGAGGATGTCACAGTCATATTCCTTCACTAATTCCATCCAACGTCTCTGTCTCATGTTTAGGTCCTTCTGGGTGAAGAAATACTTCAAACTCTTTTGATCGGTGTATATTTCACACTTCTCCCCATACAAATAATGTCGCCATACTTTCAGTGCGAATACCATCACTGCTAGTTCCAAATCATGGTTAAGGTATCGCTGTTCATATTCCTTCAGCTACCGCGGTGCGTAGGCAATAACCTTCTCATTCTGCATCAACACGCATCCCAATCCCAGTCTCGATGCGTCACAGTACACTACAAACTTCCCTCCCTCCAAAGGAAAACTCAACACGAGAGCAGTAATCAATCGTCGCTTCAACTCCTGGAAGCTACCCTCACATTTGTCTAACCAGGTGAACTTCAGATTCTTCCGTGTCAACTCAGTCAACGGTGTGGAAATCTTTGAAAACCCTTCCACGAATCATCTGTAATATCCCACTAGTCCAAGGAAGCTCCCAACTTTCGAGGTGTGCCTTGGCCTCGGCCAATCCCTAGCTGCTTCTACCTTGGCCAGATCCACTTTAATCCCGTCTCCACTGACAATATGTCCAAGAAATGTCACTTCTGGCAGACAGAACTCACACTTCTTAAATTTAGCATATAACCGATGATCCCTCAATCTCTGCAATACCACTCGGAGATGTTTCTCATGCTCTGCCTCTGAAAGAGAGAAAACCAGGATGTAATCGATGAAGACAATCACAAACTGATCCAAGAAATCCTTGAACACCATGTTCATTAGATCTATAAATGTTACTGGGGCATTGGTAAATCCAAACGACATGACCAAAAACTCATAATGCCCGTACCTCGTGCAGAAGGTTGTCTTCGGAATATCCTCATCCTTGATCCTCAGCTGGTGATAACTAGATCGAAGATCAATCTTCGAGAATATCGTCTTACCTTATAGTTAATCGAGTAGGTCATCTATCCTTGGTAGAGGGTATTTGTTCTTGATAGTCAACTTGTTCAACTCCTTGTAGTCTATACACATTCTTAGAGTCCCATCCTTCTTCTTCACAAATAAAATCGGAGCACCCCATGGCTAGAAGCTAGGTTTGATAAATCCCAAGTCTAGTAGTTCTTGCAACTGTATCCTCAACTCCTTTAGCTCTGTCAGAGCCATCCTATTTGGTGCCCTCGACATTGGCTCTGCACCCGCCGCTAACTCAATGACAAACTGAATTTCCCTGTGTAGTGGTAACCCCGGTAAATCCTCAGGAAACACATCCAAGAACTCGCATACCAGTCTAGTCTCTCCCGGCCCCACTGACATAACTCTAGTGGTATTCACCACACTAGCTAGAAAACCTATACAACCTCCTTGTAATAGGTCCCTAGTCCTCAACGCTGATATCATCGGAATGTGGGGTATGTGCATAGTACCCACAAAGAGAAGGGGATCCTCACCCTCAGGCTCAAAAGTTACCATCTTCTTCCTGCAATCTATAGTGGCCCAGTATCTGACTAGTCAATCCATCCCCAAAATTATGTCGAAATCATCCATACCCAACTCAATCAAATCTACTGATAGTTTCCTACTATCCACCATTACTGGCAGTGCTCTAATCCATCTCCTAGAAATTACCAACTCCATTGTAGGCAGTATAGTCTCAAACCCCGCAGTATAATACTCACTAGGTGTAGCACCAGAATCAATCAATACAATATATGAAGAGCCAGTGCTAAAAAGGTGACCTATTTCTACCGAGGGACAAGCCTTAGCCTCTGCCTATGTCAAGGCGAACACTCGAGCTGGAGTCAAGCATTTCGCCTTCCCTGGTTCCTCTTTCTTTAATGTCAGGCAATCCTTCTTGAGGTGTCCAACCACCCCGCATAAGTAACAAGCCCTTGCCCGACATTCGCCCAGATGGCACTTCCTGCATCTAGTGCACTCTGGATAACTCCTCCATGTCTCACTGCCTCCCTGGCAGCTACCCTGGGCACCCGGCCTCTCCTATCAGGACCAGCAGTGGTCGAGGTGTCAAGGGTCTTCCTTTTCTGATCATTGGGGACTCTGCCCTATAAATGGAGGCACTGCCCTACAAACATCCCATCTCGCAACGTTCTCCCTCAAAATCTTGTTCTCTGCCTCCTCAACAGTGAGGGTCTTCTCAACAACCTGGGCATAAGTCATCTCCCCAGGTACTATTGTGATCCTCACATCTCGAGCTATCATAGCATTAAGCCCTCGAATAAACCTGTCTTGCCTAGCTGCATCTGTAACACCCTACTACCTAGGAACCATTATGCTGTGCATTTTAAACAGTGCTAAACTCGTTAACCGAGTCATTTGGCCATAATTGTGTAACTAAATGTGATTAACGGGTTAGGGTTAAAAAAAATTTGGTTAAAGATACAAAGTTACACTAAAACGTTTATTGTATACATTGGGATCCCAAAATACATTTTAAAGGTTAATTACAATAAAATATTTACAACCAGCCGACCTAAGCGGCAAAATAGGGTTTAACCCTAGTTCCTCTTTAAACCCTCGGTCGTGGTGGTCGAGCAGCCGCATATGTACACATCGTCACCTAAGCTCTCCAACTCAAGGATGATACAACTTTCTTTTGCCTTTACCTGCACCATATAGCACCCGTGAGTTGAGGCACAGCAAGAAAACTCAATATGCTCATTAACAGGTAATAACATGTCATTGAATCATAATAGGCATGCCTAGCAATAATAGCCCTACTCATGCATGCAAGCAAGTCCAAATAAATGATTATGGGCCTTGCCCTCCTATATCGATGACTATCAAGTCAATCTGAGGAAATGTTTCCTGAATAGATGACTAATGAGTCTATCTCTGAATAGGTGACTAATGAGTCATACACTTGGGCTCTACACCCTAATCAGATAAGTGACTAATGAGTCATGAACTTGGTAGGTGACTATTGAGTCACACACTTGGGCTTTGCACCCTAATCAGATAAGTGACTAATGAGTCACGAACTTGGTAGGTGACTATTGAGTCACACACTTGGGCTTTGCACCCTAATCAGATAAGTGACTAATGAGTCAGGAACTTGGGCTCCACACCCTAAGCCATGTCACATTACAGTCACCTGAGCCTTTTGGCCCTGACTCTATGTAACTAGCCTTTAGACTAGACAAGCGCTTTTATTTTCATTGAACTTCGGGTCAGTTAAGCATTTAATGCTCATGTTAATTCATTTAATGCTCATGTTGATTAAATCTAATCATTTCGGCTCTGCGTTCAATACGCTTATGCCGCTCTTGACTCAAAGGTCAATTCCATACGACTTGTGCCATTTCTAACTAATGAGTCAGTACCACTCACAAATAAGCAATGCACCCAGGCATATATCATATGTCAAATATCCAAATATAAGGCATTCAACATGCTGACTCAACATTCACTAGCATAATTATGATCATGCACATTTACAGAGACTCAAGCTCTAATCAATTCCATATTCAATATTCATGCCATGCCCTAATCATATGTGTTGCTATGCATTTATAATGCAACCAATGTCCATATATAGAGCACTCAACATGCCTCATCGATAACCATGTATGTCACATACTGGGTGCAGTTTTCTTACCTTTGGTCCAAGCACAGGTTACCAATAAACGATCCTCAAGCACGATCCTGTTTCCAAGCCCCGAGCGATAACCTAGTCACAACCATAATATAGCATCCTGTCAAAAACAAGTACATAAATACTTTCGAACCAAGTCCTAGCTTCTGGGACGTCGAATCCTACCAAACCGGGTAGTAAGATCGATCCTATGCCCTTAGGTTTAAGTTCCCATGACTAAAAACCCACTTTGGGCACTTTTCAACTTTTGAGCCGCGACCCCAAACACTAGAGCCGCAGCTCCGCTCAAGTCAGGCCCAAAAACCCTTCTTTGCCTGCACTAGCGCCATGGCGCTCCCCACAGGAGTCGTAGCTCAAATAGCCCAGCAGCCCCATTCACCTTCTTCATCAAGCTTGAGCCGCGGCTCGACCTCGAACCCAGCCAGAAAACCTCCATTTTCTCATTTTAAATCTTCCATAAACCTATCCAAACATATCCAAATCCCAAAATCAAAGTTCCTAAACATCCCAATGGTCTAAAACCATCAAAACCCAAGTCTTAATTCAGCCGAAATTTCATCAAAACATAGAATCCAATCAAAGCTTAAAAACTTAAAAACTTAGAACTTAAAACTTGGATTACCTCTAATTAAGTCATTTCCCAACTAAATCCTTCGGCTAAAACAGCTTCTAATCTTTCTTAGAATTGATATGCCTCGATCCTTGCTTGAATCCAAGTCATAAAACTCAAGTATCCTTCGAAAATGTGATCGGGTGCCGAAAATGGAACGAAAGGAAGAGAGAACGTTCTGAACGTTTTTTTATTATTCTGACAGGTTACTTCGAGCTTAAGTAACCTCAAGCAAATCCTAATGCTCGGGGTCCCAAAAACGCCCCCAGGGTAAAATAGTCAAAATTCCCAAAATTTTCTCCTGACCTCACTAACTCCCAATTTATCACCAAATATTTATTCCCATTACCCAATATCCCGGTAATGTGCTAAATACCCAAAATACCCCTTGACTCACTCCAAGTCAAGTATGGATCCCGTTGTGACTTTCCCACAAGCTTGCTCCCTAGGATCGTCTCGTGTTGAGTAACCCATGCATAACCAAATAATAATGAAGCACCACACACATACCACATATATGTCAAATATACCCAAAACGGGTCAAATTATGAAAATTGTCCAATTAAACAGAAATGGGCCCACATGCATATTTAATACACCTAAACATGCATATCAAGTCATATTATGATATAACTCACATAATCACATAATGATACACATAAATATCATATTATCATACAATTCCATAATTCGCCATCCTGGCCCCTTAATCAAGGCCCTAAGCCTTATTAGGAAATTTGGGTCGTTACAGCATCTGTAGGCACCAGATCTGGTGCAAACTTTGCTAGCCTGTCAAATTTTAGGGCATACTCAGTAACTGTCATACTGCCCTGCACTAACCCAATGAACTTTGACACCTTTGCCGCCCTAACGGAAACATTATAATATTTATGGTTGAACAAATCTCTGAACTCATTCCAACTTAGAGTAGAAACGTCTCGAGTCTGGGATGCCATCTCCCACCACATGCGGGCATCATCTCTAAGCATATAGGTGACATTGTCCACCCTGTCATTACCTTCCACCCTCATAAAATCCAGGATGGAGGTAATCATGCCCATCCACTGTTCAGCCTTAAGTGGATCTGGTCCTCCCTCAAAGATTGGAGGATGCTACCTCCTAAATCTTTCATAAAGTGGCTTCCACTTGTTCCCAGTCTCAGGCAGCTATACAGCTAGTGCCACAACAGGTGGCAAGTTAGGTGCAACACTCCTTGGCGGAGCCTGCTACCTCAGAGGGCAAATCTCTTCCTCCTGACTCTGAAGTTTAGCTTGCATATCAGTAAGCAATTGCTGCCAGTTCTCAGGGACTAGCGGAGGGTTCTGACCCTATTCATCATCTCTAGCCCCGACCCCAGTGCTGGATAGTCAAACTGATTGCCTTGGATGCATAACTATCCAAGTTTATCTGCAATCAATGACTCAGATCATCAGGCAATGATAATAGGTTTATATTCATTCCACGGTCTAATGCCAATATCCAAGCCACAAAACACAATCATGATGCAAACAGGCATTTAAACAATTATTCACATACAGTAGCAATGCTAATAAGCATGCCTTATCATATTCACATGGCAGTCAAGGGCCAGACCCTATCAGTATATCTCATGCTTCCTAATAAACGTGCAAATAAAACATTTATATTTCATTTAAACATTCAAACATATAATCGCATATATGGTTACCCAAACCCTGAGTTAAGCTTGTCTTTAGCGGCGAGTGTACATGCCCAACCGGTCTTCAGGAACCCTTAAACCTAGACGACTCTGATACCAAGTTGTAACGCCCTGAATAACCAAGATTGTTACACTATGTGTTTAGAATAGTGCAAGACTTGCTAATAAACTCATTTGAACATAAATGTGTTTCTAAAGTCAAGTGACAGGTTAGGGTCAATAGATTTTGATCGTAAAATGGTTAATTTTCATTAAAATAAGAGTTTGATACATGGGATACCAAAATAAGATTTACATGGCAAATACAACCCTCAAAAGTTAATACAATAGTAGCTAGTCTAAATGGAAAAATACAAGTGTGAGCTCTAGTCCCTGTAATTCCCTCGGCCGTGGCGGTCGAGTAGCTGCTGATGTACACTCCACCCCCAAAGATCTCCAACTCATGGTTGGTCAAGCTTTCCATTGCCTTTACCTACACCACGTAGCACACGTGAGCCAAGGCTTAGCAAGAAAACCAAATTCAACAAGCATAGATAATAACAGAATGTACATAATGAATTTTAGATCAATCAGTTCTATTAACAGTAGAATACAAGTGCTAAACTAGGCAATGATAATAGTTCAATCCAAACATATAAATCAACCTTAATACAGTTTAGTATGGGTCGACGCCCTTAGGTCGAGCCCTCTGGTTATTTAGGCCGAGCTGCATTCAGTACGCTCAACATCAACCCCAGCTCCCTTAGGCCATACTTTCACATCACACATAACATATAAATAGGTTACAGAACACATATGTTCATTTACAGGGAATCTCAATCCTACTCACAACTTGGGTGCAATTTTTTACCTTGAATCCTGAGCAAAGGATGTAGAGCGGTCCCAAGCACGATCCTCAATCCTGAGCCTTGACAGCAACCCTAGTCACAAGCGACAATGGATAACTATCAAAATCTAATCCAATTAAATGTTTTGGAAACAAATACTAGCCTCCGGGACCTCAAATTCTACTAAACCGGGTAGTAGAATTTGTCCCGAGCGCTTAGGTTTAAATCCTCGAGCCTAAAAACCAACCTAGGCTATGGCTGCCTAGGCGGGCGCGACCTGGCCCTAAGGGTCATGGCGGGAGGCGAGCCGCGACTTGCCCTTTAGGGCTGCGGTGCACCCACAAGTCAGCAAGCCCCAGGGCCTTCTGAGGCACGCAGACCGCGTTGCCCATGACTGGGTCGCGGCGCGCCCCCGTGAACCCAGAAATCCCTGGGTTTCTCTGCATTTTTCCTCAGCTTAATTCATCAACAATCTAACCTAACATACACCAGAACCAGAATTCGACCACTATATCATAATAGCCTACTTAAATCACCACAGTCTCCTAAAATTCTAACCCAAAATCCTTCTAATAACCAGAATTCATCAAAATACCCTTTGAAACTTAGAATCTAATAACACTTAAACTAACAGCAAAGTTCTACCATTAATTCACAACTGAAACCTTACCTTAAATATGGCTCTACCCCTAAGCTGCACCTCAAGCACTTCTGGCCTCAATCCTTCAATCTCCAAACTTCAATTCCCTAAGCCTTCTCTCCCAAAGCTTCAAAACTCCCTTAGGCTCAAGTGAGGGAGAGATAGAGAGAACGTGAGTGAGAGGGAGAGAGAGTGCTAAGAGGGAGAGAGAGTGCTGAGAGTTTGAAAAACTTCTAGTGGTTCTGATTGATTCCTAGAATCCCAGCTTAGTATACCTTTTAATCCAAAAGACCAAAATACCCCTTAAGACAATTCAGCCCCTTTGTTTCCCTTAAGGGAAAAACAGTCATTTTCCATATTTCCCGCTAATTCCTCGAGTCATCCTACAAATTCTCAATTAATCCTGACATACCCAACTAATCACCAATATACTTACTCGCTACTCAATAAATCCCCAAATATACGTTGAACTTCCCAAAATACCCTTAAGCTTACCCCAAGCTGGGTATTAAACCCTACTGTGACTATTCTGCGAATCCGCTTACTAGGATCGCCTCGAGCCATTTATTGCAAATATATCCACATAATTAGGTGGTCTTAATCATTTAACACATATAATCACATTTATGCATGCAACAGGCCAAAATTACAGAGATGCCCGATAAACAAGAACGGGCCCACATGCATATTTAATACTCATAAACATGCATATAAATATATTCATATTACCATATAAAGCATGCATACCACATAGTCACATATTTAATCAATATATCACACATATATCCAATTATGCCCTCCTGTCACGCTAATCAAGGCACTAAACCCTATTAACATTTTTTGGACGTTACACAATAGGTTTGGTCTTGGAAGTAACTGAGACCACAAATGAATTGTATTCGACATTGAGACCAGCAAGAAGGTATAATACTTGATCACGTTCAGAAACTTTCTCAGAAATGGCAGCTAGTTGATGTGTGAGAGACTTGACTTTGATGATGTAGTCCATCATGGATAAAGATCCTTTCTTGAGTGTTTGGAGTTGTAAGCAAAGTTGCATTATTCGAGCATGAAAGGAAGAAGAGTAGATCCGTTGAAGCGCGGACCAGGCAGCGACACTTGTTGTTTGCCCAACAATTTGAACCATAATCTCTGGTGAAAGTAAATAATAGATCCAGGAAAGGATAAGACGATCCTTCCTGCGCCATTGAATGAAGTTCGAATTGAGACCAGTCACATCAGGAAGAGTTTGAGGGGGAGCTTCAGTTGTACCATCGAGGAAATCGTCAATACCATTTGCAAGAATAACATTTGCAAGAATAACATTCTCCATCTTAGCTTGCCAGAAAAGGAAGTTAGAACGATCAAGCTTCATGGGAAGGCCATGGTTGAACGCCTGAGAGAGAGCAATGAACTATTGTTGCTGGGCTGTGAGAGCAGAGAAATCAGTATGGCTGGCGGTTGGAGAATGAGTGACCAGAGACGCAGTAGAAGAGGCTTGAGAACCTTTGTTGGTGGCCATGGCGGTCAAGAAAGTGAGAGGAAAGTATTTGTAGAAGATGAGGGTTTTGGCTCGGATACCAAGTTAGAATGTGGAAAGTGGTTTAGAAGTAGAATGGGGTACCATGTTAGAATGTAGAAAGTGGTTTAGAAGTAGAATGGGGTGTATGGTAAGAAGCATAGGATTCCATCTCAAAACCAATTGATAATGAGTAGAGTAACCCATGCTCTTATGTTTTGTTGAATGTTCCCACACATTTTCCATGTCAAAATGGTGGAAATATTTATTCACGAACCTTGGACGGTTAGATCGCAAGTGGCTCTTTAGCTCACTATCCCCGAATTACAAGTGACTTTTTGGATCAGTTTTGGCTTTGGGTCGTTTATACTTGCTAGAGTTTTCTTTGGCTCATGATACCAAGTCAATGAAATTGATAAAATGGAAAATTAATTATACTGAATGAATAATCATAACTAAGGTTATGTTATTTATAGAATAGAGATTTTACAAAAAGATGGAAAGGCGAGAAAACAAGATTGAAATAAAACAACTAAACTAATATAGCAACCCCAACTAATAGTTAGTTAAACTAAACTAACTTGATACATTAACAAAAACAACATGATATCTAAAGCACCATACTGAATAGCACCTGTAGAGTTGAAGGAACTCAAGACCTAGCTATAGGAATTGTTGGATAAGGGGTTCATACGAACTAGTCATTCGCCATAGGGGGCACTAGTCTTGTTTGTGAAGAAGAAAGATGGAAGCATGAGCATGTGCATCGAATACCGAGAACTCAATGAGGTCATAATTAAGAACAAATATCCTTTTCCTAGGATAGATGACCTGTTTGATCAACTACAAGGGGCAGCAGTGTTCTCAAAGATTGATCTGCGATCCGGGTACCATCAATTGAAGGTAAAGGAAGGAGATATTCCTAAGACGACTTTCAGAACTCGCTACAGGCATTATGAGTTTCTAGTGATGTCTTTTAGGCTCACTAATGCCTCAACGACATTCGTGGACATGATTTGGATAAATTCATAGTAGTGTTTATAGATGACATCCTTATCTACTGAAGACTAAGGAAGAGCATGAGGAGCACCTAAGGTTGATGCTAAATAGACTACGAGAGCACCAACTATATGGTAAGTTCTCTAAATGTGAATTTTGGTTGGAACAACAAGCTTTCCTAGGGCATATAGTGTCCAAGAATGGAATAGCAGTAGATCTAGAAAAGATCGAGGCCTTTAGAGGCCGGCCCCAACCCAAGAACTCCTCAGAGGTTTGAAGCTTCTTAGGGTTAGCAGGTTATTACTAGAAGTTTGTTGATGGTTTTTTTAAGATCGCCACACCTTTGACCACCTTAACTTGGAAACACCAAAAGTTCACACGGACAAAGAAGTGTGAAGAAAACTTTCAGATTATGAAGGATAAGTTTATCTCTACACCTATCCTTTGTGTTCCCACAGAGGGTGGAAAGTTTGTGGTGTATTGTGACGCGTCTAAGAATGACTTAGGTTGCGTGTTGATGCAGAATGGGATGGTGGTAGCCTATGCTTCAAGGCAGCTCAAGGACTATGAGAAACGATATCCCACCCATGATCTTGAGTTAGCCATAGTGGTGTTCGCATTGAAAATATGGAGACATCACCTTTATGGGGATAAGTGTAAAATTTACACTTATCACAAAAGTCTGAAGTACTTCTTCACTCAAAAAGATATGAATATGAGGCAACCGAGGTGGTTATAATTAGCAAAGGACTATGATTGCGAAATTCTATACCACCCAAGCAAGGCCTATATGGTGGCTGATGAATTGAGTAGGCGAGGACATGGGATGTTGGGGTTTTATGCCCTAATTAAAACTCAATTTCTTTGTAATCTCATTTTATTATCAATAAAAGAATAGAAATCAATTTTGACTTGGTCAATCACTTTGCTCACATATTTTATTTTCATGATTATTTGTTTAATATAAACTTCTATTAAATACCAAGCATATAGCTAATCATATTTATAGTGACGTAATCAGAGTGGAATACAAATATGATTATATGTTCAAACATAACTTAGTCCTAAGATTAGTCAGTGCACATGACTAGCCATATTGATAGTAGATAAGATAAGTAAACATACCATTATTATCTATTCTAGTCATATAATATAGTTGACCATATGTCAATTCAATCTCAATTCTGAGTGGTTAGTATTCAAACTAATTGTATTATTTGAGTTCTTTGACTTGTTTGTTACCAGCTTACCCTATAGACTAGCCCATACTTACATCTTGGGAACTCAGTAGTATAATTGAGTGAGAGTGTTAATCATGGATATGACATCTATAGCTTCTAATGAAGAAGTAAAACGATAATTTCGTTTTAGTTTGGTTCAAGGTGCTAAATGATAGAGATCTCATTTTAGTAATTAATATTAGTTTACTAAAATATCATTTACAAGGAACTAAGTGTTTTAAGGATAAGATACAATGAAGAGTAAAACAGTATTTTAGTCCTATCTCATTGTAGAGTGTCTATAGAAGATTGAGTGATAATTATGGTTGTAATAATGGATAACTAATAACGTATCTATATTTCTTATAGAACGTTCTATGAATTCAAGAGTGCAATTCTGAGTCTTTAGTGGAGTCACGAGGAATTAATAAGTTAGTAAATTTATTTGTTAAATTTATGATAACTTATTGGACCTTGATTTCATAGGCCCATGGTCCCCACTGTAGCTTCGATAAAATCATTTAGATAGTCTCAATTAATAGATTTAATTATCAATTAGAGCTATCAAAGTTGACCATGTCAATTTTGGATAGTTTCACAGAGTTATACAATTTAGAGAAGAAAAGAGATTTTATGGAAGATTTATTAATTAAGACAAATTGGTGTCTAAAGTAATAAATTAGTTTAAATCAAGGTTCATATTATAAATAATTAATTTGATAAATTATTTAAATAATTATTTAATTGATTAAATCAATAGAAAATAATACAGACCTTGATTTTAAGTCCAACGGGCTGATAATTAAATGAAAATTTTCATGGGCCTAAAGCCCATGAGAATTTCAACCTAATGGCTGATATTGCCTATTATTTTATTGTTTTTTAATTAAATAAGTGACCTAATTGAACCTATAAAATGAATGCTAAGTGAAAGTTGAAAAGAGATGAACAAAAGATCTATTTTTGATGCTCTAGGTTTTTAGATTCTCTCTACAGCAAAAGTTATTTTCTAAGCCTCAAAATTCTCTTATCTTCTTCCCTTTGTATCTATCTCATGTGTTGAGAATTGCCTACTCTAGTCTAGGTGATTCTAATGATACTTTGGAAGCTTGTGAAGAAATTTGAAGATCATTTCAGTTTCTTGGTAATACCCTGTGATAGAAAGGATTTAAGGGATAAAGAAACTGAAGGAATGACAAATACATTTCACTGCGTATAATGTAAGTGTTCTTATCATTATCTCTGTTTAAATTCAATTATAGAAACATGTTCTAGGTTATCTTATATTAATTTATTTAATAAAAGATTTATATGAAAATAAACAAGATCCTGTATAAGTTTTCCCAACAACTGGTATCAAAGCCTTTGGTAATCTTTATTTTCATGCATGAACATGTTAAAAAAATTGAATTATTTGATGTGTTGAGTAATTGGATGGATTTCATGTTTTTTTAAGAAGCATATTGATTCTTATGTGATTATTAGCAAATTTGAGTTATTTTGTTGTGTTTTCTACGCAATTAAATTTTATAAATGCTTTATTTGATATAAAACATGGTAAAAATTATTTAGAAAACGTTTTTGGATTGAAAAATTACACAAAATTTTATTGAATTTTTTTTTTCGGGTTGTGGCCGCGGCCACCTATTTTCACTAACCACGGCCTGGGTATCCGACACTAATTGTTGCGACCACCATAAACCCCTGGCTACGGCCAGCACACGTATTTTGCCCAGAAAAGTCTTGTGGCTGCGTCCTACAATAAAAGTATTTAGGAATATTTGAAGTCTAAGTGTGTAAGTAATTAAAAGTTCTTCTTTATGACTAAGAGTAAGTCATTAAAAGTGGTGGGAGACGTTAATTACGAAATTTGGAATTAATTAATTTATTTATTAAACTTGTAGCTTATGAAGACCTTTAACGTCTCCCCTCGGTAGACATGGAGGACATCTAACGTTTCCCCATGGAAGACATGCCACATTGGACGTCTCCCCAGGGGAGACGTTAGATGTCCTCCATGTCTACCGAGGGGAGATGTTAAAGGTCTTCCCCTGCTATATTACACATCTTCCTTCTTCCCTGAGCCACACGAACCAGAGAAAGATCGGAGGGCAATTTCAACAGCGTTTTTAGGCGATTTTCTGGTGCCATTTTGCGATTTTGGGCTCTAAAAATCTCATTTAAGGTATGTTTTTAAGATTAAATGAATGTATTATAGTTAGGATAAAAATTCTTGTTTATTTTCTTTAATTATTAGTGGGTCAATATTGGATTTTTAGGGTTTGTATATGTTGCAGTTTTAGGTGAATCTTTGCTCAATAAAATTAATTTCAAGCATATTTGAGGTAAGATTTCAATATTAAAACAATGTATTATTGTTAGAATGATAGAAAAAATGATTTTTGTGCATTATTTTATATGATTTGTGGGTTTATTAGAAATATTTGCTTAAAGTATGAAAATTAATTTTATTATAAAATTGAGATACCACATTGCTTACTCTTAAGGTTATACAAATATGTTTAATATTTAAAAAAAATTATTACTATTTAATCCGTAAATATACATTTTAAAAAAAATATATTAATTTTTAGGTTGTTCAAGTATACATATGGAAGACTTCTCAATGGTTACTACCCATAGATGAGTACTAACAATTATGATGATGTGATAACATAGTGACTTGGTATAGCAAGTCACCAACAGGTAAATATTTTTTTTCTACATTAATGTCCAATTTAGTTTTTTATTTGTTATAATTAATGTTGTTTCCAACCAATAAGAGACACTAGCAATATTTAGAAATTGACATGTATTTAAAAAATGAAAAGTTTACAATATTAAATTTTCATAATAAATACATGTTTTTCATCAGCTAATCCTTCCAAAAATTTGAAAAAATCATAATTTATTTTTAGAAATATTAATTAACAACTATAAATATGGATCATTGATCTTAATCTAATGATTAATATTAAAGTAATCATCTATGGGTAGTAACCGTTAAGAGTGCACCCATATATGTATATATGTTTGCTAAAATTTATTTAATAACTTTGTCTAAAGTAAGGAAAAAAATTTATTTTAATTTTACATACCAAATTACATGTATAGATATAAGTAATTCATGTATATATGTTTATGATTTTTTTTTAAGTTATATGATTATTTAATTCAAAAATTATATATATATTTGTATATATATTTTAAATATTTTACTAACATTTAACTAGATTGCTTATATATATTTATATATTTTTTATTTGTTTAGCAATCTTTTATTTATTAATTAATTTAATTTTGTAGGTTGTGAGTGAGATTTTAGGACTAATTATAATTTTCGAAATCAACAAATAATAAAAATAATTAGTTTTTATTTATTTAAAAATGTGAATTATAAATTTGATAATTCAAATTGGATTTGAATTGGTTTAAAATTTATTCATATATTTTAAATATTTATCTAATAAGGATGGTTATCAGTTTTAAGATATTTTATCATTTTTTTAATAAATAGATTATTAAATAAATAAAATGGTTAAGATACATGTACTGAAAAGTGTAACGACCCGAAAATACTAACACTAATTTTGCGGAATTAAAGTCATTTATAACATTTAAAAGGTCTAAAAAATCTGGATAAAAAAAACTTTTACCGTAATGTGTGCACACCCTAAAAATATTTACATTAAAACTTAAAAAAGTATTGTGATAAACTCAACATAGTTAAACATCATTAAGGCATTCATTTTGAACGTGCAGACTCCCCAAAGGTTGGGCCACATGTACACTTTCGTAGGCAAACTCCGGCTCTCTCTGCACTAGTTTTTCCTTGTCCTTACCTACAACATGAGCAACTAGGTAAGCGAAAATGCTAAATAAGTCAATTTAACAGTACATAGTAGAAATACACAATAGGAATCAATGACTTAGTCATTGTCCTCACAATACATAGCTTACTACATTTAGGTTTCCAGATAAATCTGGGCCCTAACCAAACAATTTCAAGAATGCCTAAGCGTCCTGGCGACATAACCTTGCCTTTAGCAGAACCTGAACACAAAATCCTACAAATAATTCAAAACCAAAGGAGAAGCAAGAAATAACATCCAATAACAGAACTGACCCAAAAAGCCAATTCGGGAGTAGCCAAGGTATCCCCTAGTATCTCATCTCAAATCGCAGTGGAGACTCAAGTCTCTACACTGATATCTAACTCGGGAATCCCTTGCGAAGGTACCATCGATTACCTAGGGCATTTATACTAATTTCAAACAAAGAACGGGGTTTGGTGGATCCACACCGGCTCATTGAGACTTCTAGATTTACCTAGTATACTTATTGCCTGGCCAAAAGTCATGGTAGTTAACCGGACCAAATAATAACATCTCTCAATAGAGCATAAGCACCCCTAGGATCGTTCAGACTCCTAAGTTTATTTGGTATACTTATCTCCTGCCAATTTTCAGGGTCACAAACCAAATTAAAATAACATATTATAATGGAACATAAGCATCCCTAGGATCATTCAAACTCCTAGGTTTATCCGGTATACTTATCTCAAAGGTCCCAGGTGTAACCCGGACCACCAACTCTCACGTGGAGCGTAAGCACTCCTAGAGATTGTCTCCAAATGAGCAACCTCTCTCTAACTAGCATATAAGCGCTACTTCTAGCAAGCAATACACTAGTTAACTCTTGTTCAGATACATAAATCATAAACTGACTTACAAGTTGTCCTTAACTGTGTATGGGCAATCTTCCCTCGAAGAATCTCGCTTTGTTATCCAACATTGTAACTAACATACAATGTACTCGGAATGATTATGGAATTATAGTAGATTAGCATTCTACTTTGGGCATTAAGGTCACAACAAAATACCTACCAAGGGTATTTTTGTCCTCACACGTTTTAAGCCATAACGACGTTTAAAGTTTTCAGAAAAACTTCCATCAACGAGTCTAATTATTTGAAAGTTGGCCTTTTTACAAAATTTCCTGCTCCGTTCTCACTACCTTACCTGGCCGGGAAAAATATAGTTTCGAAAGCTTTCAAGCTTTACCAAGTTTTACCATTTCTTTGATTTTACCAAAAATCCCACATTTTGTAGTAAAACCACTCAAATTATAAATTTTGATAAATTAAGTATAATTAATTAATTAAGAAACAATTATAGGAAATATTAATTAGGTTTAGTTTATTTAAGAGAAATTAGGATCAAAATTGATTTTATTTTAAAAAATATTATTTAATTCATTACTTTGAAAAATTAGGGTTTTGGACCCTTTTTAATTTTCTTAAACCAAATTAAAAAAATATTAACTTCATAATATTCAGATTAATCTCAATGATTATTTAGTGTGTTAAACTCAATTTTATAATTACTAAGATTAAGACTCATTTTCTTAGCCAAATACTTCGAAAAATTCTCATTCTTTTCCTAAGTGTAAACTTTGTAAATTTAAGTTATAAGTAGCCTAGTTTAGAAAATTATATTTTGAAAACTACAGCTCCAAAAAAATTCAAACTTTGCAGAACTAAACTTGGATATTCCAAGAAATTCCTCACCAAAATTTGATACAAAAATCACCCTTTTTTAACATGGTGAAAACCATTTTCAAAAACCTCATTTCAAAACTGTCTAGAAAAAGACCAATATTTTTAGCGAACTTTGGGAATTCATAAAATCCATTTGATTCATTATTTAGGTTTGAAATTTTTTATTCCTATAATAGAGTATGTTAAAATTATTCATACTAAAAATTAGGTCATTTTAACTATTTTTACTAAGTGAAAATGGATTTTAAACTTGGATGTCCAGAAGCTATTTTGAGCTTCTAGAAATTTTTGTCTAAATTTGAAAATTCATAACTCTCACCCTTTTTAATAAATTTCTTTGAAGCATTTCCAATTAATTTAATAATATCTAAATAATTTTCATTCCAAAAATTAGTCAAAAATTCAATAATTTTCCTATAGAAATTGTTACCAAAAGTCAGCTATTTACCCAATTTTTGAAAAGTCATTTTCCAGATTGTACACAATTTTTGTAAAAATCATATCTTGGTCATTTCAAAGCCTTTTTGTATGTTTCTATACACTATGACCATCTACACATCTTAAAATACAATATAAAACCTAGAAACTCCAGAATAAAACTCATACACATTTCACTTGACCCTTTGGAAATCAAGTCTTAAACATTTTTCTCACAAAAATCACAATTTTGCTTATGGAATGTTGGATTCCACCACTAACAATTATCCAAACACCCATGAATATATGATCAAACATAAAAAAACATTATTACAGTTCTAATAATTAATTTAAACACATCAAACAACTTAAACATGGCAGATTTAACAAAAAAATTAAGCAAAAATACATGGGAGGTGACCATATACATCTTGATGACCTTGGGTAGGATATTAGTGACCTCTACCACTTTAAATCCCTTGCTCAGCCTTTAGTATAAATATATGCACTCCCCACAAGCCCAAAATTCAGATTACACAACTATATAAACTCATCTAAGTGCATAAACTAACCAAACCCAAACTTTGATAAGAGGAGTTTAGCTTTTACCTCTTGTAAAACTAACTTTGTGTGTAGACTTCTTAACTCCAAGGAAGGATTTAATGAGAATTTTGTGAAGAAAAATCAGAGAGAAAAGTTGGTATAAGAAGTCAGCCAAGGTGAGATTTTGAGAGAAAACTTAACTTCCAAGTTTTACCATTTGTAAATAATGAAGACTTTTGACTTTTTTCCTATTTATATGTGATAAAAATAAACCTACAAATGATCATTTTACTCCTCTTGCTACCGCCTATGCTAATCCCAATTTGTTGTTGATTAGTTCTTAATTAATCTAACTTAAGCTAATTAATCTTAGGCTAATGGTATTTTTCTCCAAAAAGTTGCCATGTAGTAATTTTTTCTTACCTTCCCTAATTGAGATTTTAATCATGTTAATTAAATTAAATAGACCTTGCCATTTAATTTAAGTGGTCATACTCCTATATTTATGTTGTGGTTTTATGTCCTAATTAAAACCTAAATTCTTTGTAATCTCATTTTATTATCAATAAAAGAATAGAAATCATTTTTTTGACTTGGTCAATCACTTTGCTCACATGTTTTATTTTCATGATTATTTGTTTAATATAAACTTCTATTAAATCCCGAGCATATAGCTAATCTTATTTATAGTGACGTAATCACAGTGGAATATAAATATGATTATATGTTCAAAATAAGTTAGTCCTAAGATAAGTCAGTGCACAGGATTTACACTGACTTGCCAATCTACGATATGATCTACTTACACATTATGTTCTTTCCAGAACATTAGCAAAGTAGATAAGATCGGATGTATTTGTTACATCGGACTGGACCGATATTGACAGTTGATAAGATAAGTAAACATACTATTATTATCTATTCTAGTCATATCATATAGTTGACCATAGGTCAATTCAATCTCAATTCTGAGTGGTTAGTATTCTAACTGATTGTATTATTTGAGTTCTTTGACTTGTTCATTACCAGCTTACCCTATGGACTAGCCCATACTTGCATCTTGGGAACTCGGTAGTATAATTGAGTGGGAGTGTTAATCATAGATATGAACATATATAGCTTCTGATGAAGAAGTGAAATGATGGTTTCCTTTTAGTTTGGTTCAAGGTGTTAAATGATAGAGATCTCATTTCAGTAATTAAATTAGTTTACTGAAATATCATTTACAAGGAACTAAGTGTTTTAAGGATAAAATACAATGAGGGGTAAAACAGTATTTTAGTCCTATCTCAATGTAGACCATATATAGAGGATTGAGTGAAAATTATGGTTGTAACAATGGATAATTAATAGCGTATCTATAATTGTTATAGAACATTCAATGAATTCAAGAGTGCAATTTCGAGTCTATAGTGGAGTCACGAGGAATTAATAAGTTAGTAAATTTATTTGTTAGATTTATGATAACTTATTGGAGCTTGATTTCATAGGCCCATGGTCCCCATTGCACCTTGGATAAAATCATCTAGATAGTCTCAATTAATTGATTTAATTATCAATTAGAATTATCAAAGTTGACCAGGTCAATTTTGAATAGTTTCACAGAATTATGTAATTTTGAGAAGAAAAGAGAAATTATGGCAGATTTATTAATTAAGATAAATTGGTATCTAAATTAATAAATAAGTTTAAATCAAGGTTCAAATTATAAATAATTAATTTGATAAATGATTTAAATAATTATTTAATTAATTAAATCAATAGAAAATAATGCAGGCCTTGTTTTCAAGTCAATGGGCTTATAATCAAATGGGAAATTTCACGGGCCTAAAGCCCATGATAATTTCGACCTAGGGCTTTAAAATGGCTATTATTTTATTTATTTTTTAATTAAATTAAATGGCCTAATTGAGTCTATAAAAGGAGTGCTTAGAGAGAAGTCAAAACATAAGTTTAATCACTGGTTTTCTGATAGTCTTAGATTCTCTCTAAACACAAGTCATTTTTCTAAGCCTCTTTGTTATTTTCTCTTCTTCTCTCTATATCTATCTCATGTGTTGAGAATTGCCCACACTAGTCTAGGTGATTCTAAGGATACATTGGAAGGTTGTAAAGAAAATAGAAGATCGGTTCAGTTTCTTGATAATACTCTGCGCAGAGAGGATACAAGAGTTAGAGAAACTGAAGGAATGACTCTTTCATTCCGTTGTGTATACTATAAGTATTCTATTCTTTGTTTCTCTTTGAATTCAATTTTAGAAACATGTTTTAGGCTATCTCGTATTAATTTGTTTAATATTAGATATGCATGAAAATAAATAAATATCCTGTATAAGTTTCCTAACAATTTATAACTCAAATAATTGAATTAGCCAAAATCCAATTTTTGGCTAAAATGTGCATTTTTCACAAAAGTGCATTTTTAGAGATTTTTCACACAAAAATAAATTTTTTTGACCTTAATATAAATTAATCCAATAATTTAATGCAAAATATTATTTTTCCATAATTATTATTCTCAAATAACAATTATCTAAGAATTTACTCGGTTAGGGTTTCCATTTTGGTCCAGGACCGAAATGCTCGGTTTGTCACCAAACTGCACATTTCACACTTTGGATAACATTAGCAACATGAATTTTTCTTCTCAAGCATATATTATCATTCATAATAATATTCATATACATCTCACTACCCTGTTCTTAGCTACTCGTAGGTGCCTAAAACGAGGGGCGTTACAATACTTACAATTTATAAAAGTTTCGTCCCGAAACTTAAAATAAATGAGGATACAGTTCTTTCATCTTGGCCTTTGTCTCCCTTGTGGCTTCTTCAATGTAGTAGTTACACCATTGAACCTTCACTAACGGCACTGATTTGTTCCTCAATACTTTATCTTTCTGGTCCAGAGCTGCCACCAACTTTTCTTCACATTGTAGTTCAGGGTCAACGCTTATATTTTCATAGCTGAGCACATGCGTGGGGTCATTCACGTATTCTTTTAGCATAGATACGTTAAATACATCATGAATTTGGAACAATGCAGGTGGAAGGGCTATGCTATAAGCCACCTCTGCTATTCTTTCTAGGATGTCAAATGGTAAGATTAACCTCAGACTTAGCTTCCCATTCTTTCCAAATTGCATAACTCAATTCAGTGGAGCTATCTATAATAACACCATATCTCCAACCTTGAACATCAAGGGTCTCCTTTATCAGTTAGCATATTTACGTTGTCGATCTACTGAGGTTTGCAATCGCTATCGAATTCATCGAATATCCTCAGTAGCTAAATCAACCTCATCTGACCCAAGGAATTTACTTTCACTGGCCTCATGCCAATGAACTGGTGATCGACATTTCCTCCCATATAGAGATTCATATGGAGCCATCTTGATAGAATCTTGATAGCAATTATTATAAGCAAACTTTATTAATGGCAGCTTCTCATTCCATGACCCTTGGAAATCGGGCACACAAGCTCTCAACATATCGTCAAGAGTTTGAATGGTTCGTTCGCTCTGGCCATGAGTTTGGGGATGGAAGGCGGTGATAAACTTCTGTTATCCAGTAAATTAGCATTTGTGACGTGGCGAATAATTTCTTGACACGTGGCTGATACCTGGAAGCATCTGCTAGAGTATCGACCAGGAGACACACCAGAAGCAGGACAAGCCTATCTTTGCCACGACCAGTCTGGTCGGTGGTTCTGCTGGCAAAGCAACATTTATGGGAAGATCTTTGTGAATCCCGAATTTATCTCATGCAATCTTCTGAATATCCCACGATTCAGGGGATAATATCTGTAACGATCTTTTGTAACCCTCCTTGAGCCTATAAATAGCAAGAGATAGCTCAAGGGAAGGGGACTGGTGGGCTGAAAAATCATAGAGAGATAGAATTTCTCCTAGAAAACTTGTATTGCTTTATGTGAAGTGCTGAAACTCATTGAACCCAAGTTCTCTGATCACACTTCTGATTTCATATCAATATAATTCTAAGTGGACGTAGGTCATTACCTGATCCTGGGGCCGAACCACTATAAATTGCTGTGTTTTCTTTACTTTCGTCATTACATTATTCTCTTTATATTTGTCCATATCATTCATATTTTGACTCCGTGTCAGTTGGCCAAATCGTGGGTCAACATTCTGGTGCTTTTCATTGAGAGGACGATTCATCGTTGTTAAGAAAACTGATGGCGAAAGCAGGAAGGAAAGCTGGCCAGACTGCCGCCGCTGCACCGTCGAATCCACCACCTCCTCCTCCACCCGCAAGCATGGCGGAAGATGAGCCGCAACTAGATTTTGAAGAGGAGGAAATGGACGATGCGACACTGAAGAGCACCCTGGGCGCGTTGCAAGAAGAATTGGCTAGTCTGAGGGCCAATCAAGAGACTGCCGCAGAAGTTATGGCGCGACAACAGCAGGAGCTTGATCGTCAGCGGGCGGAGTTGAGCGAGAGACAAGCAGAGGTGGACCGCCGCCAGACTGAGGCCATGGCAGCCCTCGAAGCAGCCTTGCTGTTGGCAAGAAATCAGGCCGCACCTGCCTCGCAGCCTAACCAACCTGAGAATGGGCCACCTCAGGGAGGTCCCAATCCTAGCCCACCAATCCATCCTTCAAGTCCGCAAAGGCCCGAACAGCCCCAGATGCCCCATGACGACGTCCCACTGGACCCCGAGGCAAATCCACCATCCCAAGCTGCTCGAGGTAATCCCCCGCAGCAAAGGCAGAATAGGGCCAAGCGACAGCCTCGTAGTCCTAGACGCCGTGAGAATGATGGGCCACACCAAGCGAACAGAGGTCACTACCCTCCTGGTAACAGGAGGGACTCGGAGTTAGGCTCTGCGGTCCATGGACCCCCACGGCATGATAATGCACGGGGACATCGCGACCAGCGCAGGCCACCCTCTAACGCTCGGGGCGTTTCTGCCAGAGACGGGAATAGAGGGAACAGCCAATCTTACCACAACCAATCAAGGTTTAAAGATGGCCACGGATACAACGAGGCTGACTCAGGCAAGGGCAATGCTGATGGGAGGAACAGAAATAGAGGTAAAAGCAGGAGCCAAGTACCTCAAGGTGACCAACCAAATAGACAAGATGCTGGGGGGCAACCCAGGCAAAATAATGTCTTCAACCGGCTCAGAGGTAGCGAGCAACGGAGAAGGGAGGAAGACCTAAGAGACATACTCAATGATCGTCAAGAGAAGCACGGTGAGAACATCCCCCCAGCAGAGACCGTAGCTATTCCTACTGCATTGCAAGCCCAGATAGACGCACTGAATCAGGCTGTGCAACAGTTGGTCGGGGGAAGGACCTCTTACATCGACCACGATAGAAGAAAAGGCACTCCTTTTGTCCAAAGGATAGCCAACGCAGAGACTCCCAGCAAGTTCAAGATGCCTACGCTCCCGAACTTTGATGGATACGGGGATCCCGTCTCGCATGTGAATAAGTTTGAAATCCATATGGACATTCAGAAAGTGTCAGAAGACGCTCGGTGCAGGATCTTTCCTGCAACACTTTCTGAAGCCGCGCAGGAATGGTTTTTTAAGTTCCCACCTGCTAGCATAGTTTCCTGGGAAATGTTCGTAAGGGAGTTCTACGGACAGTTCTATGCGGGTCGTGTCCACTCGACCGAAGCAAACCAACTGGTCGAGATCTGCCAGCAGGACGGAGAGTCAGTGAAGGACTACGTCCAGCGATTTATGAGGGCGGCGGCTGGAGCAAAAACAGTAGGAGACGAAGGCAAGATGATGGCCATTACCGCAGGGGTAAAGCGTTGCTCTCCCCTCTGGAAGAGTCTCCGAAAGGAAGGAGTTAAAACGACCCAAGAGTTCTTGGATCGAGCCGATCGTTACATAAAACTCGAGGAAGCCATTGCTGATGATGGGAAACCCTCGAACAAGGGTAAAAAGGCCGCCGAACCTTCCAAAGCCGCCAATGGTTCCAAACCTGATGGCAACGACAAAGGCCATAAAAACGGCAACGGTAATGGCAAAAATGGTGGGAAACGGCCATATAATGAGCCTTCCACCTCTGACAATAAACGAGCCAAGGGTAATCGTTATGAACCTAGGTTCACTAACTACACTGCCCTCATCGAGTCTCGGGGAGAGGTTTACCAGGCCACAAGCTCTAGTGTGCCTTACAAGAAACCTGGGCCCATTCGAAAAGACATTTCGAAAAGAGACACCACCAAGTTCTGCCATTACCATAACGACTACGGACATGACACTAATGAATGCAACCAGTTAAAAGACGAAATCGAGTTCCTTATAAGACAAGGACACTTGAGAAGGTACGTACGGGCCTCGGGAACTTCCCAACGAGAAGCTCCAGGTGGCAACGAGCAGACGTCCACACGCCAGCGCTCGCCACCATTACAGCCTACCCCCGTAGCCGGAACGCTCTTAACCATCTGTGGAGGCCCGCACCTCGCGGGAAATAGCGGAAAGGCCAGAGAACGATATGCTCGAACTCTACGCCACGACCAGGACATCGAGATGATGACTGTGGAGGACCGCGCGCCGAAAAAGGCTCGCTCAGAGGAGTACGAGATAATCTTCTCTGAGGGTGATGCCCAGCACGTCCGGTTCCCACATTCCGATCCGCTGGTCGTGGATATCCAGATGGCCAATATGATGGTAAAAAGAGTATTGGTCGATACAGGAAGTTCAGTGAACATCCTGTATAAATCAACGCTGGAACGCATGAAGTTGTCCGTAAAGGACTTGGAGCTCTGCAATCAAACCATATACGGCTTCTCTGGAGAAGGACTCGCACCAGCCGGAATGATTAAACTCCCAGTAACAACGGGTACAACGCCTGCTTCAAGGACACTACTCGCCACTTTTGTAGTGGTCGATTGTCCTTCAGCGTATAACACCGTTATTGGAAGACCCATACTGGTTGAGCTGAGGGCCATCATCTCCATGTGGCACCTAGCCATGAAGTTCCCAACGGACGCAGGGGTAGGGTGCGTTTTGGGAAACCAAAGGGAAGCCAGGGAGTGCTATAACGCCTCGATCACAAAGACAAAATGTGGAGCGTCGAGGAGCGCTACCCCAGAACGATTGCAGATGACAGAAGACAGACAAACCCAATCAGGTGGTAAAGTCACCAAATAGGGTGTTGCCCAAAGTGAGGATATAGATTTGGATCCTCGCTTTGGGGATTTTGAAGAAAATGTCGGACCCATCGAGGACCTGGAAGAGGTCCAACTCGATGAAAAAGACCCAACCAAAGTCGTGAGGGTTGGGAAGAATTTAGAACCTACCACAAAGCAGGCACTAGTGAGATTCTTGCAAGAGAACTAGGAAGTTTTCGCCTGGTCGCATAAAGACATGGTTGGGATAGACCCTGCAGTAATCAGCCATGTCCTGAACATAAACAAAGCCTTTCCACCGGTGCAACAGAAAAGAAGGCTGCTCGATAAAGATAGATCAAAGGCCTTAAGAGAAGAAGTCGAAAGACTTAAAGAAAATGGGTTCATCAGGGTAGCATTTTATCCGTCGTGGGTCTCAAATCTGGTGCTGGTCCCCAAGCCTAACGGCAAGTGGCGGACCTATGTGGATTTTACAGACCTCAATAAAGCCTGCCCAAAAGACTGCTTCCCACTCCCGAGGATCGACCAGCTAGTCGATGCAACTGCAGGACATGAGATCCTCTCGTTCATGGATGCGTATTCGGGTTACAACCAAATCAGCATGCATCCCCCTGACGAGGATCACACCAGCTTTCGGACCGATATGGGCTTGTATTGTTACAAAGTAATGCCCTTTGAACTGAAGAACGCAGGTGCGACTTACCAACGACTGGTCAACCACATGTTCAAAGAGCTAATTGGGATAAGCATGGAGGTATATGTGGATGACATGCTCGTAAAGTCCAAGAGGGCAGAAGGACATGTGAGGGATTTGCAGAGATGCTTTGATGTGTTGAACAAGTATCAGATGAAGTTAAACCCCCTCAAATGTTCCTTTGGAGTCGGATCAGGGAAGTTTTTGGGGTTTATAGTAAATTCAAGAGGAATCGAAGCCAACCCCGACAAGATAAAAGCCCTGATCGACATGAAGTCGCCAAAGAAAATCAAGGATGTACAAAGCCTGACCGGAAGGATCGCTGCCCTGAGTAGATTCATCTCAAAATCAACTGACAAGTGCGTTCCATTCTTTAATCTACTCAGGGGAAATAAGAAGTTTGAATGGACGGTAGACTGCGAGCAAGCATTCCAGACCTTAAAGGATCATATGTCGCAACCTCCCATCCTATCAAAACCAATCGAAGGAGAGACTTTGTATATTTATCTGGTGATTACCGAAGTTGCTGCTAGTGCGGTACTAATACGGGAGGAAGAAAGCGTACAGAAAGCTGTTTACTACGTCAGCAAAAGGCTTATCGGTGCATAATTGAAATATCCACCGATCAAAAGATTAGCATATTGCCTAATTCTAGCCTCCAGAAAGTTGCGTCCATACTTCCAAGCCCATCCTATCACAGTTCTGACCGACCAGCCCCTTCGGCAAGTCCTCCAAAAACCTGAGGCGGCTGGACGAATGTTAAAATGGGCGGTCGAATTAGGACAGCTCGATGTAACTTATTCACCGCGAGCAGCAATAAAAGGGCAAGCCTTGGCCGATTTTATTACGGAGTTCACCGAACTCCCCAACAGTGAGCTGTGCAAACAGCCTGACGCGCCCATGCCTCAAGACGAGACTCCTTCGTGGAAGCTATTCACGGATGGATCATCCAATGAATCCCACGCTGGAGCGGGAGTGATATTGATAACGCCCGAAGGGCATCGATTTCACTGCGCAATCAGGTTTGACTTCGCAGCGTCGAACAATGAAGCAGAATACGAAGCGCTCCTCGCTGGACTGAGAATGGCCAGGGATATGAGTATAAAAGCGCTCGATATTTACAGCGACTCTCAGCTGGTCGTGAATCAGGTCCTGGGAGAATATCAAGCGCGAGGATTAAAGATGATGGCCTACCTTAACAAAACGAAAGATTTGCTAGCCCAGTTTACAAAGTACACCCTCCAACAGATTCCGCGAGGCCAAAATTCGAATGCAGACGCCTTGGCCAAATTTGCAAGTGCTAAAGATGCTGACACCTTGAACATAGTCCCAGTAGAGAGATTAAGTAAACCAAGCATTGATGCGGCCGAAGCCAGCATGGAAATTCGTATAGAAGATACATGGATGGCGCCTTACCTGGAGTATCTGACAAATGGGACATTGCCAGCAGATAGAAACAAGGCCAGAACTCTGCAAAGGCGGGCTGCTAGGTACATACTGCTCGACGGTGTTATGTACCGAAGAGGATATTCAATGCCACTGCTCAGGTGCATTACATCAGAAAAAGCTAAGGAACTCATGAAAGAGGTGCATGAAGGCTTCTGCAGAGATCACGCTGGGGGCAGAGCTTGGCGAAAAAAGTTCTCAGACAGGGCTATTTCTGGCCAACAATGAACGAGGATTCAATGGAGTACGTACGAAGGTGTGATAAATGTCAAAGGTTCTCCAAAATCCCACGAGCAGCTCTAAACGAGTTAAAGCAGATGCAGAGCCCGTGGCCTTTCGCAATATGGGGAATAGACTTGATTGGGTCACTGCCAACAGGAAAAGGAGGAGTAAAGTACGCAGTTGTGGCAGTCGATTACTTCACAAAATGGGTCGAAGCTGAACCACTCGCAACTATCACGACCAAGAAAGTTCTCGACTTTGTCATCAAAAACATTGTATGCCGGTATGGTTTGCCCAGAAAGATAGTATCAGACAACGGGACCCAATTTGACAGCGACCTGTTCACCGATTTCTGCGAGAGGCACGGAGTTATTAAGAGTTTTTCTTCAGTCGCGCACACCCAAGCGAATGGGCAAGTCGAAGCTGTAAACAAAACCCTCAAGGACACCCTGAAGAAAAGGCTTGAAGAAGCTAAGAGAGCGTGGCCAGAACAGCTACCTGAAGTCCTCTGGTCGTATAGAACATCTCATCGAACAGCGACAGGGCATACCCCATTTTCTCTAGCCTACGGATATGAGGCAATGTTACCTGTCGAGTTAGATCCCCCCTCACATCGGCGTTTGACTTACGACCAGGACGCGAACAGCCAGTTGATGATGGAGTCCTTAGACTCGATCGATGAGATAAGAGAAAAATCTCAACTCCGAGTTGCTGCTTACCAGCAAAAAGTCGCCCGGTACTTTAACTCCAAAGTTAAAGAAAGAAAATTCAACGTCGGAGATTTGGTGCTACGACGAGTTTTCTTAAATACCCACGACCCCACTGCCGGCGTGCTCGGACCTAACTGGGAAGGACCTTACCAGATTGAAGAAGTCCTTCACCCAGGCACCTACAAACTTGCACGCTTAAACGGAGATCTCGTTCCGCGCTATTGGAATGGAGAACACCTGCGCAAGTATTATCAATAAACAACCCTTCTTAAAGGACTGGCTTGTTTAAATTTTTCTTTTAATTTTTACAAGTTTTGCAAAGAGGGTTAGCCACGATGTATAGCTAACTGCTCGTATATGTAAGATTCTGTTTCAGAATCACTCGTAAAGACATGTTTAGTCCATTTTTAATACGAGATTATAAGGCACTGTGCTCAGCCAGTCATTCTTGCCAACCTTTTGTGAATTTACATTTGCAAGTATTTGTTCATTACGTGTGTTGTTTTGCTGTATCACAAGTATCATTTTTCCACACGAACAGGAATGTTCGAACAGGCCATGGTCAAGGCAAGTGACCCAGGACCTAAAGCTCCTCGATCACTTGGGGGGCATATAAGGCACATCGATAGCAAAGCATACTCTCAAGGTATGTAAACACATGAACAAAATGAGTGAAAGCATGCTACAGTACTTAGAGTATTTTTCAAAATTTATGTTTTGTTAAATCATGCCAAAGTACTATGCTAAGTTCGGTCATACAGACAAATGTTATAATACGTAAAAATATTATAGCACCAAGAGTTAAGCTTTTACACCGCAAGCATTGCTGCTTGGATGTAACTGTTCAAATAAAAAAGATTTACTGCCCGTGCAGCAAAGTTTAAAAAGAAACTATTGTCTTTACATCACGACCCGTGGGTCGCATGTTCAAAAAGAAAGAAAAATAGTTAATAAAAATTAAGAGGCATGGGGGGCAGGAGGGTCCTGGGCAGCATCCTGGTCAGTCACTTCCTCGATGGTTTCTTCTTCCAAACCAATGACGCTTGGGGTTGCAGGAGTCGCAGCTCTTGCCTCCTCTTCAGCCAGTTGAGTAGCGCACCGAGCCAACTCCGCAGCTCTGACTTCCTCTGAAAGGTAGCTAAAGTCAGCACCCTGATTGTGTTTCCAGAAGTTATAGAAACATCGGAGTGTGGTCCTTTTGTACTTTTCCAGATTCTTGGAGTTGTCAAGCTCCAACTGCTGCACCTTGCCCTCGAGAGTGGCAATAGTCTCGTCCTTAGTCTTGACTACCCCCTCCAGATGCTTGATTTCGCGGAGATGAGTTTTGTTGTACGACCGGTACTCTTCCCTCAGCTTAACCGCTGCATCTTTTGCAGCTTCAGCCGCGGACAGTTTGGTCACCGCTGCATCCTTCTCTCGGACCACCGTCTCCAACTCCTTAGCATGCTTAGCCTCAGCAGCCGAAAGCTCCTCGGCTGCCTTCACTTGATGTTTCTCGAGAACTTTAGCCTCGACCTGCTCAAAATAAGCCTGGGCTCGGGTACGAGCGGTAGTGGCAGAAAGTAAGGCCTGTGAACGAAAGAAAAAGAAGTTAGGACTTATCACGAGGTCTAAAAAACTAAAAGAATAAAGAAACACTTACGCTGGAGATCTCGTTCAGAGCCCTGTTCAGGATCTGGTCGACCGGTAGCTCTTCAGCTTGGATCATGGCGGTCCCTACACGCTCACCTTTGCCTATGCGTTCAAGTCGGTCCTTGGCGGATTGGATGGCACGGCTCACGAGCCTGGCCCCATGGGCCTCTTCGCGAGAAAGCTGCTCCCTAGCAGGCGCAGCTGAAGGATTGGACCGAACAGGAGTGTTTTGCTGTTCAGAATGAGCTGGAGGAGGGGTAGGATTTCGCCCAGTTGGCGTAGGACTTTGCCCAGTTGGTGTACCCTGAGGAAGGTCTTCTGGTCGATTCTTCTTGGCTGAAGGGCCTTGACTGGTTTCACCAGTTCGCTTCTTTGACCTCCGTTGAAGTTGAGGGACTTCCTTTTCCTCTTCGGCCTGGTACATGTCAAAAATGTTGGGAGTCGACATATCTGCATGAAAATAAACACAAGAGGTTAGTAAGGGAAGAGAAAGGTGAAAGTAAGTAATACAACAGAAAGAAGATAATAAAGTGAATACCCGAGCTACAACTACTGGTCGCTACACTATTGACTCTATTAATCATATACTCATTTTCTGGCATGAAGAAGTCTGGCCCTAGATTTGGAGCATATGTAAAGTTACCATCCCCGTCAAACATATGACAGGGAATTGGCAAACCATTTAAAAGCGAAATAACGTTACCATTGTCATCAGAACAAGCTCTGTGGCTTTTTCTTTCCCCTTGCCTTGGGGAGCAGAAGGCCTTTCTGCAGAAGGGCTGCCCGTGGGTTCCCTGATCGTAACTCCTGTAGGCCTCCTCCTAGGAGAAGGCACAGGAGGTTGCTGCTCGGGAACCCCCTCGGCAGTGGCTTCGTCCACCACGGACCCTCTATTTTCATGGCGAGGAGCCAGGAGGCCAGATGACCTCAAGTTCTTTTCAAGGATTAGGGCCTTGACGCTTTTCGCTGCATCAGACATCCTGGCCAGAGCAGTGGACCTCAACACCATGTCTGGTGTTGGAGTCGGACGTAACCAGGGGCCTGAAAAACAGGTCAAAATTGAGAAAAAATGAAAGAATGTACTCTGGAGAAAAGTATCGACCAGCGAAAGACAAGCTCTTACCTCCTCTCGTGAAGGCCAAGTTGTTACTGACTATGTTCAGAGTAAAGAAGTACTCCTTATTATAATGCCCCACGTTCGAGACATGAGTAGTACCACTCAGGAACGTCCGGCCGGTTTCCTGGTGACAGAAGTGAAAAAAGTCTGTCCCGTTGTGCTGAGGATTGGACTTGAGGTCGAAGAGGTAGTTAACCTCATGAGGTGAAGGTTCTGGCCATTTGTTAAGTTTGTACAGGACATAGAGTGCAGCCAACATCCTATATCCGTTGGGGGTTATTTGAAAGGGAGCGACGCCAAAATAATTGGCCACCCCTACAAAGAAAGGATGAAGAGGGAGATAAGCCCCCGCTTCAATGTGATACCGGGACCAGGTGCTGTTCGCTCCTCCTGGACGGTTAGACCTCTGGACCGCAGAAGGACGTGTAATGGTTACCCCCGTAAGGGGGAATTTTCTGAAGCAGTTGGCGACCATCCGAGGCATCATCGAACTGGCTGGGGGAGTGTACCACTCGACGTCAGGCGAATTCCGATGACGAGGACGAGCCCTAGTTTGGATATTAGGGTCAGGAACAAGATTCTCTCGACCACTGGTCGAGGGAGCCCCCGCCTATGAGCCAGGCTGGGCAGGAGAAGTAGGGTTACTTTCAGATTCGGGCCTTTTCTTGCCAGAAGACTTTGAACGGGCCATTGGAGGAGAAGGATGTGGTCTGGAAGAGGCTCGTGAGAAAGGTATCAGGTGGATGCGGTCGGCTGGTTGTTCTTCTCCCTCGAGCAGTTGGGCGAGGAGGTCGTCGTCGATGGGTCTCTCACCTCCCCACAAATCTGGCATTAAAATCTGCAAACAGAAGAATGGGGAGGCGAGGTCAGAGGAGTCTAGAAGGCTTTTAGAATAACGCTGGTCGAGTATAAAAGCTAAGCCTTTATACAACAGCATTCTAACAAGAAACTAAGTCTTTCTGTGCAAACAGTTTAAAAAGCAGATCAGAGGGTGAAAGTGAAAAGTTTTCCTGAAAAGCTTTTTCGACTCCCCTTAGGGCGGGAAAAATTATTTTCAACTGGCTTAAAAATCGAAATGTTACTTCGGTTTTACGTCCTAAAAAGCACTGATCCTGGGTTTTAAACCAACTCATAAGCCTACTCAGCCTACAAAAATATTCTATCTACAGGCGCTTAAAAATCCAGAAACCAAGAGACTCAAACAGTACACCATTAAAAAGCATGCACCACGAGAAATTAGAAGCATGAGGTTTCAAGAAACTTACCAGGAAAAATGGTCGTGAAGGTGGAAGTGAGAGCTTCGGGAGTCAAGGAGCCCACCGTCTGAGTCTAGAAAGCACAAGGGAACGTTCGCCGGAGAAGGTAAAGCTCTGGTTTTTAGGGTTTTCGGCGGAGTAGTGGCGTGCGTGAAAAGGAAAGAAATGGCTCTGGTGATCTTATATAAGTTTGTCTTTGATATTCAAAAGGCGTGATCATTAATTTTCCTTTTTCGAAGCGTGGGGAAACGTAATGGCCGTCAAAAGTGTTTCTGGGGAATTGGAAAGCCATGATTAGACAGGAGTGGTTTGCTTTTTTCAAGAACACACGAAGGGTCCTGACACGTCAGGAGGGGTTACCGAAGAGTCATTCGTTCAAAGTTTATTTACTGTTCGTAGTAAATAAACTTTGGGGGGCAAATGCTATCTAGTAAATTAGCATTTGTGACGTGGCGAATAATTTCTTGACACGTGGCTGATACCTGGAAGCATCTGCTAGAGTATCGACCAGGAGACACACCAGAAGCAGGACAAGCCTATCTTTGCCACGACCAGTCTGGTCGGTGGTTCCGCTGGCAAAGCAACATTTATGGGAAGATCTTTGTGAATCCCGAATTTATCTCATGCAATCTTCTGAATATCCCACGATTCAGGGGATAATATCTGTAACGATCTATTGTAACCCTCCTTGAGCCTATAAATAGCAAGAGATAGCTCAAGGGAAGGGGACTGGTGGGCTGAAAAATCATAGAGAGATAGAATTTCTCCTAGAAAACTTGTATTGCTTTATGTGAAGTGTTGAAACTCATTGAACCCAAGTTCTCTGATCACACTTCTGATTTCATATCAATATAATTCTAAGTGGACGTAGGTCATTACCAGATCCTGGGGCCGAACCACTATAAATTGCTGTGTTTTCTTTACTTTCGTCATTACATTATTCTCTTTATATTCGTCCATATCATTCATATTTTGACTCCGTGTCAGTTGGCCAAATCGTGGGTCAACAACTTCAATGTAGTACCAAGTATAGCATGAATTCTCTCCCATAATGCTTAAATGAATCGCCCGTCACGATCAGATACAATAGTTGGGTACTCCATGAAGTCTTACCACCTCTACTATGTAAATATCTGCTAACTTATGTGCAGCATAAGTTATCTTGAGAGGCACGAAATGAACGTACTTAGTCAATTTTTCTACAATATACCATATGGTATCATCTCCCTTAGGAGTAGTTGGTAGATCTGAAACAAAGACCATGCTAATCATCCCCCATTTCATTATGGAATCTCCAAGGGTTGTAGTAACCCAGCCGGTTGTAGATGTTTTGAATTTGTTTGCTAGCATGTTAAGCCGTGACCCACGTACTCCACCATGATTTCTTCATTTTCGGCCACCAGAAGTACTTCTTAAGTCTTGGTACATTTTAGTGGTATACAGATGTATAATAGTAGGATGTCACAGTCGTAATCATTAAATAGTTCTAACCATCGACACTGCCTCATGTTTAATTCCTTTTGAGTGAAGAAATATTTAAGGCTTTTGTCAGTATATATTGTTGACCCAGATTTTGGTCAACTGACACAGAGTCGGAATATGCTTGATGTGAATGAATATGTTAAGAAGAATCAAATGACGAAAAGTAATAAGAACACGATATTTTATAGTGGTCCGACCCCAGGATTTGGTAATGACCTACGTCCACTTAGACTGTTATTGATATAAGAATCAAAGGAGTGATCAAAGAACAAGGGTTCAATGAGTTTCACTAACCTCTGAAGAACAATACAATATTCCAAGGAGAATTACCCTAATCTTTAATAATTCCAAAGCCCCCCAAAAGTCCCTTCCTTGAGCTCTCTTTTTCTATTTATAGGCTCAAGGGGGATTACATAAGATCGTTACAAATATTCTCTCCTGAATAATCGGATACTCAGGAGATTGCGTGAGTTAAATTAGGGATTTACAAAGATCTTCACAGTAGTGTTACATTACATGCGGAACCATCGACCAGACTGGTCGCAGGTAAGACTGGGCTGCTTACTGCTTCTAATACGTCTTCTGGTCGATGCACTAGCAGAGTTCCTCCAGATGTCAGCCACGTGTCCAGGGATCAGTTGCCACGTCATCAATGCCAATTTTTTGGATAACATTTGCCCCCCAAGTTTATTTATTACAAGCAATAAATAAACTTTTGAGCGAACGACCCTTCGATAACCCCGCCTTACGTGTCAGAACTCTTCGTGTGTTCTTGAAAAAAGCAACCTACTCCTGTCTAATCATGACTTTTCGATTCCCCAGTAATAATTCGGCGGCCATTCCTCTTCCCCATATTTCGAAAAAGGGAAACTGATGATTACACCTTTTTAATGCCACGGACAAACTTATATAATATCTTCGAAATCTTCCTTTTCTTTTTACGCACGCCACTACTCTTTCCAGAAACCCTAAATCTAGAGCTCTCGTCTTCTCCCAGAAACCGTCCTTCTGCATCTTCCAAGTTCATCTTGAAAGCACCTCGACTTTCGAAGACTCTCTACCCTTCTCAACGATCTTTTTTCTGGTAAGTCTTCGAATTTTTATGTTTCTTATCTTCGCAATGCATGCTTCTGTATGGTTACTGTTTGAGTTCATCTGTTTCTGGTTTGAGATGCTTGTGGGTAAAAATATTTACGAGTTAGTTTGATAGTTAGGATCGTACTTTTAGGACGTAAAATCGAAGTAAAAATTTGATCTTTAGGCTAGTTGGAAAATAGGTTTTTCCCGCCCTAAGGGGAGTTGAAAAAGCTTTTTTGAAAAACTTTTTACTTTCACCCTTTGATCCGTTTTCAAACTGTTCGTGTGGAAAAATTTAGCTTTTTGTTAGAATGCTGTTGTATAAAAGTTTGGGTTTTATACTCGACCAGCGTTATTCTAAAAAGCCTTTAAAAATTCTCCATCCTCACCTCCCCATTCTTCTGTTTGCAGACATTGATGCCAGATTTGTGGGGAGGTGAACGGCCCATCGACGACGATCTTCTCGCCCAGTTGCTCGAAGGCGAAGCACAACCGGCCGCCCGAATCCACGAGATTCCTTTTTCTCGATCCTCATCCAGACCTCGTCCTTCTCCTCCTCAAATGGCTCGTTCCAAATCCATAGGCAAGAAAATACCTGACTCCGATGATAGTCCAAACCTTCCTGCTCAGCCTGATTCGCAAGCTAGGGTTCCCTCGACCAGCGGTCGAAACAATCCTGTTCCTGACCCTAATATTCAAATTAGAGCCCGCCCTCGCCATCAGAATCTGCCTGATGTCGAGTGGTATATTTCCCCGACCAGCGTAGTGACCCTTTGGATGGTTGCTAACTATTTCAGGAAGTATCCCCTCACAGGGGTTTCCATCAAAATTCCTGCCGCAGACCAAAGGGCTAACCTCCTTGGAGGTATATACAGCGCCTGGTCTCGATATCACATAGAGGCGGGGTCTTTCCTCCCTCCACATCCTTTTTACCAGGGGGTGGCTAATTATTTCGATGTCGCCCCCTTCCAAATTACTCCAAATGGATATAGAATGCTAGCCTCACTCTTTATCCTGTACAAACTTAAAAAATGGCCAGAACCTACTCCCCACGAGGTCAATTATCTTTTCGACCTTAAATCCAACCCACAACAATATGGGACGGGTTTCTTCCACCTCTGTCACCAGGAGACAAACCGGACGTTCCTGAGTGACACTACGCACATTTCTAACGTGGGGCAGTACAGTAAGGAGTACTTCCTTACTCTGGACATAACCAGCAACAACCTGGCCTTCACCCGAGGAGGTAAGTACCGTCTTTGACTGGTCAATACTTTTAATTAAGGAGTTTCCTTTCATTTTTCTCAAACTGTACTTTGTCTTTCAGGCCCATGGTTACGTCCGACCCCAACACCAGACATGGTGTTGAGGTCTAATAGACTGGCCAGGATGACAGACACAGAAAAAAGCGTCAAGTCCCTGGTTACTGATGAAAACCTGAGGCTGTCTGGCCTCCTGGCTCCTCACCATGAAACAAGAGGGTCTGTGGTAGCTGATGCCACTACCGAGGGGGTTCCCGAGCAGCAACCTCCTGCGTCCCCTCCTCGAAGGAGGCCGACAGGGGTTACAATCAGGGAACCCACGGGCAATCCTTCCGTAGAAAGGCCTTCTGCTCCCCAAGGCAAGGGGAAACAAAAGGCCAAAGAGCCAGTTGTGGACCTGGGGGAATCCTCTGATGAAAATGGTAAAGTTATTTTTCTTTTAAATAGCTTGCCAATTCCCTGTCATTTGTTTGACGGGGAGGGAAACTTTACATATGCTCCAAATCTAGGGCCAGACTTCTTCATGCCAGATAGTGAGTGTGTGACTAATAGAGTCAATAGTATAGCGACCAGTAGTTGTAGCTCGGGTACTAACTTTGTGACCTTCTTTTCCGTTGAATAAAGAGTTTTCATCTGCCTTTATCTTACCCTTTGCATGTTTTTACTTGTATGCAGATATGGCCACTCCCAACGTCTTCGACCTATATAATGCTGAGGAGGAAGAGGAAGTTCCTCAGCTCCGGCGAAAGTCGTCAAGGAGACAGGCCGGCAAAACAAGCCAGAGACCGGCCAAGAAGAGTCGAACAGAAGACGCTCCCAAGGACGTGCCAGCTGGGCAAACTTCTACTCATCCTCTGGCTCCTGCTGAGAAGCAGACTCCTCCTCCCCCGCCGAACCCTCCGGCTGCGCCCACCAGGGAACAAGACAAGCGGGAAGAAGCTCTTGGGGCCAAACTCTCGAGCCATGCCTTACGAGCAGCTAAAGACCGCCTCGCGCACATCGCGAAGAACGACCGCGTCAAAAATGCACTGGTCGAGGCAGAGAGTATGGCAGTCGACCAAATCCTGAACAGGACTCTGAACGAAATAGCCAGCGTAAGTGCCTCTTTATCTCTTAGGCCTTAGTCTTTTATTCTTTGTAATAGGTTCTAACTTTATCTTCTGTCCTCAGGCTTTGCTGTCTGCAACTGCTGCTCGTACCTGCACCCAAGCCACCATTGAACAGGCTCGGGCAAAGGCCATCGAGAGGCACCAGGTGAAGGCAGCCGAGGAACTTTCGGCTGCAGAGGCCAAGCACGCAAAGGAGTTGGAGGCGCTGGCTCAGCAGAGGGATGCCGCGGTGACAAAGCTATCAGAGGCTGAAGCTACGAAGGCAGCTATAATAAAGCAGAGGGAGGAGTATCAAAATGTCAGCCGCACCCAATATCACAAAGTCAAGAGATTGGAAGAGGAGCATAAGTCCAAAGACGAGGCCATTGCTACTCTTGAGGGCAAAGTAAAGCAGCTGGAGCTTGACAACTCCAAGAACCTGGAAAGATATAAGAGGACGACACTCCGGTGTTTTTATAATTTCTGGAAACACAATCAGGGTTCCGACTTCAGCTATCTTTCAAAAGATGTCAGGACTACTGAGCTGGCTCACTGCACCACTCAACTGGCTGAAGAGGAGGCAAGAGCCAGGGTCCCTGCTTCCCCAAGCATTGTTGGCGTAGAGGAAGAAGGAGTTGCTGAGGATGCTGCCAACCAGAATGCTGATAAAGACCCTCCTGCTCCCAATGCCTCTTGAGCTTTTTTAATATTTTTTCTTTCTTTTGATTATACGACCCACGGGTCGTGATGTAAAGACAATTCCTTTTTTGAATTTGCTGCATGGGCAGCAAACCTTTTCTTTTATTTGAACAGTTACATCCAAGCAGTGATGCTTGCGGTGTAAGAGATTACATCATGATGCTATAACATTTTCATTTATTATAACATTTGTTCGTATGACCGAACTTAGCATAGTACTTTGGTTTGATTTAACAAAATATAAATTTTGAAAAATACTCTAAGTACCTTAGCATGCTTTCACTCATTTTGTTCATGTGTTTACATACCTCATGGTATGTTTTTCTATCGATGTGCCTTATATGCCCCCCAAGTGATCAAGGAGCTTTAGGTCCTTGGTCACTTGCCTTGACCACGACCTGTTCGAACATTTCTGCTCGGGAGAAAAAGTAATACTTATAATACAGCAAAACAACACATGTAATGAACAAATACTTGTAAATATAAATTCACAAAGGTTGGCAAGAATGACTGGCTGCGCACAGTCCCTTATAATCTCGTATTAATAATGGACTAAACATGTCTTTACGAGTGATTCTAAAATAGAATCTTACATATACGAGCGATTAGCCATACAACGTGGCTAACCCTCTTTGCTAAACTTGTAAAAAGTAAAATTTAATACAAGCCAGTCCTTTAAAAAGGACTATTCACTGATAGTACTTGCGCAGGTGTTCTCCATTCCAATAACGTGGAACGAGATCTCCGTTTAAGCGTGCAAGTTTGTAGGTGCCCGGATGAAGGACTTCTTCAATCTGGTAAGGTCCTTCCCAATTAGGTCCGAGTACTCCAGCAGTGGGGTCGCGGGTGTTTAAGAAAACTCGTCGTAGCACCAAATCTCCGACGTTGAATTTTCTTTCTTTAACTTTGGAGTTAAAGTACCGGGCGACTTTTTGCTGGTATGCAGCAACTCGGAGTTGGGCTTTCTCCCGTATCTCGTCAATCGATTCTAGGGATTCCATCATCAGTTGGCTATTCTGGTCTTGGTCGTATGTTAATCGTCGATGTGAGGGGGGATCTAATTCGACAGGCAACATCGCCTCATATCCGTAGGCTAAGGAAAATGGGGTATGTCCTGTCGCTGTTCTGTGAGACGTTCTATATGACCAGAGGACTTCAGGAAGCTGCTCTGGCCACGCTCCCTTAGCTTCTTCAAGTCTCTTCTTCAGGGTATCTTTAAGAGTTTTATTCACGGCTTCGACCTGCCCATTCTCTTGGGGGTGTGCAACTGAAGAAAAGCTTTTGATAACTCCATGTCTTTCGCAGAAATCGGTGAATAAGTCGCTGTCAAATTGGGTTCCGTTTTCTGAAACTATCTTTCTAGGCAAGCCATATCGACAGACAATGTTCTTGATAACAAAGTCAAGAACTTTCTTGGTCGTGATGGTAGTGAGCGGTTCAGCTTCGGCCCATTTGGTGAAGTAATCGACTGCTACGACTGCGTACTTTACTCCGCCCTTCCCTGTAGGTAGGGATCCAATCAAATCTATCCCCCATACTGCAAAAGGCCACGGACTTTGCATCTGTTTTAATTCGTTCGGAGCTGCTCGTGGAATCTTGGAGAACCTTTGACATTTATCGCATCTTCATACAAACTCCACCGAATCCTCGTTCATAGTTGGCCAGAAGTAGCCTTGCCTTAGAATCTTCTTTGCCAAACTCTGGCCCCTAGCGTGATCCCCGCAGAAGCCTTCATGCACCTCTTTCATGAGTTCCTTAGCTTTTTCCGGTGTAACGCATCTGAGTAGTGGCAAGGAATATCCTCTTCGGTACATAACACCATCGACCAGTATGTACCTAGCAGCTCGCCTTTGTAGAGTTCTGGCTTTGTTTCTATCCGCTGCTAGCGTACCGTTTGTCAGATACTCCAAATAAGGTGTCATCCATGTATCCTCCATTCGAATCTCCATACTGGATTCGACCGCTTGTATGCTTGGCTTACTCAGTCTTTCCACTAGCACAATGTTCAAAGTGTCAGCATCCTTCGTGCTCGCGAGTTTGGCTAAGGCATCTGCGTTTGAATTCTGATCCCGCGGAATTTGCTGAAGGGTGTACTCTATGAATTGGGCTAGCAAGTCTTTTGTTTTATTCAAGTAGGCCACCATTTTTAAGCCTCATGCTTGATATTCTCCTAGAACTTGATTCACCACCAGCTGTGAATCACTGTAAATATCAAGCGTCTTTATGCTCATATCTTTCGCCATCCTCAATCCAGCGAGGAGTGCTTCGTATTCGGCTTCATTATTTGACGCGGTGAAGTCGAACCTAATAGCGCAGTGAAATTGATGCCCTTCCGGCGTTATCAATATCACACCTGCTCCTGCGTGGGACTCGTTAGACGATCCGTCCGTGAATAATTTCCACGAAGGGGCTTTCTCTTGAGGCTCAGGCGCACTAGGCTGTTTGCACTGCTCACTGTCTGGGAGTTCGGTGAACTATGCAATAAGGTCGGCCAAAACTTGTCCCTTGACTTCTGCTCGCAGTGAATAAGTTATATCGAACTGCCCCAGTTCGACTGCCCATTTTAATAATCGTCCAGCCGCTTCTGGTTTTTGGAGGACTTGTCGAAGGGGCTGGTCGGTTAGAACTGTAATAGGATGGGCTTGAAAGTAGGGGCGCAACTTTCTAGAGGCCAGGATTAGGCAATATGCTAACCTCTCGATTGGTGGATATCTCAATTCTGCCCCGATCAGTCTCTTGCTGACATAATAGACTGCCTTTTGTACGCCTTTTTCCTCTTGCACCAGTACCGCGCTAGCAGCAACTTCAGTAATCGCCAGGTAAATAAACAAAGTTTCTCCTTCGATCGGCTTTGATAAGATGGGAGGTTGTGCCATATGGGCTTTCAAGGCTTGGAATGCTTGCTCGCAGTCTCCTGTCCATTGAAACTTCTTATTTCCCCTAAGTAAATTGAAAAAAGGGACGCACTTGTCTGTTGATTTCGAAATAAATCTACTTAGGGCTGCGATTCTCCCGGTTAAACTTTGTACATCTTTGATCCTTTCTGGCGACTTCATATCGATCAGGGCTTTTATCTTGTCGGGGTTGGCCTCAATTCCTCTTGAATTTACAATAAACCCCAAAAACTTCCCTGATCCAACTCCGAAGGAACATTTAAGGGGATTTAACTTCATTTGGTATTTGTTCAATACATCAAAACACTTTTGTAAATCCCTTACATGTCCTTTTCCTATTTTAGACTTTACCAGCATGTCGTCCACATATACCTCCATGTTTACTCCGATCAGCTCCTTAAACATGTGGTTGACTAGCCGTTGGTAAGTCGCACCTGCGTTTTTCAGTCCAAAGGGCATTACTTTGTAACAGTATAAACCCGTATCGGTCCGAAAGCTGGTGTGATCCTCGTCGGGGGGATGCATGCTAATCTGGTTGTAGCCCGAATACGCATCCATGAACGAGAGGATTTCATGCCCTGGAGTTGCATCGACCAGCTGGTCGATTCTTGGGAGTGGGAAGCAGTCCTTTGGGCAGGCTTTATTGAGGTCTGTAAAATCCACACAGGTTCGCCATTTGCCGTTTGGCTTGGGAACCAGCACTGGGTTGGAGACCCATGATGGATAAAACGCCACCCTGATGAACCCATTCTCCTTTAACCTTTCAACTTCCTCTTTTAAGGCTCTCGATATATCCTTATCGAGCAGCCTTCTCTTTTGTTGCACGGGTGAAAAGGTCTTGTCTATATTCAGGACATGGCTGATGACTGCAGGATCTATCCCAGCCATGTCTTTGTGCGACTAGGTGAAAACCTCCTGGTTCTTTCGCAAAAATTCCACCAGTGCGTGCTTCGTGGTAGGTTCTAAGTTTTTCCCAACCTTCACGACTCTGGTCAGGTCTTTTTGGTCGAGTTGGACCTCCTCAAGGTCCTCGACGGGTCCAACGTTTTCCTCAAGATCCCCAAAGCGAGGATCTAAGTCTCTATCCTCACTTTGGGCAACACTCTATTTGGTGACTTCATCACCGGATTGGGCTGGTGTATCAAATGTCATCTGCAACCTATCGGAGGTAGTGCTCTTTGGCGTTCCATTCTTCGCCTTTGTGATTGAGGCGTTGTAGCACTCCCTGGCTTCTCTCTGGTTCCCCAACACGCGTCCTACCCCCGCGTCTATTGGGAACTTCATGGCCAAGTGCCACATAGAGATGACAGCCCGTAGATCAACCAGTATAGGCCTCCCAATGACGGCATTGTACGCTGAAGGACAATCGACCACTACAAAAGTGGCGAGTAATGTCCTTGTTGCAGGTGTTGTACCCGTCGTCACTGGTAGTTTGATCAATCCGGCGGGGGCGAGTCCTTCTCCAGAGAAGCTGTATATCGTTTGGTTGCAGGGCTCCAAGTCCTTAACGGACAATTTCATGCGTTCCAGTGTTGACTTATACAGGATATTGACTGAACTTCCTGTATCGACCAGCACTCTCTTTACCATCATGTTGGCCATCTGGATGTCCACGACCAGCGGATCGGAATGTGGGAAACGAACATGTTGGGCATCGCTGTCAGAGAAGGTTATTTCACCTTCCTCTGACCGAGCCTTTTTTGGTGCGCGGTCTTCCACAGTCATCATCTCGATGTCCTGGTCGTGGCGCAGAGTCTGAGCATATCGTTCCTTGGCCTTTCCGCTATTTCCCGCGATGTGCGGGCCTCCACAGATGGTTAAGAGTGTGCCAGTCACGGGGGCCGGCTGTAAGGGTGGAGAGCGTTGGCGCGTGGGTGCCTGCTCGTTGCTACCCGGAGCTTCTCGTTGGGAATTTCCCGAGGCCCGTACGTATCTTCTCAAGTGTCCTTGTCTAATAAGGAACTCGATTTCGTCTTTCAACTGGTTGCATTCATTGGTGTCATGTCCGTAGTCGTTATGATTGGTAGTGTCTCTCTTCGAAATATCCTTTCGAATGGGGCCAGGTTTTTTGTAAGGCACACTAGAACTTGTGGCTTGATAAACCTCTCCCTGAGACTCAACGAGGGCAGTGTAGTTAGTGAACCGAGGTTCATAACGATTACCCTTGGCTCGTTTATTGTCGGAGGTGGAAGGCTCATTATACGGTCGTTTTCCACCATTCTTGCCATTGTCGTTCCCGTTGCCTTTGCCGTTGCCATTAGGCTTGGACCCATTGGCGGGTTCGGAAGCCTTCTTATCCTTGCCTGAGGGCTTTCCATCGTCGGCAATGGCTTCTTCGAGCTTGATGTAGCGATCAGCCCGGTCCAAAAATTCCTGGGTAGTTCTTACTCCTTCCTTTCGGAGACTTTTCCAGAGGGGAGAACGACGTTTAACCCCTGCGGTTATGGCCATCATTTTGCCTTCGTCCCCCACCGTTTTCGCTCCAGCCACCGCTCGCATAAAGCGCTGGATGTAGTCCTTCACTGATTCTCCATCCTGCTGGCGAATTTCAACCAGCTGGTTTACTTCGGTCGGATGCACACGACCTGCATAGAACTGTCCGTAAAACTCCCTTACGAACATTTCCCAGGAAACTATGCTTGCAGGAGGGAACTTAAAAAACCATTCCTGCGCGGCTTCAGAAAGTGTTGCAGGGAAGATCCTGCACCGAGCGTCTTCGGACACTTTCTGAATGTCCATTTGTATCTCAAATTTATTGACATGAGATACTGGGTCTCCATACCCGCCAGAATTTGGAAGTGTAGGCATTTTGAACTTGCTTGGAGTTTCTGCATTAGCTATCCTTTGTACAAAAGGAGTGCCTTTCCTCCTATCGTGGTCAATATACGACGTCCTTCCCCCGACCAGCTGCTGCACTGCTTGGTTGAGGGCATCTATTTGGGCCTGTACAGCGGCAGGAATCGTTGTGGCCTCTGTTGCTATGGGGAGGTTATCGCCATGCCGCTCGCGGCGATCGTTGAGTACATCACGCAAGTCTTCATCTCTTCTCCGCTGCTCGCTACCCCCAAGCCGGTTGAAGACATTATTTTGCTTGGGCTGCCCCCCTGCGTCCCATCTATTGGGCTGGTCATCTTGAGGTACCTGGCTCCTGCCTTTACCTCTTTCTTCATTCCTTCGGCCAGCGTTTCCCTTGCCTGAGTCGGCCTCATTATATCCATGGCCATCTCTGAACCTCGATTGGCTATGGTGGGATTGACTATTCCCTCGATTTCCATCCCTGGCTGAAACATCCCAAACGTTAGAGGGCGGCCTGCGCTGGTCGTGGTGTCCCCGTGCATTATCATGCCGTGGGGGATCCCGGACCGCAGAGCCTAACTCTGAGTCCCTCCTATTACCAGGGGGATAATGACCTCTGTTCGGTAGGTTTGGCTCATCGCCCCTACGGCGTCTAGGACTACGAGGCTGATGCTCGACCCTATTCTGCCTTTGTGGCGGGGGATTGCCGCGATCAACTTGGGATGGTGGTTGCGCCTCAAGGTCCAGTGGGACATCTTCATGGGGCACCTGAGGCTGCTCGGGCCTTTGCGGACTCGAAGGCTGGATTGGTGGGCTGGGATTAGGACCCCTCTGGGGTGGCCCATTGACAGGTTGGTCAGGCTACGAAACAGGTGCGGCCTGATTCGTTGCCAGTTGCAAGGCCGCCTCAAGGGCTGTCGTTGCTTCGCTCTGGCGGCGGTCCATCTCCGCCTGCCTTTTGCTTAATTCCGCGCGCTGCCGTTCAATCTCGTACTGTTGTCGCGCCACAACTTCAGCAGCAGTCTCTTGACTGGCTTTCAGACTAGCCAGCTCCTCCTGCAACGCCCCCAGGGTACTCTTCAGCGTTGCATCATCCATCTCTTCCTCCTCAAAGTCCAGATGTGGCTCATCCTCTGCCACGCTCGCAGGGGGAGGAGGAGGTGGGTTTGATGGCACAGCAGCGGCCGCCTGTCCAGCTTTCCTTCCAGTTTTTGCCATTGATTTTCTCAACAATGATAAATCAAGCTCTCAATGAAAGCACCAGAATGTTGACCCATATTTTGGTCAACTGACACGGAGTCGGAATATGCTTGATGTGAATGAATATGTTAAGAAGAATCAAATGACGAAAAGTAATAAGAACACTATATTTTATAGTGGTTCGGCCCCAGGATTTGGTAATGACCTACGTCCACTTAGACTGTTATTGATATAAGAATCAAAGGAGTGATCAAAGAACAAGGGTTCAATGAGTTTCACTAACCTCTGAAGAACAATACAATATTCCAAGGAGAATTACTCTATTCTTCAATAATTCCAAAGCCCCCAAAAATCCCTTCCTTGAGCTCTCTTTTTCTATTTATAGGCTTAAGGGGGATTACATAAGATCGTTACAGATATTCTCTCCTAAATAATCGGATACTCAGGAGATTGCGTGAGTTAAATTCGGGATTTACAAAGATCTTCACAGTAGTGTTACATTACATGCGGAACCATCGACCAGACTGGTCGCAGGTAAGACTGGGCTGCTTACTGCTTCTAATACGTCTTCTGGTCGATGCACTAGCAGAGTTCCTCCAGATGTTAGCCACGTGTCCAGGGATCAGTTGCCACGTCATCAATGCCAATTTTTTGGATAACACACTATAAATATGAGACTGCACTCTTCAGAATTAAAGACATATATTTACTGAGTACTTTATTGTAATCATAAAGTGTCAATTGATATAATCATTATATACAAATTAACCCTCTATTGATGATTCATAATTAAGTGGGAATAAAATTGCCATTTTACCCTTTTAATTATATCTTGATCCCTAGTGTACCATTGACTTTACTAGTGAAGGTTAATTCATAATCTGATTATGAATTTGACGTTAATAACCTTTTCAGTTCTGAAAGCCATCCCAATAGGGAACCATCATTCAATCTATAAGCAGGTATAGATTTCATATCTGTTAAGCTCCGTCCCCGACTGTTGTACCCTAAAATTAGCACGAGTTCAATTACTCAGCTCAAGTACAGATGGCAGATGAATATGTGGAAAAATAGCCAAGTAGGATATATGGTTAACAATGATGTGAAAAGCTCGAGACTCATTCTAGTTTGTACACGATATAAAGGTTATTATTAGACTGCCTCTTAGGATAATAATTGAGTTCGAGACTTATAATGGCCAAATCCAACTTTGGGCTCTCTGGGCTTACTACGATCTAGGGTTCAGATAGTCTTTGAACATGAGCTCGGGTGAGATATTCAGCTCACGGAAACCTGGAGAGAACGCATACTAAAGGATCCCAAAAAAATTCGGAGGCTCCTTATACGCTCATTAATGCCCAGGTTGTATTGCATATCTATTATTTATTATCCGAGATATCAGGAGTATATTCTAAGTTGCTACCAAATCATATCCCAATGTAAATGGGAATAATCTGTATTAAATGTATACCTTATTTATTCATGCGGTTACCCAAACTTGTCCAAAAAATTCCCCTATAAATACCAAGGATAATGGACAGGGAAGGGGACGACCTTTTTTGTATTACCAAAACTCTGCAGAAATTCAAAGATAAAAGCAATAATACTGTCTCATGGACTAGGTGGATTTAAATCACTGAACCACGTAAAAGTTGTGTGTGTTCGAGAGGGTTTTTATTATTTCATTATGGTTTATAATTTAGCACTAATCTACCTATTTGATTTCTTAATCTCCTGTTGGAAAAAAACCGCGTCAACAGTTTGGTGCTTTCATTGATTGGAAATTAGTGCTTCTCAAGTTTCAGTCGACATTCATCAGGGTGCTCACTCGATCGATGCCTGACAATGACATGGAGCAGCCTGGTGGGTAAGAGGCCCATCATACAGTTGTTCCCACTAAGAGGGACCCAAATGTTCAACAACATCCTGGAAAACAACCGGTGGGTCAGGATGACGCTAGGAGTTCAACGTCACTCCCACCAAATCCTAATCCAGGATATTTGACTATCGTCGAGATGGAAAATGCCCAATTAAGAAGCCATCTCGCTAGGGAAAACAAACAAATTGAGGAGGTCTTGGCTCGGTTACCCCATCTTGCTACAGACATTAATGTCATAAAGAGGCAAAGTGGGTCTCATAAGTCCCACAGGAATAACCAGTCTAAACCTAGTCGTTTTGTCAGAATTTCCACTCCAATTTTCGTGCCTTCAGAGTGAAACCACCAGAGCGCTCAACCCACTAGTCATCACAGGGGTCATCACCAACATGTCAGTCGGTTGGTTAGAATTGCGACCCCTAGCTCCATGCCTTCTTCACAAATTCCTAGGAGTGCCCACAACAACCCACTAGGGCGGGCTGGGACAAGTTCACGGAGGAAAAATGCTCCATCAAATCCTCTTGTGCCACGATCAGAACCCCAGGCACAAAGAACTCAGGACATTGGGGTAGAGCCGAGGTGAGCTAATTTAGTTTTTCCTGATGGAACAAGGATAGCCTCGCCAATAAGGCATCTTCCATCACCGATTAGACATCCTACACCACCTCACCCACAACGAGATGCTTCAGCTCGTGGGAACAGTAGGATAAATCCTCCTCTGTTGGTAGATTCTTACGCCCCACGAGCACATGCTGAGAATCTAGGTCCTCGATCTCAACCGCGGGTCGTAATTTTTGCAAATGGAAGTTATTGGACGAGGAGCTAGCATGGAGGCAAGTCTGAAAGCGACCTGAGGAATCATTTGAGCTCAGCACAAAGTCCGTGGTATGATCCACAACCCAACCTGTGCGATCATTTGAACTCACAAAGAAGGTATCCAGCTTGCAACGGGGATATCAGTTATACTCGACATGAGGGAGGTCTGTCTATCGTACACGACAATGGGAATGTCCCACCTAACCAAGCTCGGACTTGGAAGGATAATAACCCATCAAATGTGTACAATAGGATGGGAGTTGTTGAACAACCCCCAGCTAACCTAGAGACCAAGTACCTAACTGTTATCCAGATTTTCGGATAGCGTTTAGATGGATATCCTTGGGGAAGCAGAATTATCAAAGTCTTTCACAGTAGGTGACCAGAGCTCGCGGATGGATAGAAAGGCTTCGCCTCTCCTGTTTGGTGTCTGGCTTACTCTTTCAAGCAAACGCGACACGGAAGCTCGTCAACTCTCCCGGACTCCCGAAGGGATATCCTTCGGGGAAGCTCCTTCCAGGAGAAGCTCTTCAGGTTGCCTTCGCGGAAACAGTTCCGTGCCTCGCACGGAACAAGACCAAGCGGTCAAGTCATGGAGGAGGCATAGTTGGAATGATATCCACCTGACACAGAATCCCGCCTGACACGCCCGACAGGTCAAGGCCGCACACATCCCAGCACGCCTAAAAGTACTATTTCGCCTACTGTTCCGCTGACAACTTGGAAAAGACGGCTGCCTTTGTGCATTCCCCATACTTTCACGTAAATATACCCACATAGAGCCTGGTAGCCAGGCGACTACGGTAATTGTATCCCCTATTTATGGCTGGTGTAATTAAGACTCATGTGAGTAGAGAAAAACCCTAATCCAAAACCCTAGCTATAAAGACCCCCTCATTTTACGATAGTGGGGACGGCCAACAAATCACATAGCAAGAACTCTACTAAAATCTCTCTAGCTTCATCTTCTCCAAGAGAACCCGAGAGAAACACTGTGAGGTTGTGAATTTCTTGTACACCAGTTGTTTAACTGTTATTCTCTACAAGTATAATAACATCGACTCGTGGACTAGGGCTCGTTAACGCCTGAACCACGTAAAAACACTGTTTGTATGTTTACATTTCTGAACTTCTACAGTTTTTATCTTTTTATTATTCCGTTCGTATTCGTTTCCGAAAAACTCGGTAAACATTTTGGTGCTTTCATTGAGAGCTGTAGGAAGTTGTTAGTCAGCTCTTTTTCTGCGTACTGAAGAGATGGTGACTACGAGAAAATCTGCGGTTGACAAAAATGCTAGGGTCAACCCCGATACTATGATGGAAGATGTGGTACAAAACGAACCCTCGGACCACCAAGGTGAAGACCCGACATCCCGCCAGGATCGGGTCAGTACTGAAGATACGACATACTTAGAAAGCGAAGAAGAGTATGTCCGAGACGGTTACTACAAAGACGGCTACTACTACGAGAAGGATCCAGAACTGGTCCAAGTAGCCGAAGAACTGGTGGTCACTAAGGCCAAGCTTGCTGAGCAGGAGCGCGTCTCCGAAAAAATGCAGCGCATAATGGAGCGCCTCCAAAGCAAGTTCGGAGACCTAGGCGACTCGGACGAGGATGCCTTTGTTCCAGGTGGTGCTGATGCCACCATGCCGGATCCAGCCGCTGCTGGACCATCCAAAGCCGCCCCTAACAAGGGCAAAGAAAAGGTTGGGGAGCCTGCGCGCACTAACGCCCCTGCACCTCCTAAAGGCGTGGATCACCAGGCCGACTGCCCCCCCCCCCAGCGCGCAGAAGGTCTCTGGCGCTCCTAAGCCCAGACGTCCTTCAGCCCCAAGGGGGCACTCTGTGCCTAAAGGGCCCGGTGCTAAGGCACCCAGGCCTAGGGGAAGGAACAACTGCCCCAGTGATTCCGTCAACCAGGACGGTCGGGCTGCGGACACGCACTCCGAAGATAACTGGTCCACGGTGGACCTAAGAAGAAGGTTGGAGGCCAAGTATGAAAAGGCCAAAGGAGAAAAGGCCCGGCCTCGTGGAGATGACCTGCGGAATCATCTTAATGACAAGTTCCGGGGACGTGACCTCCCGGAGAGTGATACAAAGACGCTCGAGGAACAGATCGCTGCCTTGACCAAGCTGGTCCGGAAGCAAAGTGGGGCCCTGTCAGACTCCGAGGAGGAGGACCCGGAGCCATGTATTCGGAGGATCGCGGAAACGTCCCTCCCGGATAACTTCAAAATGCCTCACATAGAATTATATGAGGGGAGGACAGACCCGCGCACCCATCTAGCTAAGTACAACAAAATGATGCAAGTGGCGCGCGTCAGTGAGGATGCCAAATGCATGTGCTTCTCACTCACCCTTACCAAGTCCGCGGAGGACTGGTGGAAAAGATTAGCTCCCGGATCCATCCACAGTTGGAAGGAGCTACAGTCCGCATTTAGAAGGCAGTTCATTGCTGCCCGAGACCACGACATGGAGGTTGGTTCCTTAACCAACATCAAGCAGCTACCCAATGAGAACCTCAAAGATTTCATTCAGAGAATGATGGAAGCTGCTGTTAAGACCAAGGTCAGCGACGACATGAAGCTGATCGCCCTTCAATCGGGTCTTACTGCCGGCTCCCTGCTATGGGGGGAAATGCAAAGGAGACGAGCAGAAACGCTGTCCGAATTCATGTCAAGAGCTCAGGGAATCATCAACCTTGAGGATGCCTACCAGCAGGCCTTTGGAGTTCCCCCAGCTCTGACGCCTTCCGTGACTGCGCCGAGCTTTGCTTCGCAAGCTCCCGCACCAGCCCTCACGCTTACAGGAGCTCAGTTCACTCCAAGCGTGTATGGGCCTTCCGCGTCTGCTCAGACGCCGAGTCAAACCCATTTCTCTGGGTACGGAGCTATACAGACAGGATGTAGTATCGCTCCCGGACCATCGCAACCGCAAGCAGAAGGCCTAGAATGAAATCTGAGCCAATCGCGGAATAAACGAGGCGGAAGAAACCCCAACCGGGGAGACCATTCAAAGAAACCCTGGAAGGACTATGAGCCCAAGTTCACGGAGTACACCAGTTTAATAGATTCGCGAGAGAATGTCTATCAGGCGACCTGTAATATGGTCAACTATAGGAAGCCCCCGAAAGTGTCTCACGGAGGAAGGCGTCCGCGAGACTCCAATAAGAGGTGTGAGTTCCACGGAGACGTGGGGCACACCACAAACGAATGTCTTCAGCTGAAGGATGAGATCGAGTCCCTGGCAAGAGCGGGACACCTCGGTCAATGGGTGAGGATACCCATAATCTATCCCGGACAGGGAATAGTTCACGGAGCTGCATATTCTCCAGGACAGAGGGGGACCGCTAGCGCTCCTGGAGCCGGTCACCCCCAAGCTCCTGGGTCTCAGTTCCCAGCGCTCCTTGCTCCAACCCCTCCGGCACCCATTGCCTTATTGGCTCCGGGACCCGGAAACCCATATCCGCCCGGCCTTGCTCCGCCACCCGTTGACGGACACGTAGCCACCATTTCCGGAGGCCCGCACCTTGCCGGAAGCACCCGCAACTCCCAGAAAAGGTACTTGAGGGAGTTAGAACACACCGGAGAGATGTGCGCCTTGGTTCAGTCACCTGCTCAGCATCCCCGAATGATGGATCTTCCCATCACTTTCACGGAAGATGACGCCTGACATGTGCACTTCCCCCACAACGATCCCCTCGTGGTGGAAGCTCAGATTGCCAATAAAAAGGTATCAAGGATCCTTGTCGATAATGGAAGCTCCGTAAATATCCTCTTCAAAGCTGCCTTCCACGCTATCGGATTAACCGAGACAGACCTGACCCCATGCCCCATCCAGCTTCAGGGGTTCAATGGGGATGCACTCATGCCATTAGGCAAAATTCAACTTCCAGTCACCCTCAGAGGAGAAAACGACGCTTGCGCCTTCAAGCACTGCACATTTGTAGTGGTCGACTGCCCCACGGCATATAATGCTATCCTAGGCCGACCGGTCCTAATCGATTGCGGGGCCATAACCTAGATACGCCACTTATGCCTGAAGTTTCCATGCGACGACAGGCGTATCGGCACCCTCCGGGGAGACCAGCGAAGTGCACGAAGCTGTTATAACGTCTCCGTCCGATCCGTCTACACGGTCCAGGAGGCGGTTGTTGCCGCTCCTTTAGCGGGAGATTTACCAGAAACTGGGGGTGCCCAAGGGGCGTGCGTTGACGAACTCGACCCTAGAGTGGGGGTCGAGAGAGCGATAGAGCCGATGGAGGAAGTCGAAGAGGTGATCCTCAACGCGGGAGATCCCACCAAAGTCATTCAGGTAGGGAAAAACCTTCCATCGGCCATTCGAGAAAAGATCGTGGCCACTGTGAAGAATAATCAGGATATCCTGGCATGGTCCCACGCTGATATGACGGGGATTAATCCTAATGTTGCGTGCCACACACTCAACATAGACCCATCTGCAACTCCAGTTCGCCAAAAGAGGAGGCCGTTAGACCCAGTGAGGGCCGAAACAGTCAAAGCTGAAGTGGACAAGTTGATGTCCATAGGCTTTCTCCAGGAGTCACACTATCCCGTGTGGTTGGCCAACCCGGTTCTGGTCCCGAAACCCAATGGGTCCTGAAGAATGTGCATTGACTTCACGGACCTAAACAAAGCCTGCCCGAAAGATTGTTTCCCTCTTCCGCGAATCGATCAGATGGTAGACGCTACTTCCGGGTATGAACTCTTATCCTTCATGGATGCGTACTCCGGATACAACCAGATCAAGATGCATGTCGCGGACCAGGAACATACCAGCTTCCTCACGGACAAGGGTGTCTACTGTTACGTGGTCATGCCTTTCGGTTTGAAGAATGCTGGGGCGACGTACCAGCGTCTAGTAAATAAGATGTTCAAGGACCAGCTGGGGAGGAACATGGAGGTGTACGTAGACGACATGTTGGTAAAATCCAAGACCTCCGGGGACCACAGTGACGACCTTGAGGAAGCTTTCGCCGTGATCCGAAAGTATGGAATGAAACTGAATCCGAAGAAATGTACTTTCGGGGTCTCGTCTGGGAAGTTCCTCGGTTTCATTGTCAGCTCCCGCGGAGTGGAGGCCAACCCTGAGAAAATTAAGGCGTTCATAGATATGCCTTCCCCCCGGAAGCATAAGGATGTCCAAAGCGTTACCGGAAGGATAGCTTGCGCTCAGCCGCTTCGTATCTAAGGCCACTGACAAATGTGTCCCCTTCTTCAATGTGTTGCGAGGAAACAAGAGGTTCGAGTGGACCCCCGAATGCGAAGCAGCCTTCCAACACCTCAAGGAACATTTAACCCGAGCTCCCATTCTGTCCAAACCTGTCGAAGGAGAGGTGTTGTTCTTATACTTAGCTGTGACAGAGCACGCAGTGAGTGCCGCTCTCGTCCGGGAAGATGGCCGTATCCAGCTCCCTGTGTATTACGTAAGCAAGAGGTTACTGGACGCCGAGTCCAGATATTCAATGATCGAAAAACTCTCCCTCTGCTTGCTAATCGCTTCGCGGAAGCTAAGGCCCTATTTCCAGGCGCACACCATCAGAGTACTCACCAACCACCCTCTCCGACAAGTCTTGCAGAAGCCCGAGTCTTCTGGCAGATTGCTTAAATGGGCCATGGAACTGAGCCAATTTGACATCCACTACCAGCCACGTGTTTCCATAAAAGGACAAGCTTTCGCGGACTTTATTGTGGAATGCTCAGGAATGAATGACCTCCCGGAAGATCCTGTCCCAGAACTTCCCACATGGAAGGTCTATGTAGACGGAGCCTCAAATGAAAAAGGAGCTGGAGCAGGGGTCATCCTAATATCTCCCCAAGGACATCAGCTCCAGAGCGCCATCCGTTTCGCATTCCCAGCGTCCAACAACGAGGCAGAACACGAAGCCATGCTGGCCGGATTGCAACTGGCCAGAGAAGTCGGAGCCCAAAAAATCGAGGTATACAGCGACTCCCTACTTGTGGTAAACCAAATATCCGGGGAATACCAGACGAAAGGCGAAAAAATGGCTGCCTACGTGTCTCTCTCCCGCGGCCTCCTGCAGCATTTCAAAGGCTACCAAATCCGCCAGGTCCCCCGGGACCAGAACTCACTCGCGGACACGCTGGCCAAGCTTGCAACAGACCCGGAGATTGAACAATATGGCCTAGTGCCCATCGGGCACTTAGAAGCACCTAGTACCGAGACACGGAGGGTAAATGCCATCATCGACCATTCCCATTCCTGGATAGGACCCATCCTCAGATTTCTCACCACCGGAGAGCTCCCCACTGATAAGGCTGACACAAGAAAGCTCCAGTATCAAGCTCCCCGATACGTGGTTATGGATGGAAAGCTTTACCGCAGGGGGTTGTCCATACCCTTCCTTAGGTGTGTTGCCGGAACCGAAATCAGCACCATCATCCATGAGGTTCACGGAGGCTTCTGTGGCGACCATACCTCCGGGCTGAGCCTCTCCAAAAAGATCCTTCGACAAGGATACTTCTGGCCCACCATGAAGAAGGATTGTGTGGATTATGTCAGAAAATGTGAGCAGTGCCAGAGGTACGCCAAGGTTCCGCGAGCGCCGCCTACAGAAATTACCTTAATGACCAGCCCCTGGCCGTTCGCCGTCTGGGGCATTGACCTAGTAGGTTCCCTTCCAACTGGAAGGGGCGGAGTGAAGTATGCCATAGTCGCGGTAGACTACTTCACCAAATGGGCTGAAGCTGAACCTATGAACACGGTCACGTCTAAGAAAGCACTGGACTTTGTCATCAGGAATATAGTGTGTCGTTTTGGGCTTCCACGAAAAATTGTGTCCGATAACGGGAAGCAATTTGATAGTGAACATTTCACGGACTTCTGTGCTTCGCATGGAATCATCAAAAGCTTTTCCGCAGTCGCCAGACCTCAAGCTAATGGGCAAGTGGAAGCAGTAAACAAAATTTTAAAGACCACGTTGAAGAAAAAACTCCAAGGCTGCAAGGCTCACTGGCCGGAAGAGCTTCCGCGAGTACTTTGGGCCTATCGCCCAACAGAGAGAACTTCGACGGGGCACACACCTTATTCCATGACCTTCGGTTGCGAGGCCGTCATCCCAGTAGAAACTATGATCCCATCTCACAGGCAGGACACCTACGACCCTACCCGGAACCATGCCCTTCTCCAGGAGTCCCTGGACATGATCGAAGAGCTCCGGGAGCAGTCACAGGTCCAACTCAAAATGTACCAAGGCAAGATAGCCCGACACTTCAACACAAGAGTCAAGAGCCGTACATTCGAAGTTGGAGACCTTGTCCTACGGAGAGTATTTCCTGCTACGCAGGATCCGGGAGTGGGAGTCCTCGGACCCAACTGGGAAGGCCCCTATGAAGTACAAGAAAAAGTGGGCCATGGGACGTATCACTTAAAGAGACTCGACGGATCCAAAGTCCCGCGCGCCTGGAACGCGAAGCACCTCCACCGTTACTATCAGTAGGCCCCGGACTATCTAGTCGAAAGTCCTTGGTGGACGTAGCAAAAGTGTAAAATGTGGCGATAATCCTCCCTGCTGTAAAACACATGCCTAACAGGCTAATTTAATGAAACACAGAGAGATTCACTCCACCTTTACTGCATTTTTTATCCCTGTGTTCAAAGCTGCGTTTTAACAAGTGACCACGCGGCCCGGAGACGTCCGAACCCCACGCTCACTTGGGGGGGTATACATGGCTAAGGCATAGCCATACGCCCCTTGAACAAAACATACACAGAACACCACTTATGTGCTAGCATTTTTTAAATTGTTAAGCTTAGGTTAATTTGTTGCCATAAACATACTTGCAATACGTGTCATGTGCGCATTATGTGTTTATGTGAAAATTGCCATTGAAATGTCTGCCATTATGCATCATGAAAATTATCTCCTGTGTAGCCCAGCGATGAACAGGACTGGGGGTCGGGGCACATTCAGAGAGCTACGCCGAAACACCCCCAACTCCCTGACAAGTCCTTTGCAGAATACTCCGCGACCGCTGTAGAGCTTTGCTTCGCAAGCTCCAGCTCCGGGTCCCGCAAGGCGAAAGATGGCAAGATCCGCGACCGTTGTAAGCCTTGCTTCGCAGGCTTCAGCTCCGGATCTCACAAAATAATGCATGGCGAGCTCCTCGACCACTGCAAACTTCAGCTCCAGGAGCAGATATGGTCGATCCCCCACTCACAGCAGGCCTTGCTTCGCAAAGCCCCTGCTCCAGGATCGCACATGGTGGGCGTGGCAATTTCCCCGACCACAACGAGCCTTGCCTCACAGGGCTCCATGCCAGGTCCCTGAAGACAGCCACCATGAGGTTCGCAACGACAGTTAGTTTTGCTTCGCAAAGATCTAACCTTAAGTCTAGCGACGCTCACCAAAAGAACTCCCGTTCCGGCACCATGGAACGGCTCACCTTAGCAATCCCAGCGAACAGTATAACTACAAGTCCCGGGATTGGCTATTTGCCTTAGGAAAGCTGAAATACGGTGAAAGGAGTCTGGCCGTTGGAACCAGGAAACCTTCGTAACCTAGAAACTACGTGGGAAAAGACATCAGCCGTTAGAGCTTCAAGTTGGAAGTGCATAGGTCCTGGCCGTTGGAACCAAAACCTCATATAATTCTATGTCAGTTTCTACCGTATAAAAGTCTACCCTAAACGCAAAGTTAAACAAAGAACTCGGCAGAAAAGAAAGGAGAACGCTATAATTATGGCAAATATGTCTGCAATGAGAAAATAGTACAGGGAGCTTCGCCCCAAAGAAAAACACAAATGAAAAATAATTAAAGATAAGGCCCCTTCAAGCATTGGGGGTGGCAGCAGTATCCGCGTCCAAGGCCTCGAGGTCAGCGGTTTCAACTGGGGCTGGCGGAGTCGGCTCATTGGAAGGCGGAACGTCATCACGGGCAGGTTCAGAGGTCCCCGCCTCTCCGGGATCTCCTGCCTCAGGGGCTCCGGCAGGTTCGTCAATGTTGTAAGTTTGGACGTACACCTCTGGGCCTTGATCCCACACCTGTAGCTTCTCCCTCATGGCGTCGGCATCCTCTCCCAGATAGCCTAGTACCTCCGGGTTCATTTTCCAGAGTTGATGCATGAGGACCACGTGCGATATATTAATCGTCCTGTTCAGTACCACCTCGGCATCCTCCTTCTCCTTCAAGCGCTCCGCCTCGGAGGTTGCCAGCTTTGCCTCCGCGACAGCTAATTGAGCCTTCAGTTTTTCCACCTCGGCCTTGGATGCATCCCGCTCTCCCTTAAGATAATCAATCTCCTTGCGCTGCACCTTATTTTGGTTCAGCACGGATTGCTTCTCGGTCACATGCCCCCTGGCGGTGAATTGCAAGGCTCCGATCTCTTTATCCTTCTCGGCGAGCCCCAACTCCAGCATAGACACGAGATCCCTGCTCCTCTTATGAAGTTGCTCCTCCTCGTGCAGCTTGTTCTGAAGAGTGGCATATTCCTCTTACCGCTTAAGGAGGAGATCATTTTTCGATTGCAAGCGGGCTTCCAAGGTATCCTTCTCCACCCTGGCTTGGGATAGCTCTTCCCGGAGCTTGGAGTTTTCGGCCTTCAAGTCATCCGACCGCTGTTTGAACTCATTCTCTGCGCTGGCCCGGTACTCTCGATATTTGGCAAGATAATTCTTGTCCGCCTCTTCCTCAGCCGTGCGCCGGGCCTGGTCAATCTTCTCCGAAGCCTCCCCCCTTGTGCTCTCGACCTGTTGGGTCAGTTTCTGCTTCTCCGCCTCCAAGGCCTGGCGAGCCACCTGGCTCTCCTCCAGCTGAACCAGAACTGCACCCACCTCCCGGAACGAGCGTTCCGCGATTAGAGAGGCCTGCAAGGAAAGACAACAGAATGAGTTAAGCAGAACCAAATGTGCTAAGATAGATGATCCCAAAACACAACTGATGGCTTACCCCGGACAATTGTTGCTTCACGGCATGTGTCAGCAACAGCGGATCCTTACTGCTACTGATGGCCCATTTCTCAGAATTGAGCTTGCACAAGCTCAGGGCCATGTCCTCCATCATCTCCGCTCCGAACGGCGCCAATGCACGTCCGAGCCTAGGCACCAGCCTCTTCTCCAAGGCTGGGCCATCCAAAACCGCTCCAGCCGGGTGAAGGGATCTCACCCCCTCGGCCAGCTCAGCTCTCTTCACGGCAGACAAGTTGTCTGCCCTTCCCTGAGTAACAGCCTTCTCAGCCTCCAACCGCCTCTTCAAAAAATTATCGGCCAATCTTACACCCTCCAGGAGGGCAGCGGGGAAACGGGTTGGTTTCTGAGGGAAGTGGAACTTCAGGCCAGGCAGAGGAAGGTTTGTTTGCTGAGAAGAAGGAGACCTCGAAAGGGTGGACTCCCTTTGGGCTGGAGGAGGAGGCAGACGGGGTATTAAGGACGGAAGGGAAGACACTACCGCCCCGGTCTGTTGTTGTTGCTGGTGTTGCTGTTGTTTTTGCTGCTGCGGTGGCGGAGGTGACTGCCTTTGTTGTTGCTGTTGCTTTTGCTGCTGCGGCGGCGGAAGTAATTGCCTTTGTTGTTGCTGCTGGTTTGGCTGTTGTTGTTGCTGCCGCTGTGGCGTTGGTGATTGTCTCTGTTGTTCTTGTTGCTGCTGTTGTTGTTGTTGTGGTTGCTGTTGTTGTTGTTGTTGTCGCCTTCGACCGGGAGAAGAGTGTCTAAGGCGTTTCTTCTTGGCGCCCTCAGCATCTCCTCCGGGACGCTTGCTCACCCCAGTCGTCTTCACGAGGAACACAAGCCCTTCCCCGTCGCTGCTACTACTCGAGGTCGCCATGGTCTCGGAAGGCCCCTTGGCAGGAGATCTCTCCACCGCCGGAGACACATGCGCCTCGCCACCTATCTTCTTGGATGTGGCAGCTTTACCTCCCCTACCGGCTCCGACTTTTCGTCCATTCCCCTTGGACGGATCTTGGCTGGTGGCGGCTTTCTTGATGAGTAAGGTAACTCTCCCCAACATCTTGGCTTCGGGATATTCTGCAAGAAACGTACGAAGCAAGGTTAACGAACCAGCAAGCAATGTGAAAGAAGATAAGCAGAAGACAAGACAATCAACAACATAAAAGCACAAGCAAGTCCGCCAGCAGGGAACAAGGAACAAGAAAAAGAAAAGTTTGAAAGGGATGACCATGCACGATAAACGTGGATGGCCTTCCCCGAGCAAAACAAAACACCGCTTCCTGCTCCAGGAAGCTCCCGTACTCCTTGAAGTCCGGGAATGACATGCTGAGGGAAGAAGGGTCAACCATGATGACACCTTCTGGCAGACTACCGTCACTCAGACACCCAAGGAGCTCATCTACCCTATCGCAATATCTGTCAAAGGGTATCCTATGCGGATCTAGCCTAAGGAAGCGGGGATCTAACCCCATCTGAGAGGTCCGGGAAACCTCAGACAGGCTGGGGGTGTGGATCAATCGAAAACTAGTCTTACCTCTCCCGGAGGTACCAGCCCCCGGAGTCCCTTCGTTGGGGTAAGCTGCAGCGTGGCGAGCCTCGATCTCCTCTTCCTCCGGCTGGGGGTCGGGGAACCTCTCCGCCCAACTAGGGGATAAAGTATTCTCGTCCCGGGCTGCTTGGCTGATCACCTTGGACAGCTCCAGGGCAATCTGCTCCCGGATGTCAGCTGACACCTGACTTTGCCCCCTGCCACTCACTGGCTCAATGTTTTGGAAAGAGGCGAGTAGCCCATACTCCCTCAAAGATTCGGAGGTCACAAGTCCTTCCACTTTCAGCTCTTCCTCCGAGAGCCCTTCGTAGAATTTTGACCTCCTTATCATCTCCGCACAGCGAGGTGTCCGCGGGACGACTTCTGCAAAATCCAAATACGAGCATTAGAGATCCTCCTGAAAGGCAAATCAAACGTAAAGAAACAAAGTTAAAAAGGAGGGGAAGGAGCACTTACCAGGGACTTTGAAGTCCAAAGATAGGGCTGGCACCCTCTTCAATGGGAAGCCGGTCGTCAGGAACCAGTACTCCCGGAGGTCTGGAACCCTTGCGGTATGGCAGGTAGGACACATCACGTCCGGGTACCTCTCCAGCCTGTAAAACCCCACCTTGTCTGGATGACCTCTCATAGGTTGAGATTTCAGCCCATAGAAGTATAGCACCTCCTCCGGGGTAGGGGCCTCCAGGTCCCGGGACTTGCAAAAGATGTACCACCCCGCTAGGAGCTTGTAGTTGGGGGGAATCAACTGGAAGGGGGCAATCCCCGCCTTCACACAGAAATTGGCAAAATAACTTCTTAGGGGCAAGTGCGCCCCACACACTATGTGTGCCCAGCTCCAGGCACCAAAGCCTTCATGACTCTGGCTAGCAGACTCACCCAGCACCGACAGACGGTGCCACATCAGGCCTGGGATGTTCTTCAGGCCTGCTTCTGAGGAGTACAGCTCCAGCATGCCGTAGTTCCTGAGCAGGTTCGGCTTCTGGTCCATCTCCCAGATTGAACTGTTGATAGTCGGGAGGCTAGCCGCGACCACTTTAGTCTTTCCTTTCCCCGTTGCGCCAGCGACAGGAGAATTTTGCTCCTGGGCAGATTCAGCTTCTACCACGGCAAGGATTTGTTCCTTTGAGATGTTCGTCACTGAACAAGAGAAACAAAGAAGAAAACACTCTAAGCAGTCAGCACCCTTGTCATACCCTAACGATATCAAAGGCGTCGGGGAGACCCTCCCCGAAAACTGCTTGGAGAGGCTCCCACCGAGCTTGCCGAGGGGTTGACACCATGCCACCCGAAGGACAGCAAGGAGCCAAACTCAAACTCCGAGCCTAAGCCCGCCAAGAGAAGTGTTTTCCCAGAGGAAGACACCCTAAAGGCGCTCACGCTTATGCCCTAAAACAGCAAACCAAAATAGCACAAGCAAGGCGAGGAACGACTTTCCAAACGCAAAATCGTCAAAGCATGCAAAGAGATTACTTATCGACTCACATCAATCGCATACCTATCAAAGCCCTATTCACGCATGCACATAGGCGATACTGGCAGAAAACTCAACTCTAACAACTACCAACAACCTAAGGTTTGGGAGGAAAGAGCAAAGTAGAAATACTTACTGGTATTCGGGTAGTTGAAGGTTGAAGGAGTAACCGGATCACTGCACAGCACGATCGCGAGAGGTAAAATCTGCAAAGACAAACGGCGATTCAAACCCTGAACTTCGGCGAACAAACCCACTGCCAAATCACAAGAAAAGTTTCTAGATTCCTTACCAAAAGAAGTGGCAAGTTCGAAGGAATGGAAGCTTGGAAGCCTGAAAGTTCGAAGGTTTGGGGATCTGAAAATCCGAAAGATAGAGAATTTGAGAGCGTAAAGAGGAAGAAAGGTCTGTTCCCTGGTTTTTATAGCAGGAGTGAAGTCCTTTCGAATCCTACAAATGGACGATCCTGATCTTCCCATACCGCATGCATCAGATCCGACGGCTGGAGATGAAGCGCCGATCCTATTTATGACTCCTCGGATGGGAATAAAGTATTTATTTCCCCTCATTATACCACCTCGGGCCCGGTGTACCATTAAAAACCGTCAAATCATTACTCAGATGCCTGACGCACGCATACTCAGCCAGTCGCCTCACGCACACGTCTTGGTCACAGAGCCATTCCCGGCATGACGCGTGGCCCTTGCCACACTTGAGTACTTGAGTTCAAACAGAAGAAATTTCCTTTCTTTTTCATACTAACACTTAGGCGGGAAAAAGGAACCCTTTCAGGAACGCAGGAGGTGACCCTTCGCCTAATCTAGAAACCGGAATACCCGGAGGACTGTACAAGCTCCCGGATCTCTCAAAGCACCGTGACCTTGGGGGGTAAATGTTATCCAGATTTCCGGATAGCGTTTAGATGGATATCCTCGGGGAAGCAGAATTATCAAAGTCTTTCACGGTAGGTGACCAGAGCTCGCGGATGGACAGAAAGGCTTCGCCTCTCCCGTTTGGTGTCTGGCTTACTCTTTCAAGCAAACGCGACACGGAAGCTCGTCAACTCTCCCGGACTCCCGAAGGGATATCCTTCGGGGAAGCTCCTTCCAGGAGAAGCTCTTCAGGTTGCCTTCGCGGAAACAGTTTCGTGCCTCGCACGGAACAAGACCAAGAGGTCAAGTCATGGAGGAGGCATAGTTGGAATGATATCCGCCTGACACAGAATCCCGCCTGACACGCCCGACAGGTCAAGGCCGCACACATCCCAGCACACCTAAAAGTACTATTTCGCCTACTGTTCCGCTGACAACTTGGAAAAGACGGCTGCCTTTGTGCATTCCCCATACTTTCACGTAAATATACCCACATAGAGCCTGGTAGCCAGGCGACTACGGTAATTGTATCCCCTATTTATGGCTGGTGTAATTAAGACTCATGTGAGTAGAGAAAAACCCTAGCTATAAAGACCCCCTCATTTTACGATAGTGGGGACGGCCAACAAATCACATAGCAAGAACTCTACTAAAATCTCTCTAGCTTCATCTTCTCCAAGAGAACCCGAGAGAAACACTGTGAGGTTGTGAATTTCTTGTACACCAGCTGTTTAACTGTTATTCTCTACAAGTATAATAACATCGACTCGTGGACTAGGGCTCATTAACGCCTGAACCACGTAAAAACACTGTTTGCATGTTTACATTTCTGCACTTCTACAGTTTTTATCTTTTTATTATTCCGTTCGTATTCGTTTCCGAAAAACTCGGTAAACACTAACCCTTGAGCGATTGGCCTTGATGGAGGAACAGATGAAGAGGCTCTTATCTGGAAAGGGGCCAGATGATTGCGACTCAGACAAAGAGCTTAAACCTTTCGCTCTGAACATTGTCGCAGCTACGTATTTGATTGGCTTTAGGATGCCAAACATGCCGGCATTTGATGGAAATATAGATCCATCTTATCACCTTGGGATGTTCAACACATTGATGATGGCCCACAATGTCGGGCTCGACCTAAGGTATATCTTGTTCCTCGCGACTCTGGTCAGACCTGCCAGACAGTGGTTTAAACAATACAAAAACATTCGATAAGCTCGCGGAAGAAATTTTCTTCTGAATTTAAGAGAGATTCTGAGCTTCACAGGCAGCTCGTGTAGAGGCCGACTCATTGGCCAACACAAAACAGCAACCTAGTGAGTCAATGAAGGCATACCTAAGCAGATTCGGTAATGTTTTGGCATGAGCTAAGGATGCTGATGATAGCTCCAAGCTCATGGCGATGAGGACATGAATCCTGGTGGGAGGCGATCTATAGTAAGAACTCCAATGAAGAGGAGTTAAAAGTGTAGACGAATTTTTGGCCTGAGCTCAGGAGTGGATAACCCTAGAAGAGGCTTGATCTCATGTCGTAGGAACCAGCCAGGCCCTTATCCAACCTGCTGGAGCAGTGGCAGATGTTACAGCAATGGCTCAACCTATTACCCAGAATAATCAAGAAGGAAACAACAAGAGGAAGGGGAATGGTGAGGGCGACCAGAACGGCACGAAGAAGAACAAGTCTGTGGAGAAATTCAAACTTGTTTATGCCACCTACATCGACCTAACGGACACACGGGAACATATCTTCCTGGAAAATTCTAATCGCCTCCCGTGGAAGAAGCCAGAGCCTTTAAGGCATCAGAGGGCGAAAAGAGACCCCTCAAAGTTTTTCTGATTCCACAATGATATCGATCATAACACCGATGATTACTGAACTGAAGAATGAGATTGAGACTCTCATTCGGGCTGGACCATTAGCCCAGTACGCCTGAAATCGGGTAGTCCCCAATCAACCTGCGGGAAGAATCTTCAGCCAGCTCAGGAAGCCCCGATAGGTCAACCTAGAGCTCAGATGAATCAAGTCGACCCTCCCCTAATAGTACAAGAAGATATAACTACTATTTTCAAAGGACCTCATTTGGCGAGCACGAGTAGCAGGGCCCAAAAGAGGTATATTAATGAGTTGAAAACTCATAATGGTGTGGAGTTTGTCCCAGAGCAGCGGTTATCAAAACAACAACAGTTGGAAAAACAACCAATCATTTTGACGAAAGAGGATGCTAACCACGTTCAATTCCCACATAATGACCCACTAGTGGTAACCGTGCAGCTTGCTAACCAAAGGGCACAGCGAATATTGGTGGATAATGGAAGTTCCATAAATGTGCTTTTCAAGTCCACTGTAGAAAAGATGGGATTGTCCATAACTGCTTTGAAGGTGACCTCAATGACTCTGTACTGTTTTCAGGTGAAGGAGCGGTGGCCATAGGGATGATTGGACTTGTGGTTACATTGGGAGAAGAGTCACAAACTGTCTCCAAAATACTTGAGTTCGTGGTAATTGATCGTCCGGCCGAATATAACACGATTTTGGGACGACCTGCGTTGACGACTTTCGAAGCTATCACTTCAATCTGACACTTGGCGATGAAGTTCCCTTCAACCTCGAGGATATGCATAGTAAGAGGAGACCATCCTGCTGCCAGAGAATGCTACAACATTGCTATGAAGGGAAAATCACGACCCAGGCAGCAGGCGATGGTTATAGGTGAAGGAAATAAGGAGTCCTGGGAAATGGAAGTTACCCATAGGATGGAAGAACCTCGAGAAGGAAACAATGAGGTCACCCAACGGGACAACATTGATCCGCAGGTAGGCAAAGATAGGTCCTAGCTTAAAGCAGTAGAAGAGCTTGAGGAAATAAACATTGACCCAGAAGAACCTTCAAAAGTTGTCAAAATTGGAAAAAATCTTGAAGTCAAAAGGAAGAAGGAGCTGGTCAAGTTTCTAAGGAAGAACCTGGATGTTTTCGCCTGGTCTCATGAGGATATGGTGGGTATCAGTTCGAGTAAAATAATACATATTTAAACTTGGACAAGAATGTCCCTACAAAGTCCTAAAAACAAAGGTTTTTGGGGACAGTACGATCTGAAGCGTTAGAAGAAGAAGTAGCTCGCCTACTTAAATGTGGATTTATCAGGGAAGCAAAATACCCGATCTGGTTTGCTAACCCTGTGCTGGTCCCAAAGCCCAACGGGAAGTGGAGAACTTGTATCGACTTCTCTGACCTCAACAAGGCTTGTCCCATGGATTGTTTCCCACTACCAAGAATTGACCAGTTGGTAGACGCTACGGCCAGCCACGAGCTCATGTCTTTCATGGATGCCTATTCTGGATATAACCAAATCGCGATGAACCCTGAAAACCAAGAGCATACCAGTTTCATGACCGAGCATAACGTATATTGCTACAAAGTTATGCCATTTGGGCTAAAAAAACGTCAGAGCTACATACCAAAGGTTGGTCAACAAAATGTTCGCTAACCAGATCGGGAGAAACATGGAGGTGTATATCAATGATATGCTCATCAAATCAAATATTGCCAATAACCATGTATGACATATTGAGGAAGTATGACATGAAGTTGAATCCCCATAAGTGCACTTTTGAAGTTGCGTCGAGAAAGTTTCTGGGGTTTATAGTCAACACAAGGGGGACAGAGGCGAATCCGGAAAAAATCAGGTCGTTGTTAGAAATGCCTTCGCCCAAGTCATGTAAGGAACTAAAAAGCCTAACTGGAAAGGTGGCGACTTTAAACCGCTTCGTTTCAAAATCCACTAACAAGTGTCTATCATTCTACAACTTGCTCAGGGGAAACAAGAAATTTGAATGAATCGAAGAATGCAAATAGGCATTTCGTGACCTGAAAACACATCTAATGGAAACCCCCGAACTATCAAAACCAACATCTAGAGAATGTCTGTTTTTTTACCTGACCGTGATAGAAAATGCAGTCAGTGTTGTGTTAGTTCGAGAAGAAAACTGAGTGCAGAAACCGGTATATTATGTAAGTAAGAGGCTTCTCAGAGTTGAATCACAGTACCCATTGATAGAAAAGCTTGCGTTCTATCTCGTTTTGGCTTCAAGGCAGCTCAGGCAATACTTCCAGTCCCATTCTATTCACATCTTAACCGACCAACCTTTAAAGTAGGTTTTGCAAAAACCTAAAATGTCAGGGCGTCTATTAAAATGGGTCATCGAACTTAGCCAATTTGAAATATTGTACATGCCACAAACTGCAATCAAAAGCCAAGCTCTTGCTAATTTTGTTGCCAAGTGCACAGGTTTTCAAGACGAGCTGATAAGGGAGTCGATGCAAGAATTATGGAAAATTTTATTGATGGATCGTCTAACGAAAATGGATTGGAAGCTAGGATAATCTTAATCTCACCTGAAGGACATCGATTCCATACAACTCTCAGGTTTGGGTTTGAAGCATCCAACAACGAAGCAGAGTATGAGGCCTTATTGGCAGGGCTAAGGGTGGCGAAAGAGCTGAAGGCAAAATCCATCCAAGGTTATAGTGATTCTCAACTCGTGGTCAATTAGATATTGGGGGAATAGCAAGCTCGAGGCATCAAGATGGCAGCCTACCTGGCTAAGGTAAAGGGTGAGTTGTTTGAGTTTGAGTGTAGCTCCGTTGAGCAAGTACCCCAAAAATGAATTCCAACGCTGATGCTCTGGCTCGACTTGCTACCATCAAAGAGGCAGATACATTGAATGTAGTTCCAGTGGAGTTCTTGGAAAGCCAGAGTATAACAGCAGAAACGGTGGAGGTCAGAGTGATTGACATAAAACCGACCTGGATGACTCCCATAGTGGAGTACCTAACAACTGGAAGGCTACCTAATGATAGGAAGGACATGAGAAAGCTACTATATCAAGCTCCGCAGTATGTTATTGTTGAGGGGGTCCTATCTCGGCGAGGGCATTCGTTTCCCCTCCTGCAATGTGTTCTACCTGAGGAAGCATAGACTATTTTGCAAGAAATACACAAAGGCTTCTACAGAGACCATGCTGGGGGCAAAACCTAGCTCTAAAGGTACTGAGACAAGGCTATTTTTGGCCCACTTTGAGAAAGGACTCGATCTTGTACGTGCAAAAGTGTGCTAAATGCCACCACTTCGCCATAGTTGCCCAAGTTGCTCCAGTCAAGCTAACCATGATCTCATCCCCTTGGCCATTTGCAGCATGGGGAATTGACTTAATTGGTTCCCTGCCAACGGGAAAAGGAAGAGTTCGTTCTGCAGTAGTCACAATCAATTAGTTCATGAAGTGGGTAGAGGCTGAACCTTTGGCAACCATCAACTTGAAGACAGTCTTGAATTTTGTTGTGAAGAATATCATATGTTGATTTGGACTCCCTAAAAGATCGTGTCAGACACCGAAACTCAGTTCGATAGTGATCTCTTCACAAACTTTTGTGAAAAATATGGCATAACCAAGAGTTTCTCATCGGTAGCATACCCACAAGCCAATGGGCAGGTCGAGGCCATAAACAAAACCCTGAAGGAAAGCTTGAAGAAAAGACTAGATGAGGCCAAGGGATTGTGGCTTGACAGCTCCCACAAGTACTCTGGGCCTACCGAACCTCACATAGAACCTCCACAAGACATACCCCTTTTTCACTAACCTTTGGAAGCGAAGTTATGCTCCCAATTGAGGCAATGGTAACAACTCACAAACAAAAGACATTTGATAAAGATCATAACCACGATCTACTTAGTGCATCCCTTGATCTGATCGAAGAAAAATGAGAAGCATCGCAATTATAGCTCGCCCATTATCAGCAGAAGAGCACTCATTGTAATGCCCTAGATAGCCAAGACCGTTACACTATGTGTTTATAAAGGTGAAAGACTTGCTAATCAAGTCGTTTAATTTAAAACGTGTCACTGAAACTACAGTTGAACTAGGGTTAAAAGATTTTGGCCTCAAAAACTTCATTTCTTATAAACAAACATTTTCTTTACATGGGATCCCAGAAGTAGTAAAGTTAAAAGACAGTCTACAAAAATTTAGGATAAAAGTACAGTGATTACCCACTCTAAGGCAAAATAGACAATTAAGCATTTCTCGTCCCGTGTCACTCATCGGCCGTGGCGGCCGATCAGCTGACTATGTACAATTAGGCCCACAGCTCTCCATCTCAGGATTGGTCCAACTTTCCTTTGACTTTACCTGCACCACGTAGCACCCGTGAGCCAAGGCCCAGTAAGAAAACACAGTAACAGAGCATAATTATCAAGCAAACAACAGGATATCTCATGTAATATAAACATGCACTCAACAGTCCAATTATTCACGTTATTCAAGTATTCAGCATACCAAGTATATTATCTCATATCAATAATCATTTCACACATGATAACCAGGGTTAACGCCCTTAGGCCTCACCCTCTGTTTATCCCACTGACTCCAGCCCGCTTAAACCGAGCTCAGTGAATATTAAGCTGTCCTCAGCTACCAGTGGTTGAGCCGCGCCATGTGCGCAAGTATTATTTAGGGCACCCTTAGGTCGTTTATCACATGTCCCATGGCATAATACCATCTATGACATCAAACAGATATAGAGAGCTCTTAGTCCCATCACAAACACATAACCAGGTGCAGTTTTCTTACCTTTAGATTTTGCTAGCTTTGTTCAATTTGATCCTCAAGCACGATCCCGTCTGATCCCTAGTGTACACCTAGTCACAGCCATAGATCATAATCATCACCAAAACTCAAGTCCAAAACCTAGCCTCAGGACCAATCTCGAGCCCTCGAGAAGCCCTAATTCCACCAAATGGGGTGGTGGAATCAAACCCCGAACCCCCGGGCAAAAACCCTTAGAAATTACCCAAAAACCCATTTCTGGAAACAGGGTAGCACTACAGCGCCCTAAGGAGAGCGCTATAGCACTACAAGCAAAGCCAAAAGGCTCAGGAACTTTAGGACCTAGCGCTGTAGCGCCTAGTGACTAGTGTTGTAGCGCTAGTCACAGCACAGCCCTGCACAGCTTTTTCTCCTTCGAATTTTCCCGAGCCAAACCTTCTCAAAACTCAACCAAACTTCAAAACAAGCCTCCCCACATCCTCAACTCATCCCATAAGTCCTAACCACAAAAAATTCAATCACATGCACTCCAAATCAAGGAAATCACCATAGCTGAACCTAAAGCTCAGAAACTCACTAAAAACAATAACTGAAACCACATAATTCAAGTGACCAAGATCAGAGCTTTTTACCTTAAACAGAGAAGTTCAACCTTAGGCTATCCTCCACTCTTCCCTAGCTTTCACTCCTCAAAGCTTCAGCCTCAACTCCCTAGAATTCCCCATCAAAACTCAGCTCAAAATCCATGTTTACATTGAAAACCAGAAACTGAAAAGTAACCTTAAACCTTACCTCAAATGGATGGACTACTCCTGCTAACTCCTCAATCCAAACCAAGGACTCTAGCCTCAAGCTCCTGCCCAGACTCTCCTTGATTTTTAACTTCAAATTCCTTTAGGAAATGAGGAAGAAACCTAACCCGAATGGGAGAAGAATTGACCTCTGTTTTCTTCCTTTCTTTTTCTTCTTCTTTTCTTTTAACTTCCTTCAGATTCTAGACTTTCCACTAAGGCATAAAGCAGGCTTAACTCTTATCCCTTATAAGCCAAATGACCAATTTTCCCTCCCATAATTCCTAAGCCTTTAAATCCACCTAGGGGCATTTTGGTCATTACACCCAATTTCCGCTAATTCCTCGAGTGTCTCTAATATTTACTGCTTTCTTCCTGACACCTAACTAATCACCAATTATATTCCTCAATATCAAAATAGACTCTAATATATTCTCTAAATTCTCAAAAATACCCCCAGGCTCGACCCGAGCTGGGTATAAATCCCTGCCGTGACTTTTTCGCTGAACTGCTCACTACGATTGCCTCGAGTCACAGATTACAAATATATCCACATAATAATGTGGTCTCATCAATTTATCACAAATATATACAGTTATGCCCTCAACGGGCCAAAATTATGACTATGCCCTTCTAACCTAGTCAGGGCCTACATGCATACTAATACACATAGTCAAGCATCATAGATATTCAAATAATCATATAACATGCATTTAATCATTAAATCACATATAATCCAGTTATGCCTTCCCGACACACTAATCAAGGCCCTTAAGCCTTATTAGTAAATTTGGGTCGTTACACTCATTATTTCAATTCAAAGGTTAAGGGACGCAGACTTGGATTTGGTGATTTGGTTCTCCGAAGGGTCTTTTTGGAAAATAAAGATTCCAAGGACTGTGTGTTAGGGACGAATTGGAAAGGACCATATCAGATCGTAGAGGTCCTATGCGAAGGAACTTTCAAGCTAGCCCGGCTAAGTGGGGAAATAGTCCCACGACCTAGAATGCCTTACACTTAAAAAAGTATTATCAATAGTTTCGTTGTCTCTAATGTTTTCAGAATTACTTTTTATGTAAGGCTTATTTATAAAAGCCATTTTAATTTAATAACAGTTGGATTATTAAATAACCAATTTTATCGTTTTGTTATCACAAGCTCACTTTGTACAAGCAACCAAGAACATTTATACTTTCTGGTTGCTTGGGGGGCACATAACCGAGGAGAGCTTTTAAGAGAGTTCAGCTTATTCGGATAAGGATTAAAAATATAGAGTTTGGAGAAATTTATTATTCAATGGATTTTTAATGACTGAATTTTTTATAAAAAAAAAACGCGAACTAAGTTTGAGAAATCATTAAAACCCAGGATATAACCAGGTCCGAGTCCTGATTCCTAACATGTATAAAGCTACTAAGCCTATTAAAATCCTTTTTTTTATGAATAAGATCATTGTATTGCTCAAACTATCATGTACAAATACACCAAGAATTCCCAACAAATAAGGAAACCAACTTGGCTCAAAAAACCAACAGGATCGACCAAGAACAACACTTAGCTCCTATACAAAATAATCCCCTATACAACATTCAGCTATAAGCTATAAAGAAACTCTCTATCTTTACTTGAATCTTTACATGGTAATACACTAATTAATCGCAATTTACACTCATTTTGAATCTTACTCACTGTGTGCTTGATGTGCCAAAGCTTCTGGTTCCATAGAACTTCATTCCTTACCCTCCAAATATTATAGATAGTAGCGGCAAGGATGGACAGCAACATGCTCTTGTGTATTCTCGAGAACTTGGCATGTGAAATCCATTTCAGCAGACTAACCAGGTTAGTTGACTGTGCATTCCAGATGAGCCAACTTTTAATGGCAGTTAGACATTTCCTGCTATATATACACTTGAAGAAGAGATGCTCGATGTTTTCATTTGCTTCCCCACAAAGCAGACAGGCCTGATCAAGAGTCGGATTGTATTTAACAATTCGATTCTTTGTATGTAATCTCTCCCACATGACTAACCACATAATGAATCTATGCTTAGGAGTAATAAGTCTATTACAAACAAACTTGCTCCAAGGCACTTTAATTTCGGGAACAACCATCAGCTCTAAACCATTTTTGATGCTATAGTTCTGAGATAAAAAAGATCCAAGCGAAATTTTGGCTTTGAATCTTTCTTTCACAGCAACTATACGTTTCCAATACCAGCTGCAATCCATAGGACAAACATAATCCCACCAGTTTCTGATCACTAAGTAAACACTATTTATCCATTTGACAAATAGGTTATCTTTTTTCTTGGCAATAGCCCAAACATATTTCCCTATGGCAGCTTCATTCCAATCATGAATTCTTCTAAAGCCTAAGCCACCTGCAGCTTTTGATAAACAAAGATTTCCCAAGCAATTAAGCCATGACCATGAGTATCCGAGGTTCCTTTCCAAAGGAAAGCTCTACAAATTGCTTCAACATCTCTAAGCAATTTTTTTGGTAGAATCATGATCTGTGCCCAGTAAGAATGTATTGAAATTAATACTGAGTTAATCAATGTAACTCTCCCCATGTAAGAGAGGTTCCTGGTACTCCATAGCCGAATCCTGCTTGTCATTTTCTCTAGAATACTTTTACATTCAGCAGCAGAAATTTTCTTAGAACAAATTGGGATACCGAGATACCTGAAGGGAAGGTAGCTGCGAGTATAGCCAGATACATCAAGAACCCGTTCCACTTCTGTTGCAGGCATGCCATGGCAGTAGACCGCAATCTTAGAAGCATTGGGAAATAGACCTGAAGTATTAGAGAATAATTTCAAACCTCTTAACATCAAAAGGATTAAAATGTAGTCTCCATTACAGAAAAGCAAGAGGTCATCCGCAAAGCACAAGTGATTCAACTTCAGCGTTGCACATCTATCATGATATTTGAAACCTGGCCATGTCCCTACCTTGGTCAAGATCCGAGACAAGTACTCCATACCAAGAACAAACAACAAGGGGGAGATAGGATCCCCTTGTCGAAGAGCTCTCATTGCTGCAAAGAATCCATGAAGAAATCCATTAAGGAGAGCAAAAACCTTGTCAACTAGGTCCGAGGCCTATTAAAAACCTTGGATATAACTAGGTCCGAGGCCTGATTGTCAATGGGTATGACGCAAATAAGAGAGCAAAATCATAGGATACAACTAAGATAATGATAAAATCTATCTCAATCTAAAGTCAACCCCTAAGATTTCGAATGTACAAGAATCTAAGGATTCATAAACATGAGAAAATAATAGACTAAGGGAGATACAAATAGATCATAAGTAAGATGTATATTCAAAAGTATATTGTCATCTCAAGGAGGAAAAACCTCGACCTAAGCCCAAAGGCAATTGTTTTGGTCCCAAGGGACTTAATTACAAAAGCTTGAAAATAAAAAGAGTGAAAATAAAAAATCACTGAGGTCCATCAGCTCGCTCTAGAGAAGTCACCTCCTCGCCATCTCCCTCAACAACTTCAGAGGCTTCAGCGATCTCTGATGGTTTTTGTGAGAACCGAATCTTGAACCTAGAAAGATATGGGTCCCACAGCTCAGACTGCATAAAAGAGAAGTTCCCATCCTGGTTGAAAACCCAGCAACGGTAAAGCATCTCCTCCATTTGAGTCCATGACTTCGCAGCTTCCTCCTTAGCCTTGGCCTCGACCATGACCAACTTCTACTTAAGTTCTTCATTCTCATCCTGAAGCTGGTCCACGCGACGGCTCATCTCCATGACCTGATCCTGGGAGGCTAACAGGGCGGCTTTTGCAGACCGCTCAGCCTCCTATGAAGAAACCAGGGCAGCTTTGGTGGTTTGTTCGCCCTCTTGAGCGAGGCCCAGGGTAGCTCGGAGCTCCTCATCCCTGGCTTTAACACGAGCAATTCCTCGGAATTGAGCTAAGACAGACTGCAAAAGAATGAAGCAAGTCAAGACTAGTTTAAAAAAAACTAAAGAGAAAGTAAAAGTTAGGAGAATGAGAAGGACTCACAGTGAGTTTCATCCCCATGGTAGATTGGAGGACGTCCCCGGGAATGCGCTCCTTTATAGCCCTTAAGTCTCTGGCATTGGCTCTGTAGGCGTGGTCGACCATGTGGCTTGCCGTCTCGTACACAATACCCCAAAAATCCTCTGGGATCTTGTCCAGGTTGAGCGGCTTAACCGTGATCTGGATAGTGGGAGCCTAGCCTTGGATCACTTGAGGATTTGAGGGAGGTACATGTCAAGGAGGAGGAGGAGAAGCTTGTTGAATTGTGACTGTTGGTATCGGAGCTGGGGGAAGTTTCTTTTGTGGCTTCTCCCAGGTGGAGTTGGCACCCTTGTCTTTAGCCGAAGACTCGGTGGTACCCCCAGTCTTCAAAGTTGTTTCTTTGTCACCCTAGGCCTCTTCACCACGGGACTAGCTCCGGTCCCACCAGCCTTAAAAGCACCCCTCAAATCCGGGGCTTCTACAGCTCCATCTTTTCACTTGAAAATGGGCAAACAGAGGATTTAGTTTAAAGAAGTAATTATCAAAGTATTATAACACACAAGAGAAAGAGCAAGAACACTACCCTCCGGGCTAGGGGAGGAATCTACTACGATCAGGTCGGGGTTATTGACCGGGCTAGGCACAACCTCTAACTCTTGGATCAAAGGTGGGGGAGAATCTTTTACCACTTATATTACAATTCTTCTCTTGAAAGTTACCAACACTTCTCCAGCAGGCACTAATATCTCAAGCCCCATTGTATAACAACCTTGAGGCATGTACTTCATATCTGAATCTTTTCTGGGAGATACACAGCACCGAATTATTCCAGCTCATTATATAGCAAAGAACGAGGACTAACTAGTCAATCGGTCGCCTCCGAGGGACTATCCTCGAACTCTGACTGTAACGAGGTAGACCAGTCCTCCCTTCTCTAATCTCGAGCAATCCGCCCTAGTGTGCTTAACTATTCCATGTAGAAAGCATGCCTTCACTTAGCATCCTCCCAGATGGCGTCTCCCGCATCTGGTGCATACTAAATAACTTCACCAAGCCTCATCGCCGTCCTGGCGGCTATCCTGTAAACTATAACCCTTCCTGTCAAAACCAGGAGCAGTAGAACTATCAGGGGTCCTTCTTTTCTGTTTATTGGGCATCTACCCCTACCTAATCCCGCAAATGGGAGTACCATTGCCTGAGTTTCCTGCCCCACGACACTCTCACTTCATATCTCATTTCTTGCGTCTTCTATAACAAGGCCATCCCTATCGCCCGAGCATATATGAAAATCTCATGCATTGGAGTGACCCTGATGCTTTGGACCATCCCAGAGTTCAGTCCTTAAATAAATCATTCTTTCCAGGCTACATCCGCTTGTATCAAATCCAAAGCAGATTGACCAACCCATCCAATTCACTGACATACTCTGTCATTGTCTTACCATTCTGAATCGAGTTCATATCCTCTTTAGTCTTTGCAGTTCAAACTGCATCACAATAGTCTCTTTTATCAAGTCATTGTTTAAATTCCTCCCAACCCATCATGACAACATTCCGGGTCTAGGGTACTATTTCCCACCACATTCGGGCATCCTCTTGTCACATACGCATGGCGCAACTACTCTATCATGGCCTACCATTCTCATATCATCAAGGATGGAGTTAATCACGCCCATCTATTGATTAGTTCCTAAGCAAACCCAAACCTTCCTAAAAAACTAGAGGATAATGCTTCTAACGTCGTTCATACGATAACTCTTATCTTCTTCCATCCTCAGGTTGAACCAACACTGGTGCCCTTACTGTCACGACATACGAAGCAGTGTTTCCCCGACGGAACCCACTGTCTCAACCATCCAATCTCCTTATCCTGATCTAGCAGCCTTACTCGCCTAATAACAAACATCTGCTGCGAATTCCATGGGCAGATGGAGGGTTCCGACCCTAACTATCATCTGCAGCCCCCATTCTAACAATACTAGGTCCATTTAACTATCTTGAGTACATACATTCTGAATCAGTCCGCAATCACTGACTTAACCCCTCAGCCCTGATATTCATTTCTAGAATCATCCCACGGGCAGGTCCAAACAATCACAATATTTACACACATAATATACATATCAAAACACAAATTTACACTGCTCATGCATCAATTATCAAATTCCATTACTACCAAATATACTCATACACATCATGCTTTCTATATTAACATGCAGAAAAGGCACATAAGTTCGGTTTAAATAATTAACCACATAATCATGTCATTAAATATCTAACCGTGCGTCGAGCTCATCTTTAGCGGTGAGTGTACACGCCTAGCCAGTCTTTAGGAACCCTTAAACCTAGACCGCTCTGATACCAGTTGTAACGCCATGGATACCATTACACTGTGTTTAAAATAATGCTTAACCTGCTAAACAAGTCGTTTGAACTTAAATGTGTAATTAAAAACTAAGTCAGTGTCAAGTAATAAAATATTTGGTCAATAAAATGATTATTTTTCATTAAAATATTAATTTTGTACACGAGATCCAAAAAATCAGTTTACAGACTTGTAAAAGATAAACAAATACAAGCTATCCCGACCGTGGCGGTCGAGCAGGCTGCATATGTACACACCACCCCTGAAGCTCTCCAACTCATGGCTGGTCCAGCTATTAACTCCCTTACCTGAACCACGTAGCACTTGTGAGCCAAGGCCCAGCAAGAAAACTTAAAAACAACAAACGTATATAGCACAAGAGCGATTAATAAAATTCAAACCAATTAATTCAATTAATCAATAGAATACACAAGTATCAAGCTAGGCAACGATTAACATATACTTCCACATATATCTCAAACTATAATACGAATACTTAGGTGTCAACGCCCTTAGGCCGAGCCCACTGGTTACTTAGCTAACCCTGGCTCACTTAGGCCGAGTCCTCTGATTATTTAGTTGACCCTGGCTCGCTTAGGCTGAGTCCTCTGATTATTTAGCTAACCCCGGCTCACTTAGGCCGAGCTGCGTCCAATACGCTTATCATCAGCCCCCGCACCCTTAGGTCATACTTTCATATCCCACACAACAATTATATAACTCACAGAATGCATATATTCAATTACAGGGAATCTCAGTCCCAATGACAACCACATGGGTGCAGTTTTCATACCTCGGATCCCAAGCAGCAAGCGTATGACGGCCCCAAGCACGATCCTTAATTCTTGAGCCCTTGCAGTAAAACCTAGTCACAATGCGATAATGGATAACCATAAGATTCCAAACCATTTAAAAGCTTTGGATTAAAATACTAGCCTTTGTGACCTCAATTTCTACTAAGCTGAGTAGTAGAAATCATCCCGAGCGCTTAAGTTTAGATCCCCGAGCCTCCCTGAGCCTTAAGAAAAACCTAGGCTAAAACTGTTTAGGTAGGTTGCGACTTAGCCATGAGGGTCACGGCACGCCTCAAGTTAGAGGCCCAGCCTCTACATCTAAGGGGAGGCAGGCCGCGACTTGCCCCCCCCCCTAGGGTCGCGGTGCACCTATAAATCAGCAAACCTTCCCAGGGCATCTGGGGCATGCGAGTCGCGGCGCCCATGAATTAGGTCACGGCACACCCCCATGAACCCAGAATCCCCTGGGTTTTCCAACATTTTTCCCAGCAAAAAGTCCACAAAAACTTCCAAAATAAATCCTAAAACTATAATTCAATCCCTAGCATAACACCAATATGATTTCAGCAACAAAACCCCAGCTCAGCACCATCAAACTTCCATCCAAATTCAAATCACAATCTTATTCCTTAAAACTAAGAAAAACTATAAAACCAAAACAAAGCACCATTGAAATAGCAATGAAAACTCACCTTGGATGTGAACCTCTCGCCCTAGCTGCAGCTAACCAACTTCTAGGCCTCAAGTCTTCACTTTCCAAAGCTTTCAGTCACCAATTCCCCTTAGCTTCCTCAAAGTTCCACCAAATTGAGAGAGAAGAAGAAAGGGTCAGTTGGGAGTGGTGAGGAAAATAGAGTGTTCTGGTTTCTAAAGGTTTCTAAGTTATTGAGCCTATCCTCTAGCCAAATGACCACTATACTTGTAACGACCCAGACTCACTAATATGGCTTAAGGGCCTTGATTAGTGTGTCGGGAGGGCATAGTTGAGTTAAATGTGATTTGAGTGAGTTTATTGATTTGAATGCATAATTATATGATTAATAATACTTGTATGATTATATTGATGTTGATGTGATATATATGTGGTATATGTGAGAACCACATTATTATGTGGATAGGTTTGCAGAGCACGACCTGAGGCGATCCTAGGGAGTTAAATAGCGGGAAAAGTCACAACGGGGCTTAGCAGTTGACTTTGGATAAGTCAGGGGTATTTTAGACTATCAGGTTATGAAAATAAATATATGGAGATATATTTGAGGTTAGGAAGTTTAGGCGGGAATATTGGGGAATTTTACCGTTTTGCCCTTCGGGACATTTCCGGCACCCCGAGCCTCGGGATTGACTTAATAGGATAAGGGTGGACTACATTAAAGGAACACAGTAGAACACAAAAATAAACCGACCCTTTATTCTCAGCCTTTTCTTTCTCTTCTCTCTCAAGGAAAACACAAGAAAACATAGGAAATTTGGAGGATTTGAGTTGGGATTTCTGAGAACTGAAGGTGGGATTTAGCTAATTAATTCAAGGATTATCCAAAGAACTTAATCAGGACTAAGGTAAGCATTGAATTCCCTTCTTTGTGGTTAGAAATTCTGAGTTCTGGCTGGGTATTGAGATAATTGTGATTTTGATGTTTAAGGGCAGAATTAAGGTGGAAAACTAGGGAATCAACTTGGGTTTTTCTTGGAGAAGTGGTTCAGCGGAAGAGGTAAGCTTCAATTTGTGAATTAGAGGTTTAAATTTTAGTTTTGCATGGTTGGTTTTAGTGTTTGAAGTTCTTGAGTTTCAGAAATTGAAGATGGGATTTCCATGAGTTTTAGGTTGAGTTTTTCAGTTGAATTATGTTGTTTAAATCACTCTAAAAGTGTTGGGATTAATTGGTTTTGAATTAGGAAGCTTTGGGATGATTTTGGGTAAGGTTTAGGTGTTGAAAATGGTGGAATTTCTGGGCACGAAGGGAAGGGCCACAGCTCTGTTCTAGAGCGCTGCGGCCCTAGGATGCAAAGGAGCCAAGGAGGCTCGGTCAGGGGTGAGCGCCACGGCGCCCAGAGCAAGGGCTGGGGCTCGTGTCTTCTTCCAGGGAGGCCTTAGGTTCTGTTTGAGGCAGGGTCACGGCTAGGCTTCAAGGGTCGCAGCCCTTTGGTGCATACTTGAACGTTTAGGGTTTTTAAGCGTGGGAATCTAGCCTAGAGTGCTCGGGATCGATTTCACCACCGTGCTTGGTGGGATTCGATTTCCCAGAAACTTTTGTACCTGAAAACCTATATTTGAATATTAATGGAACCCAATACCTTGGTTGTGATTAGGTGCTAAAGCTAGGGCTCAGGAAAGGATCGTGCTCGAGGGACGTCGCTTGTAGTTAATAAAAGAAGAAGTTAAAGGTAAGAAAACTACACCCGGTTGTATATTTGAAACGGGACTAAGGGCTCCCTAATATGTGTATTGGGAAGAATGGTATTATGCCATGTAAATAGTAAACCAAGGGCCTAAGCGTGCCAAGGTTAAACTAGTGAACAGGGCATGGCTCAGCCACTGGTAGCCGAGGACAGCTTATTATGTACTGAGCTCGGTTTAAGCGGGCCGGAGTCAGTGGGTTAAACAGAGGGTGTGGCCTAAGTCGTCGGCCCTGATTATTGTGTATTTTGGCTATTAAAGATGATTAATGTGATTATTGGGTAATCTGATTGTTAATGGTGTTTACCTGTATCTTGGATTATGATTACATGCTATAGAGTTGATATGAACATTGAGTGATTGAACATGCTTAAAAGGTTACTTGTTTGCTAATACTGTATATGATGTGTATTATGTTTTCTTGCTGGGCCTTGGCTCACAGGTGCTACATGATGCAGGTAAAGGCAAGGGCAAGCTCGATCAGCCCTGATTTGGAGAGCTCTGCGAGCTTAATGTACATGACCGGCTGCTCAGCCGCCACGGTTGAGAAGGAAGGCAGGGACGAGAGGACCAAAAATGTTTACTTTGCCTTAGTATGGTTGATGATTGTCTTTAACTTTTGAGATTTTGTAAACCAACTTTTAAACACTATTTTCTTTTTGGGATCCCATATGTGAAACTGTTTAATGTTATAAAATGTATCTTTTCTGACCTAAACTTCTTTTAACCCTAGCACACCTATGATTAGTAACACAATTTAATTAAATGACTTGATTAACAAGTCCTACACCTTTACAAACACACAGTGTCTTGGCTATCCAGGACGTTACAATACCCCTGCTTAACAATCTCCCATCAAAGCCCCTCAAAGGAAAAACAATCTTTGTTTCCCATTTCCCACTAATTCTCCAACAGTCCTATAAATTCCCAATTAATCCCGACATGCCCCAACTAATCACCAAACACTTATTCGTTACTCAACAATCCCTAAATATACATTAAACTTCCCAAAATACCCCTAGGCTAGCCCCGAGTCAGGTATTAAATCCAGTTGTGACTATTCCGCTAATCCGCTCACTAAGATCGTCTCGAGCTGTATACTGCAAATATATCCACATAATAATGTGGTCTCAATCATTTACTCACATATAATCACATTTATGCCTGCAACAAGCCAATATTACAAGTATGCCCTTATTATCAAAAATGGGCCCACGTGCATATTTAATACTCATAAACAGGCATCTAAATATATTCATATCATCATACATATCATGCATGCCACATAGTCACGTATCTAATCAATTAATCACACATATATCCAATTATGTCCTCCCGGCTAATCAAGGCACTAAACCTTATTAGCATTTTTGGGATGTTACAATTTGATTCAAACATGAAGTGTGAAAAGAATGAAAGAAGAGTGGTGGCTCAATTAGAATATGCTAATGCAATAGGTAGTCTAATGTACGTCGCTCATTGCACAAGAGCGGATATTTCATATGCGGTTAGTAAACTTAGTAGGTTTACTAGCAATCCGAGTATCAAGCATTGGAAAGCCATTGAGAGAATACTTGGTTATCTTAAGGGTACCATTGAGTATAGTCTTCACTATACAAACTTTCTAAAGATACTTGAAGGATACTCCGATGCTAATTGGATATCAGGAATTGGAGATAATCTCTCCACCACCGGTTGGGTGTTTACTCTTGGAGGAGGAGCAATCTCACAGGGCTCCAAGAAGCAAACGTGTATATCACACTCAACCATGGAAGCAAAGTTTATTGCTTTAGCAGCAACCGACAAAGAGGCCAAGTGATTTAGGAATCTCATGATGGGTATTCCTCTAACCATGGATATGGTATCCATAATTTCAATACATTGTACTAGCCAATTCGCACTTGCTAGAGCATATAATAGTGTGTATAATGGAAAGTCTAAACACATTAGTCTAATACATGAATATGTGAGACAATTGATTCAAGGTGGAATCATATCGATCTCATATGTTAAAACAAGTGAGAACTTAGCAGATCCGTTTACAAAACCTCTTGTGAGAAGGTTAGTAAGTTCTACTTCAAAAGGGATGGGATTGAATATCCTAGAAGAATAGATTCACCAATGATGGAAACCCAACTTTCAAGTTGTACAAATCAAGGGAAAGAGTTCAACGGGTAAGAACAAGTCATTGATAACTGAATAGTTTCAACACTAAAATTTATGATGAGTTCTATCCGAGATGGTTAGTGTTGGTTGCTACCGAGTTAGGTTTAAGCCAAGGGCTTTTAATGAAGTTCAGTTAAGTGTAACAAGCATCTATAAAAGTAGCAAAGATGTTGTAAGAACTTCACCTAAGTGGACTTAGAGGCAGTGCCGTCTCTCATGGGAGTTGGAGTTTCTCCCTAGAAATTCCATGAAGAGATGAGCACACAGCCATGATAGTGCTAAGTGAGAAAGTGGGAAAACAAAAGATATGGTGGAGGTGTGTAAGGTATCACCGGTGTTATCATGTGGAATACTTGGTTCAAGCTTTAAGCTACTAATGATTTCAATAATACTTTGTGGTATTTTCACTAAGATAAAGTTCAAATTGAAAGACAATTTATTCTATGCACCAAAACTATTTAAGCTAGAGAATGTGGCTTGTATTTAACCAAGTGGGGGATTGTTATGATTGGTTAAATACAAATGATAAAGTGTTAAAATACAAGCAAGGTATAAACACTTAGTAGAATTCACATAGTGTAGATGTGAATTTGGGTTTCAAATTGTAGGCACTTAGAAAATGCAAATTTGGGTCCAAAGTGATACATAAAAGTATCTAAGGATTCCCAAAATTTTTGGTGGCATTTTGAGCATTTTTTGGACCTTTGGAAGTGTCCAAAGTTAAAGGGGTGGCAATACGTCGCCACCCAAGAGGTGACACATCGCTTGTTGGCTAGGGTTTCCAGAAACCCTAGTAGGCGACGCGTCGCCTGCTGTATTACGTGAAAAATCATAAATGCTCTTTATGACATGTTTTGCAAGTCTAATATTATTGCTTAGACCTAATGACGGTGCCTACTGTATATATGGGTCAAAAACAGTCATTTTAAAGACTTGATCACTCTCTCTAATCTCTCTCTCTCTCTCTAGCTCCAAGAATCTCTAGTTTTCTCCAAGAACTCTCAAAGATAGTGCTTGACTTAGAGAGTTGAAGGCTTATTCAATCTCAATCCTCATTTCCTCAAGAGAAGGCCTCAAGCATCAATGGTGGCTGGAAAATAGAGTATTAGGACAGCGTTTCTCAATGTGTATAAACCTTGGTTTTGTGGTTTGATTTGCTTGAAGGATTTGCTCAAAGAAAGTGGTGGTCTTGCCTAGGGTTTTGAAGCTTCATCAAATATGTAAGAACTTCGTTAATCTACTTGGGTTTGCAAGTTCTTTCTCAATCTTTTTTAAGTTTCTACCAATCTAAATTTCGTGTAGATTCTATTTTTTGTGGTGGTGTTATCTCACTCTCCCCCAACAGAATAGATGGGAGCCTCTATATGAGAGGTTCAAAAAGCAACAACCTCCCACCATTGAGGGTGGTCCAAACTCACTGTGGGTAGAGCAGTGGACGAACATGATTACTTCTATGTTGGATTTTATGAGGGTGGAAGGAAACAAGAGGGTGGTTTGTGCTAGTTATATGTTAAGGGATGGCGCCCGTATCTGGTGGGAAGTTGTGTCTTAGAGGAGAGATGTGGCCACTATGACTTGGGATGAGTTTAAGGAAATTTTCAATGAGAAGTATTACAGTGTTGTAGTTTGAGCTGCAAAGGCGGATGAATTTACTAATTTAACTCAGAGCAGAATGACTGTAACAGAGTATGCTTTGAAGTTCGACTGGTTGGTTAAGTTCGCACCAGATTTGGTGCCTACTAATATGGAAAGGAGAGATCACTTTGTACAGAGGTTGAATGTAATGATAGCTCGGGATGTCAAGATAACATTGGATCCAAGGACTACCACTTATGCTTAAGTAGTAGAAAAAGCCTTTATTGCTGAGGGTGCTGAAGACCAGATATGGAAGGAAGGCACCGCAAGGCGTGATGCTTGGAGGGTGGTGCCTCCCTTTATTAGTTCTGGCTAAGGTAGTGGCCCCAGTGAGCAGAAAAGAAAGGCCCTAGATTCTTTTGTTCCTCCAGATCCAGATAGGAGGGCACGGGGTGCCTTTGGTGGCCGTCAAGGTGGGGGAGAGAACTGAAGAAGCTTCCTATAGTGTGCACGGTGTAGGCGACACCATCTGGGAGAGTGTGGAGTCAAATCTTGTTTCATCTGTGGGAGTGTCAGCCATTTGAGAAAAGACTGTCCATAAGCCAAGAAAGAAGAACCAAAGAGGAGCGACAGCCTCACTCCAGCCAGAGTGTATACTTTGAACCAGACCAAAGCTGAGGCTAGTCCCTCGGTCGTGACAGGTCAAATTTCTAGTTTTGGTTCTTCATTTGCTGCATTGATTGATTCAAGAGCTATTCATTCATTTGCGTCTACTAGAGTGATAGAACATCTGTGTAGACCTTGTGATTTGTATGCTATAGGATTTAGGACCTTGTTGCAAACTAGGGAACTGGTAATCTCTAGGAGGTGGGTTAGAGCGTTACCGGTGAAGATAGACAGTAGGGAGTTGTGTGTGGATCTGATTAAACTGGTGATGGATGATTTTGATATGATCTTGAGAATGGATTGGTTAGCAAAGTATGGGGCGACGATAGATTACAAGCGAAGGATGGTAACTTTTGAGCCTGAAGGGGAGGAACCCTTCATGTTTGTGGGGATGGTGAGTGGACCACGAGTACCTATGATCTCTGCGTTGAAAGCTAGAGACCTGTTGCAAGAAGGTTGCATAGGATTCCTAGAAAACATAGTAGATACCTCTAAGGTTGTCTCAGTTAGACCAGGTGAGACTAGGTTGGTGTGTGAGTTTCCTAATGTTTTAGCAGACCTGCCAGGATTGCCACCACACCGAGAGATCGAATTTGTCATAGAATTGGCACCAGGAGTAGAATCAGCATCGAGGGAACCTTATAGAATGGCTTCAGCAGAGTTAAAGGAATTGAAGTATCAGTTGCAGGAATTACTGGATCTAGGATTCATTAGACCCATCTTTTCACCGTGGGGTGCTCCAATATTGTTTGTGAAGAAGAAGGATGGGCCATTAAGAATGTGCATCGATTATCGAGAGCTAAATAAGTTGACTATTAAGAATAAATACCCACTTCCCAGGATTGACGATTTATTTGATCAGTTACATGGGAAGATGATATTCTCTAAGATTGACCTTCGGTCTGGCTACCATCAGTTGAGAATTAAGGAGGAGGATATCCCAAAGACTGCGTTCCATACAAGGTATGGACATTATGAATTCCTGGTCATGTCTTTTCGGGTTAACCAATGCCCCAGCAGCCTTCATGGATTTGATGAATAGGGTATTCGGGGATTATTTGGATAATTTTGTGATTGTGTTCATTGATGATATACTGGTATACTCCCAATCAGAAGCACAACACGAGCAACATATTCGTTTAGTACTATAGAGGCAGAGGGAGCATAGGCTGTATGTTAAGTTTAGTAAGTGTGAATTATGGTTACCCCAAGTAGCATCTCTAGGCCATATTGTAAGTAAGGAGGGGATTCTAGTGGACCCAACCAAGATAGAGGCAGTGAGAGATTGGCCGAGACCGAGTATTTTACCCGAGGTTAGAAGCTTCCTGGGGTTAGCAGGGTACTATCAGCGATTCGTTGAAGGATTCTCCAGAATAGCAACACCATTGACTGAGCTGACGTGTAAGAAGACAAAGTATGTTTGGATAGAAATATGTGAGAATAGTTTCAAGGAGTTGAAGCGGCGACTGATTACTGCACGGGTACTGATTCTTCCATCAAATAAGGGAAAGTTTGTGGTCTACTGTGATGCTTCAAGGCAGGGTTTGGGTTGTGTATTGATGCAAGCTGGAAAGGTGGTAGCCTACACGTCTAGACAGCTGAAGGTCGCACTGAAGGTGTGGAGACACTACTTGTATGGAGAAAAGTGTGAAATATACATTGACCATAAAAGTTTGAAGTATTTCTTCACTCAAAAGGATTTGAATATGCGCCAAAGGCATTGGATTGAGTTGGTAAAGGACTACGATTATGAAATTTTGTACCATCTAGGAAAGGCCAATGTGGTGGCCGATGCATTTAGTCTGAGGGGTCCAGGGAAATTGTTCAGTTCAAGACAGATATTAGAAAAGCTAATTGAAGAAATGACGAGAGCGGGAATTGAACTGATAGTTGGCCAGCTAGCCTACATCTCGGGAATTGGGGTTGTAAGTACGGTTTGCTGAGTATCATGTTGATACAAATAATCTAGATTCAGATTATTGATGTGGTAAGACATCTCGGTAAAGGTGCTTTATATAATATGATTGTATATGACATGGACCGATATGAATAAAAGTCTTTATCCAAAAACCATTTAACAATAAAGACTTGTAATTCATATCATAACTAATGATCATTTATAGATCAACCTAAATCATGAGTGTTCATGAACTCCTGTTCATGTTTATTGAATCTTTTGATTCATTCGTTAAGGTCTCTTCATAGAATGAGGCTAATGACTTTTGTTTTGGAGATTTAATATCATGGATGGCTGGGAACATGTATCAACAATACAGAATCTAATCTTTCCTAAGGAATCGTATATTAGTTCCCTTAAGGGCTAATTCAGGAACTCAATGATTTTGAGCTCAAATATATAATTAGATTATAGATTAATTATTCACTAGTGAATTAATGGTGCTTAAGGAATAAGAAGTAAATTAGAAAGGTAAAATGTAATTCTTCCATTCTAATTTATGAACTAATTAATTAGAGGGTTAAACTATTGTAAGATGGTTATATCAATAGACGACTTAAGATAAGATTTCTGTAAAAGTATATCTATAACATAAAAAGTGTAATTATGAATTTATAGTGGAGAAATATCATAATTAATAAATTAACTATTATAATTAAAGAGTTTAATTATTTAGTTACAATTTATTGGAGCTTAATGTTATAGGTCCATGGTCCCCGAAATGGCTCAAACAAACACTAACAAATGTAAATACAAAAATGGGCAAAATGACTTATTTGATAAGTAAAATATTTTTCTATGCATCAAACATAATTATTATATAATTGTGTAATTAATTAATTAAGAATTAATTAATTATTTGATTAAACAAAAATATAATTAATTTTGAATTAATTTATTTTTGGGATTTTTGGTATTTAAATAATAAGAAAAAATTGAGAAAAATCGTATGCCTTCCCCGGCATGTGGTACACGTGTAGCACAGTGTACAGTCACTATGCTACACGCATAAGAAGCTCTTGGTAGTTTCTTTGTTCCACAATTTTAGTTATTTAAATATTAAATAAATAATGAGATATTGTAATATGATTAAAATATTATTATTTAATCAAAATCTGATAATTGATTAGTTATTTTCAAATTGTTTAAAATAACTAATATTTTATTTTTAATATATTGGATATATTAAATATAAGATATCATTTTTTCAGAACGATTTTTTTTCAGGGATAGAAAAGATATCGTGAAATGTCTCTGAGAGAAAGAGAACAGTGATACAAGCATAGGTCACTGTTCTTCACAAACTTATGTCCAAACTTTATCAGATCTCATGTGTTAACATTTGATAAATAGATTTTGCCTATTATTTTGTATAGCGAGCCTACACTCGTTCTTTGTGTGCTGAGAACATTTTGGAAGATCTTGGTGTGAGATCTCAAGGATTTTTGCCATACAAAAATATAGCAGCAAGGAAGGACTTGAGGTGATTTTCTATTCATATCTTTGATTCAATATATATATGTATGTGAAGAAGTAGATCTAGAAATCTTGTGGGGTTAAATTAACAATTTTGATTGTTGTTCCGCTGCGTATAATCTCTATTTGATCTATAAAAACTAACAAATGGTACTAGAGCCATCTTCATATATATATATATTGAATCTGTGCGGGTTTAATTTTATGCATTTATTTATTTTTGATGAATGAATGGATGGCTTAATATGATTGAATGCATGGGAATGTTGAATCGTTAATTATATGGTGTTTTTGGGTTATGATTTGTTTATGATTAGATCATTATGTAAGCCATTATGGGGCATAGGATTTATGTAATTTTATTTGGTTTTTGACACCATAAAATTGTAATTCCGATCACACAAAAGTCAGAACGGAGCCCGGAATTCAGAATTCAGCCACCGTTCCTTCGAGGCCCCCCTCCGAGCCGCTGCCGGGGACGCCGTACGGACCCCTGGCAGCACCGTTTGATGCCACGTGTCCCCGTCTTGCTGATCCATAATTTTTTTATTTTTCTGAAATTATTCTGTTATTTTTTAAAATTTTAAAATGTTAAATATCCTATTTATTAGAAATTTGATATTTAAATAATGATATAATTTTTTTATCCTAACAAACTTTTTTGAATATCTTATTTCAAAATTTTAATTTTAAAAATAACAGATTTTAATTAAATATTTCAGTTTCTTGTTTAAATTAAAAGTTGTTTTAATTAAAAAGAAAAGAAAATAATGATTATTTAAAAGTTTTGTTTTAATTAATCAAAATAATTAAAAAATTGTTTTCTTATTATTATTCTGGACTAACGACACATATCCTACCGAAAGTAAAGTAAAGAAGCCCAATGGAGATCAAGGCGGTTTTATTTTTTATTTTTTTTATTTTATAAAGAGGTTGTAAAATTAGATATACCCAAAAGCACCCGGTTCAACATTTATTGTTTATTTATTTAAATAATTGTTTTCATATGATTCATAACATGTTCATGCATTTTGTACCTTACATAAAAACCCACACGGTCATAATCATGTATCTCATTAGTAGAAACATGATTATTAGAATTGTCCTATATGTTTATATGATTTGTTTTGTGAAACCAATTGCATATAAATTACTTAGTTTTATTTTTGAAAACTTGGTAAAATATCACACCGGTTTTAAGTCTTTATGACTTAATTTCTTTAAACCAACTTTATTTTAAAATTGTTTTTTTAGTTTAGATGAACATAATTGGTAATTTAAAATTGGATATGGACCTAGAAACTCACTTTCTTTCCAATTTTAATTATGTTCATAAAGTTTAAAGAATCTATAATTAATTTGGAATTAATTAGGTTAAAAAAACACTTATTTCAAAATAGTGAGTGTGAGAGGGTTGATAACTCAACATAACCCATGGTCTCCATTATTAATATAACACCGTGAGATATGAATAGCGCCTCGCGACAGCTTTGTTTTCGTCCCCCTAAGGAAGGTGTCTAGACATATCAATAGCAAGGTTATATTTCTTACAAAGATAGGAACTAATGATGTATTTTAGGTTTGACCGACCCTAAGGTGGCATGTCCTAAGTTAAGTCATGAACTCCGAAATAATGAGTTACACTCACAAAGTTATGATTAAGCTTTTGCAGTGGATAATCATAACTTGACCAAACTAGGTGGTACTTTAATGTTTAAAAGAGAAAATAATGAGTTATTTTAAGTTTTAAACAATAAAGATAAGAACGTCTTATAAATTCTCTAAGATTAATTTGACCGATCCTAAGGCGGCACTTTGATTGTTAGAAAGTTTTATCGTGGAAATTAAACTTTATTTTATGTGTTTTAATTGTGCTCATGCATCACGTTTAATTTCCGAAACTTTGATATTTATTTCTCTAAATATAATAATATTTGTATTTATTTATTTATTCCCAGCAAAAATGTCTATTGGTAAATTACACACCGATGCTTTTCTCAAATCCTTGGTTTTTGAACCTGAAAATATGCAACACTGGTTTCGAGGCATGTTGACCATTTTTTCTTATAAGATGATGTCAACAGTCTGTGAAAAACCTCCAACATAACCACATTTGGCTACTAGCTATGAAGCAGAAGAAAAATAAGCAAATTGGATGAAATCCGATCGGTTGGCACGTTATTGCATGCTTTCCACCATGCCTGACGAAACAAAGGAAAAATATATACACTATGACTCAACACATGAGATGTGGCGAGCAATGACAGAGGAAGTCTTTGCTGAGTGTCATCGTTTATATCAAACAAAAAAGGTAAATAAGATTTACATATAGTTTTCAACTTTGAATAATAGATTCAAATATTATGAATATCAAATTCAAAATTTTTGGATAGTAGATTCAAAAATATATGCCACTAATATATTTTTCTTTTGTTTTGTCCTTTACAGAATTATAACCCTGAAAAGGAGGAAGAGACTGATGAGGATTTGAATAGCAAGTAAAGAGATGGAGAAGTTGGAGAGTAGTTTTATCTAGTAATTTTTATTGTTAGTTGAACAATTTAAATTTCTTTATTTTGTTTTAGAAATTCTAGATTTCTTTAAACAAAGAAAACTACAGTCTAGAAATTTAGTTTATTGTTAGTAATTTTGATTATTAATGTTTAGAAATTTATTTCTATTTTTGCATAACATTTATTTCTTTATTAATAAAGTAGTTATTATTTAAAGAAATTATCTATTTACTTGTTATGCAAATGCTTTGGGATAAACAAAGTTTACATACTTATGATGAATGACAAATTTTTTATAATTCTGAATTATTTAAAACAGCTAATCCTAGATCTATTAAACTGATTCTGATAGTGAAACATATCTGTGGCACTTGAGATTGGACCATATTGGTCTAGACAGAATAAATAGGCTTGTAAAGGATGGTCCTTTAAGAGAACTATCTATTGGATCTCTCCCTGTTTGTGAATCCTGTCTAGAAGGCAAAATGACCAAGAGACCTTTCTCTGCTAAAGGTTCAAGAGCCACAGAACCACTTCAGCTAGTACATACGGATGTTGCAATCCACTTAATGTACAAGCAAGAGGAGGTTATGAATATTTCGTCACTTTCATTGACAATTATTCAAGATATGGTTACCTATACTTGATGCAAAGAAAATCTGAAACTTTTGGAAAGTTCAAAGAATTTCAAGCAGAGGCTGAAAAGCAATTAGGTAAATCACTAAAAGCTCTTAGATCTGATCGAGGAGGAGAGTACTTGGATTTTGAATTCGAGGACCATTTGCATGAGCATGGCATTCAATCCCAACTCACAGCACCTGGAACGCCACGGCAAAATGGTGTTTCAGAAATACGGAATAGAACGTTATTAGATATGGTTAGGTCAATGATGAGTTTGTCATCATTACCACTGACATTCTGGGGCTATGCGATTCAATGTGTTCTATACATATTGAATGATGTTCCATCTAAGTCTATCCAAAAGACACCCATAGAATTATGGAATGGTTGTATTCCTAGTTTACACCATTTTTTGAATTTGGGGGTGTCCTGCACACGTGCTTAAAGGAAAGACCGGGAAGTTGGAAACATGCTCTGAAGTGTGCATGTTTGTGGGATATTCCAAAGAGACTAGAGGTGGAATTTTCTATAGTCCAAAAAAAGATAAAACATTTGTATTGACAAATGCAACTTTTCTTGAATATGACTATGTTAATAACCACAAACCTCGCAGTAAGGTTGTACTGGAGGAGATGGTCTCGAATGAAGTTGCAAAGTCACCATCAATAACCAATGAAAAACGGCAAGAGGAAACTGCTAGTTCTAGTCAAAATAGTAGAGAACTTCGTCGTAGTGGGAGGGTTAGTAAGCAATACGCACACTAAGAACACAAAGTTCAAATGCTTGTGTCTGACACAAACAAAGATGATCCATTGACATTTAAAGATGCAATGAATAATTCTGACAAGGAAAAATGGTAAGAAGCCATGAACCAAGAAATGGAATCGATGTATTCCAATTCTGTTTGGGTTCTTGAAGATCCACCTAAGAATATCAAACCCATTGGTTGCAAGTGGATATTCAAGAAAAAAAGAGAAGAGGATGGGAAAGTAGAGACTTTCAAAGCAAGGCTTGTGGCCAAAGGCTACACATAGAGAGAAGGTGTAGACTATGAAGAAATATTTTCTCCTGTAGCCATGCTAAAATCCAATCGTATACTCTTGTCCATAGCTGCGTGCATGGATTACAAGATCTGGCAAATGGATGTCAAAACAGCTTTTCTGAATGGCTACCTTGATGAAACCATTTACATGTCTCAACCAGAAGGGTTCGAATTAAGAGATCAAGAGCAAAAGGTTTGCAAGATTCTTAGACCCATTCATGGACTCAAACAAGCTTCTAGATATTGGAATCTTAGATTTGATGACACAAGTAAAACATTTGGTTGTTGAACAAAATGTTGATGAATCTTGTTTCTATAAACAAATCAAAGATGGTATAGTAGTATTCCTCATTCTTTACGTAAATTGTAACGCCCTGGATAGCCAAGACCGTTACACTGTGTGTTTATAAAAGTGCTAGACTTGTTAATCAAGTCATTTAATTAAAGAAACGTGTTACTGAAACTATAATGGAAATAGGGTTAAAAGATTTTGGTCTCAAAAGCTGCATTTCTTATAAATAACATTTTCTGTTTGCATGGGATCCCAAAAAATAATAAGATTAAAACCATTTACAAAGATTCAAGATTTAAATACAGTAATTAGCCATTCTGAGGCAAAACAGACTGTTAGGCATTCCTTGTCCTGATCCACTCCTCGGTCATGGCGACTGAACAGCTGACTATGTACATTCAGCCCCGCAGCTCTCCATCTCAGAATTGGTCCAACTTACCTTTGCCTTTACTTGCACCACGTAGCACCCGTGAGCCAAGGCCCAGCAAGAAAATACAATTATAGAGCATAAACAATCAACAGACAATCCAATATCTCAAATCACATAAAAAAAAAATGTTCTCAACAGTTTAAGCACTTATGATAACCAAGTATTCAGCATACCAAATAGATTATCTCATATCAATAATCAATTCACAAATGATAACTAGGAATGGCGCCCTTAGGTCTCACCCTCTGTTTATCCCACTGACTCCGGCCCGCTTAAACCGAGCTCAGTGAATATTAAGCTGTCCTCGGGTACCAGTGGCCAAGCCGCGCCCTGTGCGCAAATATTGTATACGGCACCCTTAGGCTGTTTATCACATCTCCCATGGCATAATACCATCTATTACATTATACAGATATATCGAGAGCACTTAGTCCCATCACAAACATATAACAGGGTGCAGTTTTCTTACCTTTAAATTCACTAGCTTCGTTCACTTTGATCCTTGAGCACGATCCCTCTTGAGCCCTAGCGCACACCTAGTCACAACCATAGGTAAAAATCATCACCAAACCCCAATTCCAAAACCTAGCCTCGGGACCAATCCCGAGCCCTCGGGAAGCTCCAATTCCACCAAACGGGGTGGTGGAATCAAACCCCGAACCCCCCGGCAAAAACCCTTGACAATAAACCAAAAACCCTTTTCTAGAGACAGGGTAGCGCTACAACGCTCTTTGGAGGGCGCTATAGCGCTACAAACAGAACCAAAAACACCCTCAGAAACTTGGCCTAGCGCTACAGCGCCCAAAGGCTAGCGCTGTAGCGCTAGTCACAGAACCAGCAACCCTGCATTTTTCCTTCCTGCGATTTTCCCGAGCCAAACCTTACCAAAACTTTTCCAATCTTCAACCAAACCTAAAAACAAGCTTATAAACATGCTCCACTCATGCCAAGCATCCCAAATACACATAACCCAATCACATGCATCCCTAAACATAGAATTCACCATAGTTGAACCTAAAACTCAGAAACTCAGCAAAAACCATAGAAATCACAAAGCTTGAAATTAAAGTTCCTTACCTCTGATGAATCAGCTTGGCTTAGGTTATCTCCCACTCTTGCTTAGCCCTCTCCTCTTCAAATCCCCAGCTTCAACTCCCTAAGATTTCCATAGAACCTTGCTTAGAAAACTAGCTCAACACCAACACCAAAAAATGAAGAAAACCTCAAAGTCTTACCTTAAGTGGATGAATTGCTCTGCCAATTCCTCAAGCTAGAATAGGGATCCTAGCCTCTAGCTCTTGCTCAAACTCCTCCTGAGCTTCTACTCCAAAAGATCTCAAGAGCTGATGGAGAAAAGCCTAAACCGACCTTGATAAAATGCCCTGTTTTCCTTTCCCTCTTTCCTTCTCTTCTTTCTTTTCCTTTCCTTTCTTTTTTTTCTTTCTTCAGACTTCTATTTCTTTCTAAAAGTTCCACTAAACATAAAGTGTAATGACCCAACTACTCTAGACCTTGGACCATTAACGAAAACTATACATAAACACTAATTCTTAATAACACTTACAAGTGAAAAGATCATAACTTTATTAAAAACTTGTAAAAACAAATGTTAGACTTACATAAAATCTCAAGTAGGATATGGGATCCCATTGTTTTAAAATCAAAACATGACATAATGATAATTAAAAAGAGATTACATAATAAAATGCGGAAAGATACATATAAAAACCATAAGAAAACAAAAACTACATCCTCAAAACTGAAACTCTCGACTCCTTGAATCCATTCCGCCTCAATACACATTCCCCAAGCTTCCAAGAATCTTTCCCGCCACTAAGACTATTTTCCTGCACCTATAAACAAAAAGGAGTGAGCCTAATGCCCAGCAAGGAAAATCTAACATATAACCATACACATAAAATTCATAAGGTAACATAAAACATACTATAACACTTATGTCACATACATACTATAATGGCCATTATTACTTGGGGTCCCATAAACTAAACAAGTCATATGCCCAATAGATTAGTGGGGTCTTGCTAGCTAAGCAAGTCATATGCCCATAATCTATTTGGGGCTTGTTAGTCATATAGGTCATATGCCCAAGTCTACAATCATACTTAACATAACATATTTCATAACATAAAATCATAAGATAACATATAAAAGCATATAACATATAAATTCTATCCTATTTTCCTTACCAAAATACCGGGATATGAGGACAGAGTTGGGACTTTGGAACACTCCTAAAAACCATTTATAACAGGGTGAGTAAATTGAAGAAAAGGGATGAAAAGAATGGAAGGACTATACCATTGAGAATATACTTACCAAAAGCTTATGTGCAAGTTCTTATATTTCCTAACCAAAATAAAGAATAAGGTCAGAAGGCTGAGTAGAAGACTATGAGAACTTAAATAAAATAATATCAATTGAACTAGAGTGTGGAAATACCTTGAAGACTTATAAGACCAATCTAAACGTTGAACCGAAATGCTATAAAACCTTACTTCCCAAGTGTTTGATAAGCTTATGATGATCAAGCTTATAATTCCCAACCCAAGTGTTTACACTCTCACACTCACCTAGCAACTTGCAGCCTCTGAACTTAGAGTAATAGATGAAGAAATGGTTGGGTACTAGGTCCTATTTATAGAGTTTAGGAATGAAGAGATCTTCATTTAACTTGAATAAAAATAATGGCTTTTTAAGTGAAAATAATTTGAATTATCATTCAGCAGAGGCTGAAGACTCGTTCAAAAAGATGCTGGACTTATCGAGAGGTTGAAGGTTTGAATGGAGAACGATTTCGAAAACTTTCAAAATATGCTGAGAGGGGCGATATATCGCCCCCTGTAGGTGATATATCGCATGGGCCAGTATGCTCGAGGCAATCGTGCATCGTTTTGGTTTTTTCGTATCTTCGTGCTGCGATATATTGCCCCCTATAGCTGCGATATATCGGCATACGCTGATTATTTAAACACGAAATTACACATTTTTAGCTTAATTTGAATTGAGTAAACAACCTTGACTAAGCCCTCTAACATTTTCAAAGCTGTTGACTAACCTTAGAGTATTCAAATTTTAACCTTAATAAATTTAATCCTCAAAATACTTAATCATTAATAAACACATACATAACATGTGCTATTATCTAATTGGTTCTTATCTAAACCTTATAATATAATAAATATTATCCTCAATATCAGCCATATTAATCAAACCTTAAGTTAAAATTAATATTCTTAAACTATAGGTTAAACTTAGAAAATCTACAAGTGTTATTATGAGTGTCCAATTAAATCTCGGTCTGAACCAAAATCCACAGTCATAAAAATACTACTACTATTACTAGCTATTACTATTACTACTACTATCTAACTAGCTAAGTAAAGTTCTTGGACTCTACATAAAGCCTCAGTTATGCCTATCCTTTATAAGCCCAAATGACCACAATACCCTCCCCTTTAATTCCAACTCCTTTAATCCACCTAGGGGTATTTTGGTCATTTCACCCAATTCCTACTAATTCCTCAAGTGTCTCTATTATTTTTTTCCGCTTACTTCCCGATACCTAATTAATCACCAATTATATTCCTCAATATCAAAATAGACTCCAATATATTCTCTAAATTCCCATAAATACCTCCCGATTCGCCCCAAGCCGGGTATAAATCCCCGCCGTGACTTTTCCGCTAACCCGCTCACTAGGATCGTCTCGAATCACAGATTACAAATATATCCACATAATAATGTGGTCTCAACAATTATCACATATATATATATAGTTATGCCCTCAACGGCCAAAATTACAGTTATGCCCTTTTTAACCTAATCGAGGCCTACATGCATACTAATACACATAGTCATGCATCTCAGACATTCAAATTTCCATATAACATAATTTTAATCATTAAATCACATATATTCCAATTATGCCCTCCTGGCACTCTAATCAAGGCCCTAAAGCCTTATTAGTAAATTTGGGTCGTTACATAAATGATATATTACTGTTGGATATGACGTAACATCATTATCAAGGGTAAAGAACTGGTTAGTTGAACAATTCCAAATGTAAGATTTGGTTGAAGCCAAGTTTGTTCTGAGCATTAAGATTCTTAGAGAAAGATAGAACAAAACTTTGGCACTATCTCAAGCAACTTATATTGATAAGGTGCTAGAATGCCTTAATATGCAAAACTCCAAAAAGGTGATATGCCAACCCATTCTGGAGTATTCCTTTCCAAGGAGCAGTGTCCCAAAACACCTCAGGAAGAGGAAGACAAGAGACAGTATCCCTATGCCTCAACAATAGGCGGTCTGATGTACGCCATGTTGTGTACAAGACCTGACATTTGTTATGCAGTAGGGATAGTCAGCCGTTATCAATCCAATCCTGGATTGAGCCATTGGATTGCAATGAAGAATATTCTCAAGTATCTTAGAAATACTAGAGAAACCATATGCTAGTATATTCAGGTTGAGACCTGAACCCCACTAGTTACACTGATTCTGATTTTCAATGAGACAGAGATAGTCGAAAATCGACTTCTGGATCAGTGTTTATTCTTGGAGGAGGAGCATTAGTCTGGCTAAGTATTAAACAAGCCAGCATTGCAGACTCCACCATGGAAGTCGAGTATATAGCGGTTTGTGAAGCAGCTAAGGAGGTTGAGTGGCTCAAAAAGTTCTACTCCGATCTGGAAGTTGTACCAGAAGTGGAGAAGCCACTTGTTCTTTACTGTGACAACAGTGGAGTAGTGGCCAATTCTAAAGAACCAAGAAGCCACAAGAGGGGAAAGCATATAGAGCGCAAATACCACTTGGTCAGAGAAATTGTACATACAGAAGATGTTTCCATTATGAAAATCGCATCAGAACACAACCTAGCAGACCCGTTTACGAAGACGCTTCCTGCAAAGCAATTCGAGGGTCATGTACGTAATATGGGATTGAGAGAAATGCCTTACTTTCTTTAAGTACAAGTGGGAGATTGTTAGGATTATGTCCTAAAAGCATGTAAAAGACATTTATTATTTCGATGAATAAATAAATTGGTTTATTATTGTTATATTTTGATTATTAGATTATTGTTTGAATAATTTTGTAAATATCATAAAAATTCCATATTCATTATTAAGGATGTGATCTTGTATTAGTACGAGAGAATTAAGATCTTACTGAGTATCATGTTGATACAAATAATCTAGATTCGGATTATTGATGTGGCAAGACATCTCGGTAAAGGTGCTTTATATAATATGATTGTATATGACATGGACCGATATGAATAAAAGTCTTTATCCAAAAACCATTTAACAATAAATACTTGTAATTCATATCATAACTAATGATCATTTATAGATCAACCTAAATCATGAGTGTTCATGAACTCCTGTTCATGTTTATTGAATCTTTTGATTCATTCGTTAAGGTCTCTTCATAGAATAAGGCTAATGACTTTTGTTTTGGAGATTTAATATCATGGATGGCTGGGAACATGTATCAAAAATACAGAATCTAATCTTTCCTAATGAATCGTATATTAGTTCCCTTAAGGGTTAATTCAGGAACTGAATGATTTTGAGCTCAAATCTATAATTAGATTATAGATTAATTATTCACTAGTGAATTAATGGTACTTAAGGAATAAGAAGTTAATTAGAAAGGTAAAATGGTGATTCTTCCATTCTAATTTATGAACTAATTAATTAGAGGGATGAACTATTGTAAGATGGTTATATCAATGGACGACTTAAGATAAGATTTCTGTAAAAGTATATCTATAACATAAAGAGTGCAATTATGAATTTATAGTGGAGAAATATCATAATTAATAAATTAACTATTATAATTAAAGATTTTAATTATTTAGTTACAATTTATTGGAGCTTAATGTTATAGGTCCATGGTCCTCGAAATGGCTCAAACAAAACTAACAAATGCAAATACAAAAATGGGCAAAATGACTTATTTGATAAGTAACATATTTTTTTATGCACCAAACATAATTATTCTATAATTATGTGTAATTAATTAATTGAGAATTAATTAATTATTTGATTTAACAAAAATATAATTAATTTTGAATTAATTTATTTTTGGGATTTTTGGTATTTAAATAATAAGAAAAATTTGAGAAAAATTACATGTCTTCCCTGGCATGTGGTACACATGTAGCACAGTGCACAGTCATTGTGCTACACACATAAGAAGCTCTTGGTAGTTTCTTGGTTCCACAATTTTAGTTATTTAAATATTAAATAAATAATGAGATATTGTAATATGATTAAAATATTATTATTAAATCAAAATCTGATAACTGATAAGTTATTTTCAAATTGTTTAAAATAACTAATATTTTATTTTTAATATATTGGATATATTAAATATAAGATATCATTTTCATGACGATTTTTTTCAGGGATAGAAAAGATATCGTGAAATGTCTCTGAGAGAAAGAGAACAGTGATACAAGCATAGGTCACTGTTCTTCACAAACTTAGGTCCAAACTTTATCAAATCTCATGTGTTGAGAACATCTGATAAATAGATTTTGCCTATTATTTTGTATAGCGAGCCCACACTCGTTCTTTGTGTGCTGAGAACATTTTGGAAGATCTTGGTGTGAGATCTCAAGGATTTTCGCCATACAAAAAGATAGCAGCAAGGAAGGACTTGAGGTAATTTTCTATTCATATCGTTGATTCAATATATATATGTATGTGAAGAAGTAGATCTAGAAATCTTGTGGGGTTAAATTAACAATTTTGATTGTTGTTCTGTTGCGTATAATCTCTGATTTGATCTATAAAAACCAACAGGATGGACAGTCTGAGAGGACGATTCACATGCCAAAGGACATGTTGCGGGCATGTGTGTTAGATTTTGGGGGATCTTGGAGTAAGTATCTCCCTTTGATTGAGTTTTCTTATAATAACAGCTATCGGGTAACTACCGGGGTTACTCCGTATGAAATGATGTATGGGAGGAAATGCAGATCGCTCATTCATTAGGATGAGATGGGTGAGAGAAAGTATTTAGGTCTTGAGGTAGTTCAAATGACTAATGGGGCAATTGAGAATATTAGAGCTCGAATACTCGCCTCCCAGAGTAGGCAGAAGAGTTACTCAAACTTAAAACCTAGAAGTGTAGTGTTTCAAGTAGGAGATTATGTGTTTCTCAAAGTTTCTCCTTTGAGAGGAGTGAAACGATTTGGAGTGAAAGGAAAATTAAGTCTTAGGTTTGTTGGCCCCTTTGAGATTCTGGAACGAGTTGGAGAGGTGGCTTACTGATTAGCTATGCCTCCAACTTTATTAGGGGTTCACAATGTGTTTCATGTGTCTATGCTCTGGAAGTATGTATCAGATCCTGCATATGTGTTGAGTTATGAAAACCTGGAGTTGGACCAATATTTGTCTTATGAGGAGAAACCGGTTCAAATCCTAGACAGAAAAGATAAAGTCTTACGGAACAAGACCATTGCCTTAGTGAAAGTGTTGTGGAGAAACAACAAAGTAGAGGAAACTTGGGAGCTTGAGTCTGATATGCAGGATCGGCATCCTGAACTATTCAGGTAAAATTTGAGGACGAAATTTCTGTAAGGAATGGATAGTTGTAACGTCCCAAATTTGCTAATAAGGCTTAGTGCCTTGATTAGTGTGTCGGGAGGGCAATAAATAATTTAATTGCATTATTAGGTGAATTATTATGATATATGTGTATTATTATTTAATTGCTTGAGTTATATTATAATAAGGGTATATTTGCGATACTGGGCTTGAGGCGGTCCTAGTGGGCAGATTAGCGGAATAGTCACAACAGGGTCAAATACCTGGCTCGGGGTGAGCCTAGGGGTATTGTAACGACCCGGATTTTCAAGACTCGATAATGCGGAAATACAAATGTTTTCATTTAACAAAATGTCTCAAAAACCCGTATAAAAAAAACTTTTTAAAAAGTCGTATGGCCATACTTAACATTTAATTACAAACATATTTTATAAAGAGTAAAGTGAGCCTAGTTTAGGAAAATTACACAACATTTCCAAAAATAAAACGGCTTCCCAAAAGGTCGGTCCACATGTACATTTGCAAGGTAGACTCCAGCGCTCACTGCTCTGCTTTGCCCTTGCTCTTACCTACAACATGAAACAATTAGGTAAGCGAAAACGCTTTGTAAGTTCAACCTTAAAACAAAGCATGCAGAGAATTAGGGTTCCGGACCCTACACAATCAATTTCAAGAATGCAAAAGCGTCCTGGAAAACTTATGGTCATGCCTGATAACCAATGATAAATTATTTCATATAAACAGATAAAACCCTGCACGTAGAAAATCCTAGAATAAGCAGACATATTATATCGCAACTATTTCTTATCAACAAATAAATACCTGCACTCAGAAAATCCCAGAGCAAGCAGATATATTATTTCACAACTATATCTTATCAACAAATATATCCCTGCACTCAGAAAATCCCAGAGCAAGCAGATATATTATTTCACAATATAATTCGAGACCAACGCTCGGCAATTTCCAATAATTCGGACGTAGCACGCCCTCCAACATAAATGCTAATCTGTAAGAGAGAACCGAGTCTCAACACTAAGATCTAGCCAATAAATATCCCCGTCAAGGGTAACTATCGTGTTACCTAAGGCATCGCTACTTATCCAAGAGTGTAATCGAATTTACATGGTTTTACAGAGACTTCTATGTTAATCAATGGTGCTAGTGAGCAGTTGCCCCTAGGGTGTTCAGCCTCACTTAAACTTGGCAACCCCTAGTATCTCTAGGCACTCTCACTGAATGGCCAATATTCACGGCTGCTATCCGAGAATAACTTATCAAAGCACTTGCTCGGGTTCTAACCGTTCACTGATTAAGTAAGCATGAGGGCCCCTAGGTCCCATTCAGTTTGGCGCCCCTAGGTTTAACCAGCAATCCTCACCTCTCGGCCACTCGTCGCAATACTGAACCGGACATAATAAAATCAAGCAGTGTGACGAGGATCAGCCGTCTAGGATATGACGGATATCTACTTTTCATATTTTTCTAAATCATCACTCACTAGACTAACGTCTCTAAGCAACTTTCTACGGCAGTGTATATATGTGCACGTGTCCCTATACTAACATACAATACAATAATCGTTTCATGTTGCAGCCACACAATATAAGTTGACTTACTTGGAGTCCTTAGCACTCAGCAGGTTTTCACCCTCCAACGTTTAGTCCAGTTACGCTAGCCAATATTGTAGTTATCCATACAGTATACTCGAATTAATTATGACACTCATAATTCATTATTATTATTATTTTGGGCAGTTTAGTCATTTTAATAAAAATCATTTGTAAGGATTAATGATCCTTATTTGGTTTTTAAACCCATTAAGGAAATTCATATAAAAATATTTTAGACTAAACCCTAATCTCGGGGAGACCTATCCTATGGTCTCGATACCTAGGCTCGGGTATCAAAATAGTATTTTCCCACAATCCGCTAAAAATCTTGTTCTTTAAACGCATCGCTATTGACCCATACTTTCAACAAGTCGGTTAAATATATGGAAGATTTTAGCCGGTATATATCCAGAAAATACTAATTAATTCCTTAATTATTTTTAAAGAACATAAACTCTTAACTTTCCTTTTATTTTTCTTAAGGTTTTAATCTCTAAAATTTTTTTAAAGAAAAATAGCCTAATATATCTTAATTAGGAAAACCGTTAAAAATTTCCCATCTTGACAAGTTAATTTTCCAAAATCAATTAATCAAGTTTAATTACTAGAAAATAACTCACTTAATCATTTTCTCAAAATATATTGTTTTAAACCCTCTTTTAATTTATTAACCATTAATAAATTAAATCTTTTATTTTTAAAAAGAATAAAAATTCTTTAATAAAAATAATTCACACTATACTCAAAGTGGTAATTTTAGTCAAAATATGTTTTCAAGACTTACCAAGTTTTTATCTTGCAATAAGCAAAATTTTACTTTTTACCTTAAGTTCCAAAATCTCATTTTTACACTAAGTGTGAAAAGCCTATTTTTTACATTTTTAACTACATACTTTGCTAGTTCATAACTTTAAATTTACTTACCCAATTATTACCAAAATTTCCCAATTATATTTTTGGTATGCCATTTAGGTCTTTGTAAAATCTTAGGATTTTTTATTGGTGAAATTATTTTCCAACAATGAGGTAAAAATGACCTTATTTTGAAGTTCTTATTTTTTCCAAACTTTGACAGTTAATAACTTTCAAACCGTTTAGTATTTTCTTACCAAATATTACAGTAGAATACTAGGTTATGCCAGTAATATGTCCACCAAATTTTAGAAAAAACTGGGTTCATTTGCCCTATACAGTGGCTGTCCAAACTTATTTATGAAAATAAGAATACGAAAAAAACAGTTTTTTACCTAAACTTTGAAATAGCATAACTCACTCATTTTTAAACATTTTTGAGTGTTTCAAAAGCTCAATTTTATGTACTCAATCTCAAAAATATCAAAGTACAATTAAATTTTACAAAATCAATATACAGTGGATGCTTGACCCCTTGGAAGTCACAGCTCAAAACATGTATTTTGTTTTAAGATTTCCTACAAAACCCTTGGGGGATTTGATCCCTATTTCAAAAAATCAACACACAAGCATCATAGAAATTATAAAACAACTACCATAACCTTATTACATCACCAATAAGAAACTTTAAGCATTAACTATACAAAATAATGCTTAAAACTAAAAACCATACAATAACAACCATAAAAGTAAACTTTTTACCTCTTTGGTGTTCTTGCTTAAGGTGTGGATCTTCCTACTAGCTTTGACTCCTTCAAAACCTTTTAAAAATCCTAACCAACTCCCCCCAACAACATAGATAATTAGCTAATGAAAAATCTATGGTTAAAACTTTACAAAAGTCTAGTTTATGGAAACTTTACCTTAGGGAAAACCCTTCCTAGACCAAGGCTTAAATGCTTCCAAGCCTCCTTAGTGTTCTTGAGGTTGAAGGTTGAGAGAAAACTTGAAAGAGTTTTCAAAAAGATGATAGTGAAAGAGAGAAAGTGAGTGGTCGGTTTGTGGGGGGGGGGGGGGGGTTTAGAAGAGTTTATACAACTCTAATTATCACCTAAAACACTCACCCACTTGCCCACTTGACAATATCCCTAATATTTAAATGAAATGGGATTAAACTTAAAAACCATTTGGTCCACCCAAATAATTTCCCACATGGCCGGCCACCCCTTTAATTATATATGTGATCATATATTTTTTTAATATATATAAAGGTTAATAAATAATTCCTAAGAAGAAAAATCCAAATTGATTTTCTATACCTTTTTCACTCTTATTAAGTTTTAAACACAAAACTTAACACTAAATAATTAAATTAAATATCTCCCACATTTAATTTAATTAATCACACAATAAAATTTAACCTAAGGTCCATTCATGGAATAAAATTCCCCATTTTGGTAAAATTAAGCATTTAACACAAAATGGCCTAAAATTTCCATTTTCTCTTAGGTTTACTATTTTTGACCAAACTTTAATTTTTATGAATGTATTTTATGCCCAAAATATATTTTCCATAGTTTTTCATTTTATTTTCCGAGATTGTTACCCGATCAGGGTTTTTGTGTCGGTCCAAGACCGAAAGTCTTATCTTGACTTTTAAATCACAAAATTCATATTTGGGCTAGCAATAACTCTTGGAATAACTTCCAAACAAATATAATATTATTTAAAATAATATTCTTAACTCGGGGAAAAAATCCCGACCCGAGTCATTTAAAGGTACCCGAAAACGCAGGACGTTACAAGTATTTTGGGAAATTAGCATGTATTTAAGATTTACCGGGTAAGAGGTAGTTATTTGACGATTATTTGGGTATGTTGGGATTAATTGGGAATTTATAGGACAATTTGAGGAATTAGCGGGAAACGTGGCAAATGACGATATCTCCCTTGGGGCATTAGAGAGTAAGGCTTGGAATTAGGGGTACTTGGGTCTTTTGGTGTTAAGGATAACCTTAGGACACCTTGAGAAACCACCAGAAACACTTAGCCTCTCAGCCTTTTCTCCTCTCTCTATTTGGTTCTCTCTTTCTCCCTGGGTGTGCTTGGGAGCTTTGTGAAATTCTTGGAGAATTGGCTCAGGAAATTGAGGATTTGAAGTTGAAATTGGTTGGGGATTTAGCTCAGGGATCGAAATCACTCCTGAGGTAAGCTTTACAATTTCTTTTTCTCTGTGAATTTTCTGGTTAGCTTAGGTTTTGAGTTGGGTTTATTTTCAACTTGAGCTGTTGAGTTTGGATAGGATTTATAGTTAGTTTTTGGGGTGATTATTATGCTTATGTTGTGTGATTCGGAGTTCTAGACTTAATTATGGGTTTAGCTGCTGTTTAGGATGAGTTTTAGTGAATTTAGCTCGGGAAAACGCAGAGGAAAAGCTAGAAAAAAACTGGGTATACGGGGTCACGCTGCAACGCTATTCTTGATCATCGCAGCCCACATGAACTCAAACGCCTAAGGGGGGTTCTCTGAACTGCCTTAGCGTCGCGGCGCTGGGTAGGGTGCGCCACGATGCGTGTTCAAGGAAACGCCTAGGAGTGTTCTCTGACTTGTAGAGGGCTGCGGCGCCTCTGAGGGGTGCTGCAACTCAAATAGAAAATGTTAGCCAAAATATGATTTTAAGCTTGAGAACTCAAACTTAAGGGCTTGGGAAGGATTCTACTACCCAGTTTAGTAGAATTCGAGGTCCCGGAGGCTAGAATATTATTTTGAAGCTTTTAATTGGTTCAGGTTGTGATGGTTATTTATTATTACGTTGTGACTAGGCTTTACTACTAAGGCTCGGGATTAGGGATCATGCTCGGGATCGCCTTGTACTGTCAGCTCGGGACTCAAGGTAAGAAAACTGCCTGTGCGCATAGAGCAGGGCATGGCCTGATTATCTATGCTTAGTGTTATGTGTAAATGTCTGTAATTGTTATGTCATATATGTGTTTGTGACTGAGTGGCAAGGACCGGGATCGGCAAGGGTCGAAATCGGCACTGAGCATGTTGAATGCAGGCTCCCATGGCATGGCCATCTAGAGTGTTGTATTCACCCGCTCGGTTAGGACCATGAACCCGGTGCCTGGTAACGCACCTTGATCGGCTTAGGTTGCTGTTGTGAATTGTCTGTTGTGTTTGTTTAGTTATGCATTTACTGAAAGGAATTGTTATATGTTATGTTTGTGGAGTTTTCTTGCTGGGCCTTGGCTCACGGGTGCTCTATGGTGCAGGTAAGGGCAAGGGTAAGACTCACCAAGCATGAGTTGGAGGGCATGGAGTGGTGCATACATGTTGCCCTACCTGGCCGCCACGACTGGGGTAGTTTTGAGGAATGTTATGTAAATGTCTGATTTTGTCACCTAGGTCGACTGTATAATGACTTTTGAGTTGTAAATATATTTTAAACAATATTTTGGGATCCCAATGTAACTCTTTTATGATCTTAATGAATGTCCAAACCTTTTAAACTAAAGTTTCATTAAATAAATCTTTACCTTAATTCAATCACAGTTTTGGGTCTAACACCTTGATTAGCGAGTCAAATGCACATTTTAAAACAACATGGTAACAACTCTAGGGCAGTAGGGCGTTACAACGATCTTTTTGTCCAGTGGTCTGGCTTCTGCTGGAAAATGTTTCTCTGGAGTGCACAGAGAAATATGATATATGGAAAAGTTAATTATAAATTTTTTATATATAAAGCTATTATATATATGATCCTATGATTTATATATATATATTAATCTAACAAAAGAAGATTTACCTCTTGAAGCCTATCAAGTGTCATTGCTATCTTTTTGTACAATAAACGATCATCTTATCCAAGCATGTAAAACTCACACCAAAGTCTTCCAAATTGTAATCTCACCGCAACAAGATGTGTGTAGGCACATAGAGATTCAATATGACAATTTAGAACTCCATTGATATTCTCAACACATGAGATCAATGGAGTTTGGCTAAAGAGAATGGTTGAAACAATTTTTTTTCTCCTTTTATTTTTCTCTCTGAGAAAACTCTCTATTTTAGTCAGACTGAATATCATGATCTGTTTCTTGTTGAGAGAAGTATAATAATATATATTTATTTTAGTTATCTAGGGTTTTATTAATTAAAATAATTTTAATTGATAATAATAAAATAAGAGAGGAAAATTACCACAGTGCCCCTGGCACTTGGTCTGCGCCAGTCACAATTCAGGGACAGTGACTGGCGTGTAAATCTTGTAAAGTTATAAGACATATTTTCCCAATTTATTTTATTTAATTAATTCAATTAAAATATATCTTGTCTATTACAATATTTAAAATATATTAATTGAATTTAAATTGATTCAAAATCATTGTAATAACCCTGATAAGATATCTAATTTATTTCAAATCAGTTATCTAAATTTTAATCTTCAAAATTGAAATCTTAAATTAATTTCTCAAACTAATTTAAAATAAGACGACATAATTAATTCAAAACTAATTATTTTATTTAATTAATTAATAATTACAAAAATTACAATAAATTAAATAGTAAATATAGTTTCTATAATTATCTCATAATTATGTATTTTCCCAAAAACTAATTTTCTTGACAAATATACACATACTTGTTCTATTGCTACTCTTACCCTGTACAATGTTTATAGAGCTATTTCAGGGACCTATGGACCTATAATTCCAAATTCCAATAAATTTATATTATTAATTAAACTCTTTAATATAATAATCTTATTTATTAATCCCAATATTATTTCACTAAAAATATGGGATTGCACTCTTGTAATTATAGACTTATATTTACTGAGTACTTTATTAAGTGTCCATTGATATAATCACTCCATGCAATTCAATTCTCCAATAATTGGTTCATAATTAGAGCTAGGTTAAATTAACGTTTTACCTCTCTAATTACCTATTTATCCTTAAGTACCATTAATTTACTAGTGAATTGTTAATTTATAAACCTTTTATAAATTAGAGGCCTCAAACTGCTCAAATCAATAATTAACACTTAAAGGAACCATTATTCAATCTTCCTATGAAGAAGGCTTGGATTCCATATCTGTAAATCATGTCCCCAACCATTTACATTAATGAGTTCGCAAACGGGAGTCTGATCATTTTGATAGACCCTATGAAGAATGTTGTTAGTCTGATCATTTTGATAGACCCTAACGAGTGAATCAAAGAGTCCAAATAACATAAACGGGAGTTCATGATAATGATGGACCTAAAATGGGTATGTTTTAAAAATTTATAAATCTCAAGCGCACGAATCGTTCATATAGAATAGTAATCGTGTAAGCAAGGATGTAGAACCCAAAGGAGTTGTCTAAAATCGAAAAGAAAACTATTTTAAACCAAAATTAATAAATTCTAACCTAGCTCCAAAGATTGATGAGAATTTGTAACAATAAAAATAAAATAAAAGATAATAATAAAGATATTAAAGACAATATATATATAACTAAATTAATAGTTGAAATCAAGATGGTAAAAGAAAGATTATTAAGATAATAGAATCCACAAAATATAAGTTCAATAATATTTAAAAGTACATTGATTCCCAAGTTTTAGTAATGGTAGAAATTAATCAAACCATCACTTATTCAAATTAAATATTCTATTTAAGCACAAGTTTTTATAAAAATATAGGATCTATCTTCACTTTTAAAATTATAATTTCAAAACATTTAGTGTAAATCAATCTAATGAAATAACAAATAAATCAATAAACATTATTTATAAGGCAAAACATAATATTTTTGTTCTAAGCATTAGATGTGTACAATTTAATGACACATCTTACACAAAGAATATTATGTTTTTGCACTAATGAAGAACAAAGTGTAAATATGTTCTAACAATTTAAAATACAAGATATTTAAGATGAAAGAAAATATTTGAAAAAGAAACATCCATAAACTTTGTTGCACAAATGAGAAATCAACATACAAAATAAATACTATCTAGTTACATATTGTTTCATCATCACCTTAATAATCTTAAAAAGATTAGAAACTCATAACTAGAATAGGAAATACAAACTAAAAATTACAAATATAAATAGGAAAATTTGGAGGATGAACCCCCAAAATTTTCCTCTAAAAACTCATAGGAAAAATGACTAAAAATAAGAAAAATATGAAGAGAATTGAGAGGTCTTGAAAGTGTAGAACTTGTGGTATGGTAACCTCTCCCCAAAATTAAGCACTAAACTCCCTTATTTATAGCCAAAAAAAGTGTATTAAAATAATCAATTTAAATTAATTAAATTGATTAAATTAATTAAATTAATAATAATCTGGCAAATAAGGGTAAATTATAGGGTGTAATGATGATGTTTTGGGGAAAAATGTATAGAAAAGTTGGGTAAAAAGTTGGTATTTTTGGCAAAAGGGACAAGTAGACAAAATGTGGGCTCAAAAAGGGGAAAAGGCAGCTTTGGGCAGGGGAGTTGCTGGAGTGTTTCGGATTAGGCCTTGGGGTGGTAGGAGGTGCGTGGACTGAGGCAGCTTGGGCAGGAAGCTGCTGAGGTTTCGGATTAGCAGAAGCTTGGGAAGGCTGTGAGCTGATGCGGTTGATGCTGGCGGGGAGGAGGACCGAAGGGGTCTAGCTGGTCAGGGGCCCAGAAGCAGCAGTTGGGCTTCGGCCTGGTGGTGCACGGGTTGGGCCCGTGGGAGTTGGGCAAGGGCACTTTTAGCTTTTGATTTTCAAAAATGCCAATTTTTCTTCTTTTTAAGCTCTCTTTCATTTCTTCTTCTTCAAGCACAAAAATGCAACCTATTACCTACATAAAATAATATAAATTAAGTCATGATAAAATATTTTCAATTATAAAATAAACCATATTAATTCTTTGAAAATATTAATTATAACTTAATTTAATTTAACATTTAGTTTTAATAAAACACACAATTTTTTACTTCCCCAAACACATTAACTTAAATAATTAACTACAACATTTTACAACAAAATAACTATAAAAACACACAAAAATATATAAAATCAAAATAACCCCAATAAATTTAAAATTACTTTAAAACTTAATAAATCAATTAAAAACTCAAGAATTAAGCATCAATTAGCACATAAAAAGTTGTAAACTAACTCTATTTTGTAGAGTTATCAGATAACTTCAGGATTTAGATCGAATTGCATATGATCATCAAGTGATATGATTATAACTCTTTAAGGTTTTGCATATCAACAATTGATATAATAATAACAATATTTTAGCAATGAGTTAAATGCATATCGGGTCCAGTCCTATATAATCATTATTATATAAAGCACCTCCACTGAGATGTCTATCTACATCAGTGAATAAGATCTAGATCATATGTATTCATAATATCAGTTGTTCGTACTAGCAATGTTTGATTAAAGATTCCATAACTTTAATATGAATTGTGGACTATTTAATTCATTATCTATAATTTTAAACCTCTCATACACATACAAGATTATAACTTCAATAATGAATTAGGAATTTAGAGATATTTATCTGAATATTATTCAATAAAAATAAATATTATTTATATAAAAATATTTCTTTTATAAATTTCATAAGTAATGAACTGCCTTCAATGCTTTAAGGGCACCATGCCCAACATTTTCCTTCTTGGAGTTCTTGGCTTTGACTTCTTGTGGTTATAGCCATTAGTTCAAATTCAGTTAATTGATGAAAAAGAATTAGGTCTTGAGTTCAGCTCTCATTAAAAACACCAAAATGTTGACCACCGATTTGGTTAACTGACAGGTCAATTGAAACAATAATAAATGATAAAAGAGCTAAATTAAAGTAAACGAAACATAATTTTATAGTAGTTGGACCCTAATAATTAATAATGACCTACGTCCACTTACAATTTTATTAATCACGATGGTCTCAAACTCAAGATGAGATGAACCGAAGCCAACTGAGTTTCTTAAGTTTGAGAGAAAGAATACAATACAATATGGTTTCTGTATGTAAGTGCATATTCTAGAGTCTAGATTCTAGAGATCGATCCCATTTGTTAGGATTTTTAATACACTCAAACAACATGCATCAATATTAATATTCCAACTCACAATCCTAGATCCTATTCATGTTACTAAAAGAGCTTTAATATAAAACTCTAAATCATATTTCTATAAATCATTTCTTTTCTTTTAATGAGATTACAGAAAAAAATAAAATGATACCTATATATAGGGGACCACAACCCTATTGAGATTGACAAAAACATATTTTCATTAATGGATGATTTTATATTTATTTTGTATTAGGTGTGAAGTGTGAACAATGTTATAGGGATTTCATGGCTTAATTTGAGGGATTAATTAGATAATCCTTTTTGTAAATAGAGATGTATAATCGATGATTTAATATGAAAATAAGAAATGTAGTCTTGATATTTTATTTTCTACATGGTATTAGAGCCATACAGTTCTAGAAAAAAAAACCCAAAACAAATCGAACCAACCTTGTTTCCCATTTTTTAAAGCCAAGATCAGTTCCACCACTGTTGTTGGTTCAAATCCACCATTTTTTAAACTGGTCCAACATCATCATAGTTGTTGTTGTTGTCGTGCTCGCCATACTTGCTTCTGATTAACATCTCATCACTATGCGCCTCAACTTGACCTTGTTGCGACCATTGGTTTTTGGTTAGTTTATATACTATACACAATATATATCAAATTTTCTTTTTAATAAAAAAAAAAAGAAATAAAAAGAAAGAACTTGAGCATATTAAGTTATGTTGTTTAGTTTCCATTCATAAAAATAGAGAGAGAAAGAAATATACATATATATAAAGGATAAAAATATGACCCAACAAAGTAGATCATTCAACACCAGATTAGGAATGCACAAAAGCTCCACGGGGACGGGGACCCGCGGGGATCCGCCCCTAATGGGGCGGGGATTCCCCGGCTTGGTGGGGATCGGGGCGGGGACGGGGCTAATATTCTTTACCCGATTCGGGGACGGGGCGGAGTCGGGGATAGTACTCCCCGCCCCATTTCGTCCCCGATTATGTATATATATAGTATTAGGAATTATATGTAGTATGTATAACGGTATAACTCTATTTCTATATATATAATATTAATTATAATTAAGCTAATTTCCTCTTTGATATATCGTTTAATGCATTAAATTTCTGGTTTTATAACAATTAATGCATTAATTCAAATTACACTATTTCCTATATATTATAAACTCTAGCTGTTATAGAATATGGATGGACTCCAGCCACTCCACCGATTATGCTATTGCTAACTGTTTTATATGAATATGAAAAGTCTTTTTGAAGAGTGCACTTCAGAGACTAACCCTAAATAATTATTTCATATATATTTGATATTAGCCTTTCTATCTAGTCCACTCTCTAATCTCTAGTCCAACTACATTATATTTTTTCTGTAAAACAACAACCTGTTCATAACTTGTGAGTTGTGAGTCCTCGTGATCGTGAGTCTTAAACAGAGTAGGAAGCACTATATTTCTTAACAACTCGTGGCTGCATCAATAAGGAGGAGTAGACAAAGGAGATTATTCATTGACTAGAATGGTAAATATTAAACTATTAGTATTATTATTGTATAAGGTACTCTGTTTATGTATATTATTTAATGATAAAAACAGAGCTTTTTATCTTTTACGGTCAATATACAATGCTCAATATAGACATTGATAAATTATATACTTGAAAAAGGATTTGTTTATTTATTTATTTATTGGCAAGTAACTACTATCCATCTTATATGTATGTGTGCATGAAGTTTTGACCACGTAATTTTATACATAATCAACAAAAAGAATGAATTTTTATATATACTCATATAGGTTTTGTACTTTTGTGGATGAGGGTAAGTCTAGAAAGATTGTCATATGACTATATGAGCCTAGAAAATTGCATATTGCTATTAAATAATTTATTTAATAAATATATTATAAACTAGATAATGAATTGATATGCAAAACCTGATATATATATATATGTATATTATATTTTTATACAAAACCTAATATATATTATTACATAGACGTATATGACACACTTGACACACTTTTTATTGGAGTATTCTAGTTTATCTGTATATGCAAATAATATAGTGTATGTGAATATAAATGTACATCTTTTTAAGTTTTCGTAATTAATTTTATATGTTTAAAAGTGTATACTTTGAATTTTTATAGGAAAAAATGACTGAGATTGGAAGTCCAAAAGAAGACACTCCATCAACATATGGACAAAATGAAGGAATAATACCCACAGGACCTATTGACCTTGATTCATCAATTCCTTCATCTCCAAAAAATGATGAATCAATGACAGCAACCCAATCAAATGTTGATAGCGAGAAAACTGAGACAAAGAGAAAACTGACTTCCTTTGTTTGGAATCATTTCAAGAAGCAAAAAATTAATGGAGTTGACAAAGCTGTTTGCAACTATTGTCAAAAAATATTAGGAGGATCAAGCAAAAATGGAACAACACATTTGCGTGATCATTTTAACATATGTCCTCTTAGGAAGCATCGAGATATAAAACAATCAATCTTAAATCCAAGTAAGAAGAAGGATAGAAGTACTTCACTAGCTGCTCACAACTTTGATCAAGAGTGTTCAAGACACAAACTTGCTAAAATGATTGTTTTGCATGAGTATCCACTCAATATGGTTGAACATCATGGATTTAGAGATTTTGTCAACTCTCTTCAGCCATTTTTCAAGAATGTATCTTGAAGTACTATTAGGAGGGATATATTGAAGATATATGAGAATGAGAAGACCAAGACAAAGAACTCAATTAGTGACAATTGTAGTAGAGTTGCAATCACAACTGACATGTGGACATCAAATAATCAAAAGAGAGGGTATATGGTGGTGACTGCACATTATATTGATGATTCATGGAATTTGCACAATCGAATTATCAGGTAATAAGATAATTTGTATAATATTTTGTATTTTATGTGTATATTTAATATGAGTGTGTGCTAATTAATTACTTTTTATTATATGCATTCAGGTTTATATATGTGACTGTCCCTCATACTGCTAAGTTATTAGCAAAAGTGTTGATGGAGTGTTTGGTTGAATGGTCTCTTGAACGTAAGTTGTCTACTCTTACTTTAGATAACTGTACTGTGAATATTGCCATGATGGATCAAATGAAAGAAAAATTGAGAAATGCTTCTTTACTAATGAAAGGTGAATTAGTTCATATGAAATGTTCTGCTCATATCTTGAACTTGATTGTCCAACAAGGATTAGGAGCAATTCAAGGTGCCATAGAAACTATACGTGAGAGTGTAGTTTTTTGGACTGGTACTCCAAAAAGAGTTGAAAAGTTTGAAGAGGCTAAGAAAGGATTATCATGTGCAAGCAATAAAAAGCTAGTGCTAGATTGTAAGACTAGGTGGAATTCTACTTATTTGATGCTTACTAGTGCCATTGTTTATAAAGATGTGTTCAGTCGCTTAATACACACTGAGAAAAATTACAAAAAAGAACCTAGTGAGCGAGATTGGCTTTTGGCAAAAGTTATGTGTGAGAAACTGAAGTTGTTTTACCATGTCACTAAGATGTTTTCTGGGACCAAATATCCTACTACTAATCTATTCTTCTCTAAGATTTGTGATATTTGGTTGTTGCTTAAGGAGTGTCTTAAGTCTTCATACGATGAGATTAGGATAATGGCATCAAATATGATGGATAAATTTGAGCAGTATTGGACTTCCATTCATGGCATATTAGCCATAGCAACTGTTATGGATCCAAGGTTTAAGATGAAATTGATTGAGTATTATTTTCCTAAAATTTATGTTGGTGAATATCAAAATGAAGTTGAACGAATTAGAATGTTGTGCTATGATTTGGTGAAAGAATACAAACCAAATGATGGAAAAAAAAATCTTCCTGATCCTTTATCCAATGCTTCTGGAGTTGGAGGGGATAGTGATGGATGTGTGGATCCTTTAGCTGGTTATGACTTGTTCGTTAGTAGTACTTCTAAGGTGGATACTTTCAAGTCTAAGTTAGAGTTCTACTTGGAGGAAGCAGTTTTGCCTAGGAGTGAAGAGTTTGATATTTTAGCTTGGTGGAAGACAAATGGTCTTAAGTATCCAACATTACAACAAGTTGCTAGAGATGTTTTGGCTATCCCAGTGTCTACAGTAGCTTCTGAGTCTACTTTCAGTACTAGTGGAAGACATGTGACTCCTTGTCGTAATAGGCTTCACCCGAGTATGTTGGAGGCATTAGTATGTACTCAAGATTGGCTATGGGATGAGAAACTAGGTATGTTTATTATAAATTACTCTTATTATTTATTTTTCTTTTATACCCAAAGCAAAGAGCTTATAAAATGACATATTTTATTTTTTTTCTTTGATGACAACAACCAGTAATGCAATTTTTTTATCCATAAATATATATATGTACATTCCTTTTATTGAAACGTGGTAAAATTCCACTTTGGTCAAAAAAGAAAAACAAAATTGTTGAAAGCTGTATATTGGAGATAATCTCTTTCAAACATGGATAGTATTAGTAATATACATATATAATTCTTTTTGAATCATCCAGATTTCTATAATCAGATTTCTTGTTGAATTTTTTAGATGCATCACAAAATGAGATTTCACATAGTACATTCTTTGATGATGTTGAAGATGATGAAGCGGTAAGTTTAGCATTAATTATTTTTTTTTTGTTTATATTATTATTTTTTTTCTTTAAAATATATTTTTACTTATAATTGAAAATTTTCTTTTAGGGTCCAAGTTTTGTGGATTTTGATTCTTGAAGAAAGAAGGCTCTTGAATGGTGGTGATGACTATTAGTTTTCAAAGTTGAAGATGAAGATGTTATTACAATTTATTAAGTTTGTGTGTTTGTTTGGACTTCAAGTTTATGTTTATGGTCTTTAAGTTTATGTTTATTGATTTTAAGTTTATCATTGCAAAGTTTTTAATTTTGGAACTTATCTATATGACTATCAATTATGGAATGAAGAATTTAGTTTTATGTTGTTTTAATTTGGTGTTTACAAATATTTTTTAATTTTGAAAATATAAAAAATTATTTGTGTTATCCAACTTTTTTAATAAACGGGTCCCCGTTATAGTGGTCATTACCGACGGGGATTCCCCGCCGGGGAATGTGCGGGGACGGGGCGGGGACGGGGGAAAATAATAGGGGTCGGGGACGAGGACGGGGAATGCATTCCCCGCACTGCCCCGTCCCCATGTGCATCCCTACACCAGATCGACCCCCGCAAATGAATTTTCTGTGATACTGAATGTGAAGAAGTATGTGTTGTGAAGCTCGTGATGGTGTGAATCAAGAACTTTGTATTGTGATGCTATGAAGCTCATGATGGTGAGAATCAGGCATGTAAACATCTACTTGTGATGTTGTGAAACTCCTGATAGTGCAAGTCAAGCATGTAAAGATCTTATTGAAGTCAATGTCGTGAAGCTCATGATGGTGCGAGTCATGCATGTGAAGCTTGCCCTATAAAAGATGATGTGAAAAAAATGGAGGGGAAGTGTTGAGATTGAGAAAAATATTTTGTCATCAATGGATGATTTTATATCTATTTTATATTAGGTGTGAGGTGTGAACATATCATAGATTGATTGTATAAATTTATTATAGGGATTTCATGGCTTAGTTTGAGAGATTAATTAGAAAATCCTCTATATAAATATAGATGTACCAATCTATGATTTAGTATGAAAATAAGATATGTAGTGTTGACCCTCGAATTGGTCAACGACATGGAGTCAGATAAAACAATAGAAAATAAGATGAAAATGAGATGAAATCAAGACGAAAAGATAAATAACACAAAAGATTTATAGTGGTTCGGAACCAATAAAATGGTAATAACCTACGTCCACTTAGTGTTCTTATTGATGTAGAATTCCAAGAACAGTGATCAATGAACTAGGGTTCATGAGTTTCACTAGCTCTCAAATGAATACAATTGTGATGGATAACAACACTCTTTTTCTCTCTTAGAATCTCTAAGCTCAAGCGTTCTCCAGCCCAAAAAGTCCTCTCCCTTGAGCCCTTTGATTCTTATTTATAGGCTCAAGGAGTTTTATATGGGCCAATGGACCTTAATTACATTTAATACGAGCCTATCTAATAATAACTGAAATTACAATTAATACGTAATTACAATATTGCATATCTGAAGGAAATAAATGAATATATGCGACCAGTCTGGTCGCCCATAATTATGATGCCTGATAAGCCAATGATCTTCTGGTCGAGGGTCGGGCAAATTATACTCACTTAAAACTATCACGTGCATCCTACGTGTAGACCAATCCTGCCACATCATCAGGTAGTCCGTTTTTGGGTAAACATTTGCCCCCAAGTTTATTTTACTGCGACCAGCATAAAGTAAACTTAACCGACTGCCCCTCCGTGTGACCTGTTAGACCCTTCAGAGCTGTCAGTGCCTTTTCAAAAAAGGTAACCAATCATGTCATTACAGTTTCCCAAAAAGCATTTTGACAGCTAGCACATTTCCTCACGTTTCAAAAACTCATCCCCCATCATTACCTTTTTATCTGTGCCTCGATCAATATAAATAATCCCTCTTTTTCACTTTTTACTTTTTACTTTTCTTCTCTTCCTCAAGAACGCTGAAGAACAAAGCACGAAGAACCCAGAAAAGACTTGGTGATCTGAGGTGTATCTGTCCAGCCCACGCATCAATGCCTGTGATTTCATTTTTATCTTATGTCCAAGTAAGTTTCCTAAACTTCTTTGTCTCTAATATGCCATGCAATAATTATCTTTCGAGTTTTCTGATATTCTGGTATCTGAGTTTCCGAAAGTTCTTGAGAAAAATTGATTTGGGGTAATCGGGCTCATAGGTAGTAGCATGATAGGATAGGTAAAAACACTAAATGAGGCTTCAAAATTGGCTTTTGAGTTAGGATTACTATTTTAGGGCGCAAAATCGAAGTAAAAATTCGATTTTTAGGCACTTGGAAAATCTGGGTTTTTCCCGCCCTTTCTCAGAGTCAAAAAGTTTCCCTGAAAAAACTTTTCACTTCTGCTTTTTAATCCGTTTTCCAAACTGATCACATGTTTGTAGTGTTTTCGTTAGAATGCTGCTGGTCGTATAAAAGCTTAACTTTTATACACGAGCAACGTTATCCCAACGTTTCCACTTCTTCTGTCTATTGGCCGTAGATTCTCATCTCCCATTTTCTGCTCGCAGATTTTCATGCATGACCCATGGGGAGGTGAGAGGCCGATTGACAACGATTTGCTCGCTCTACTATTCAAAGATCAAGAACAGCCATCGTTGCCATTTTCAGAAGTTCCTCTTTCCCAACACAACTCAACAAACAGACCTCCAACCAGCCCAACAAATATGGGTCACGTAAAGTCCATTTCTTAAAGAAAGAAGAAAGCAACCTAGTCTTATGCTAATCAGCCTACCCCTCACACTGAGACTCCTTCTACCAATCCTCAGCCTGTAAACACTTCACTACCATAATTTCAACTTAAAGCCCGACCTCGCGATGTCCTTAGGCCAAAGGTCGAATGGTATGTAGTGCCTTCTAGCATCATTTCAGCTAGGATGGTAAACAATTATCTCAAGAAGTATGGCCTTCCTAGGATAACTCTCATCAAGCCTTCACCCGACCAACGGGCCAATGTGCCTGGGGGTGCCTTGAGCGCCTGGTCGAGGTATCATATTGAGGCAGGGGCAACCTTGCCTCTACATCCATTCTTCCAGGGGTGCCTAATTATTTCAAGGTCGCCCCTTTTCAAATCATCCCAAACGGATATAGAGTACTTTCTGTACTCTATATCCTCTATAACCACAAGAAGTGGCCCGTACCAACACCACATGAGATCAATTACCTGTTTGATCTCAAGTCTAACCCCAACCACAACAACACGGGGTTCTTCCACTTCTACCACCAGGAGTCCGCTCGCACCTTCTTGAGCAACTTCACCCACAAGTTCAATGTAGGGAAGTACTTCCAGGAGTACTTTCTTACAACAAACCTGGCCGCCAACAACCTGGCCTTCACCTGAGGAGGTAAATCTTTTGCTCATTGGTCGCTTGCTTTCTTTTAGCTTTTCTATACATTTTTTAGAACTTTGGTGTTATTTAGGTCCATGTATCGACCAGACCCTACTCCAGAAATGGAGATAAGGGCAGCAACTCTGGCCAGCATGACAAACATTGAGAAGAGTGTTAAAGAGCTGGTCACGGAGAGCAACCTAAGGCTGGTCGGCCTTTTTGCACCTCACCAGGATGTGAGGGAGTCAACAACTAGGAGTGCTATTGGAGGAGATATCCTCGAGCAGCACCAAGATGTGTCACAACCCCTGAGGAGACGGGCTACAGGAGTGACCATCAGGGAACCTTCCAGCACTCCACGAGTAGCTGCTGTCCCTGCTCAACATGGGAAGGGCAAGCAAAAACTTCCTGAACACCCCGAGCCCATACATGAATCCTCGGATGAGAATGGTACTGACTTCTCACTCTTAGATAGTTTGCCCATTCCCTGCCATTTATTTGACGGGGACGGCAACTTTAAATATACGACTAGTTTAAATTCAGACTTCTTTAAGGGAGAGAATGAGTGTAGCAGTAGTACAATAGATAATGTATCGACCAGTAATAATGGCTCGGGTATATTACTTAGAATTTTCCTTACTCTGATTTCCTTGCTTTAGTAAATACCTCAATTTATATTGCCTGATTGTTTGTTTCTATCCTGCAGTCATGTCTTCTGAAGACCCATTTAACATGTATAGCCTACCCAAAACCACTACTCCTGCGGGCAAGAAGAAGGAGAGAAGGCAGCATCCTGGGGAAAGCAATAGCAATCCCTCAAGGAAAAGGGCTCATACCGAGGATCCTCCTGTACTTGTTTTGTAACGCCCTGAATAACCAAGACCATTACACTGTGTATTTGAAATAGTGCAAGACTTGCTAATCAAGTCATTTGATTAAAAATGTGAATCTGATGACACAAACCAGTTAGGTTTAAAAGATTTTGGTTATAAACGAATAAGTTTCATTAAAACAAATATTTGGTACAAGGGATCCCAAATCAAGGTTTAAATAATGTAATTACAGAGTTCCCAAAACAAATAAATAACCAAGCCACTCTAATGGAAAAATACACATTTTAGGTTCTCGTCTCTGTACAATCTCTCGACCGTGGCAGCCGAGCAGCTGACAATGTACACCTCGCCCCCAGAGCTCTCCACCTCATGGTCAACTCATCTTACCCTTGCCTTTACCTGCACCACGTAGCACCCGTGAGCCGAGGCCCAGCAACAAAATATAATATTATAGCATAATCAGTATCAGTAACTAAGTAGTTCACATAGCATAACCAAATGATTTACAAGACATTAATCAATTACTAGCAAGCCACACATCAGGCAATAACCAACAATCTAGTTTCCAGATATTCAACATATCACAAACATCAAATTAACAAAGATATACATGCCAAGCAACAACTAGGCTTGACGCCCGTAGGCCGCCCCCTCTATGTAATCCACTATCTATGGCTTGCTTAGGCCAAGCCCAATGTTATACCCACTGACTCCAGCCAGCTTAATCGAGCTCAGTGATTAATAAGCTGTCCTCAGCTACCATTGGCTGAGCCGCGCCCTGTGCGCAAGTATTGATTTCGGCACCCTTAGGTCGTTCATCACATGTCCCAATGGCATAATACCACCTCATGACATTCATACACTTATAGGGAGCTCTTAGTCCCAACATATTCGCATGGTTTATCACAATCATATAACAGTGCATACAAATATAGGGAGCACTTAGTCCCATCCTATCCACATAAATGGATGCAGTTTTCTTACCTTTAGTTCCAAGTGCTTTGATTAGGAAAGACAACCCCCGAGCACGATCCTGCCCCGAGCCCAAGCGTATACCTAGTCAAAACCATGATAAAGGATTCCATCAATAATTGTATAAGGGTTTCTGGATAGAGTTCTAACCTCCGGGACATCGAATTCCACCAAACACGGTAGTGGGATCGATCCCGAGCACCCTAGGTTAGGTTCCCACGCTTAAAAACTCTAAAAGGCCAAAAATGCCCTTAAGGGCCACAGCCCTCAAAATCCATGCCGCTACCCGCCCTTGAAACAGAGGCTAGGCCTCCCTGAACACAAACACGTGCCGCAGCCCTGCCCCTGTGGCGCCGCAGCGCTCCCTCATTTCAGAGCCATACTGGCTCTTCCTTGCTCCGAAGGGCCGTGACACTCTAGAATAGAGCCGCGGCCCAGCCCCGCGAACCAAGAAAAACCACCATTTTTAACATTAAAACCTCACCCAAATCCACCCTAAACCATCCCAATAACACAATTCAATTACCACAACTCTCTAACATGCTTCCAGCAGCAAAACCCAGCAGAAATCCAGTCTAGAAACTCACCAAAACAAAATTTCAATCTTTGAACCCACAAACTCAAGAACACCCAAACCAATCAAAGAAAACATAGAATTTAATGACCAAGAATATAATTCGAAGCTTACCCCAACTCCTGGTTGATTCCCTTAGCTATCATTGAGCTAACCCCAAATCCTTAGCCTCAAATGGATCTTCAAAATCAATACCCAAAAATTCTTAGAACCCAGCAAAGACCACAAAATCCAGCTAGCTAAACTAAAATTAAATGCTTACCTAAACTCCCTTTTGAACCTCCAGATTGCCACTGAAACATCCCTCAAGATTCTAGCTCAAATCCCTAAATTTCCAGCCATAAATCCTTTGGTTTCACTAAGTACCTTGAGACAAAAGGAGAGAGAGAGAGGGAGAACGGTCGGTTTAGGATATATTCTACTGTTTTCCTTCCTTTGTTTTATCTATCCTTAGTTACTTAAGTCAATCCCAAGACTTGGGGTACCGAAAACGTCCCCGAGGGCAAAATGGTAAAACACCCCAGTATTTCTACCTAGGCTTCCTAACTTCAAATATATCTCAAATTATTTATTTCCATAACCCCATAACCCAATTAAATGTCCACTACCTGAAATACCCCTTGACTCACCCCGAGTCAAGTACCGGGTCTCGTTGTGACCTTCCCGCTTCTGACTCCCTAGGATCGCCTCGTGCCGAACACTGCAAATATATATCCACATAATAATGTGGTCTCAACAGTTTATCACATTTATGCCCTTACAAGCTAAACAGGGCCTGCATGCTTATTTAATACTCATAAACATGCATTCCACATATTAATATAATCATGGGATCATTGTAATGCCCCGAATTCCCCGATGAGGTTTAGTGGCAGTTTAGTTGGCCGGGAGGGCCGTAATTGTTTAATTACGCCATTAAATGAATATATGCATGTTTATGTGAATTATATTATGATATAATGATATATGCATGCATGTGGGTCCACATTTAATATATTATGTTGTTCTGATAATTTGGCCCATTGAGGGCAATTTGTGTATTTGGGTGCATGATGTGATTTGTGAATGAGATTCCATTATTATGGAGATATATTCGAGCTATTTGGCATGAGACGTTCATTTTTAGTAGATTAGTGGTTTTGTCATAACGGGGTCAATTTTGGGGTAATAGGAATGTTTATTTGATGATAAATTGGGAATATTTGAGAACAGGGTGAAATTCTGGAGGTTTTGACTATAATGTCCCCGGGGGTGTTTTCGGGACCTTGAGCATTAGGTTTTATTTGAGGTTACTTAAGCTTGAAGTAGCTGTCAGATAGAACGTACGATAAGAAAACCTCTCGATCTCCTTCGTTAGTTCATTTTTGTCACCCGGAGCATATTCGAAGAAATCTCGAGTTCTAGGAGTCGGAATCGAGCGAGGATCGAGGCATAGCGATCCTAGGAAAGATTAGAAGCTTCTTAACCGAAGGATTTGATAGGAAACAACCTAATCGAAGGTAATCAAAGTTTAAGTTTTGAGTTTTTAAAGTTTCTAAGCTTTGAATTGGACTTTGTGAATTGTTGAGTTTTCGATCCGTTTGAACCTTGGGTTTTGAGGGTTTTGATGCATGGGGAAGCTTGGGAACTTTGTTTTGATGATTGGGGAATGTTTAGGTATGATTTTGGAGGCTTTGGAGTGTTAAAAACGCGGTTGGGAATGGCCCAGGGTGAAGGGCCGCGGCCCTGTTCTTGGGGCACCGCGGTCCTGCCTTGAAGAAGCAGGTGGAGAATTTGTGCTTGTTGGGCGCCACGGCCCTTGCCTCAGAGAACCCTGGGGGCCACGGCCCAAGGTGCTAGGGCCGCAGCCCTTGCCCTGTTTTCGCCTCGTTTTCTCGTTTTGACCCCGGGAACCTAGTTTTAGGCCTTGGGAGTGTCCTTACTACTTGGATTAGTTTGGATTGATCACTTGATGGCTGGATATTGGTTTGGAAACCCTTGATTATCATGTTATTGATGGTATCCTATAATGTGTTATGGTTAGGTAACCGCTAAAGGACTAAAAGCTAAACCGTTCTCAAGGGTCGTTCTTTTGTTCATTCTAGCTCGAATCAGAGGTAAGAAAACTGCACCCCAAATGTGACATGCATGGTTATTCATGAGGCATGTTGGTTGTATAAATGTGGACATGAATTGACTATGGAATACTTAGCATATGTTGCTCACTTGTGCATGGTACTAACTCATTAGTCAGATTTGGCAAAGGTGCTAGTATCAACTGTGAAGCTGTGACTTATTAGTCAGGTTCGGCAGTGGTACTGGGCACTGGTCACGTTGCACTGACTCATTAGTCAGAACGACCTTAGCGTGTTAACGCAAGCCAACAAAGATTAGATCTAATCGATTATCTGCATTGAATGACTCAAAGAGCATTAATGCCGGACCGACCTCAAGGTCGATGAACATTATAAGTTGTTGAAGGCTAGTGGCTTACCCATCAGCCACTCTTCCACTTGAATTAATGACTCGCTTGTCGGTCACTCAGTATGGTTTATCAGAACCTCAAGTGATATTCACTCATCTGTTTGAAAGCTATGAGCTCTGTGTGATTATAATGATAATCATTTGATGATGTTTACATATAATGTTATATTTTCTTGCTGGGCTTTGGCTCACGGGTGCTATGTGGTGCAGGTAAAGGAAAAGAAAAGCTCACCTAGCCTTGAGTGGAGAGCTTTGATGGTGATGTTTACATATGCAGCCGCTTGACCACCACGGCCAAGGAGTTCTCAGAGGAACTAGGGGGTTTACCCTATTTTTACCGCTTAGGTCGGCGGGGTTTGAAATTTTGGAACAGTAATGACCTTTTTGAGTTGTAAATAACTTGTAAATGTTCTTGTGGGTCCATGAACAGTTTTATGTATCAATAAAACATACCCTTTCCTTTGTACTGGTTTTCACCTTAACTTGTTAATAACACTTAGAACACATTTTTAACCAAAGGACTCAGGCAATGGGTCAAATTTCCGGTTCACCGTTCACCGTAACTGTTCTGGGGTAACCAGGGCATTACAACTTGGTATCAGAGCAATGCCAAGGTTAAGGTTCCTGTAGACTGGCTGGGCATGTACACACATCATTGAAGTCAAGCTCGACTCATGGTTTGGTAACTATTTATGTAGTTATGTGCATAACTGCCTAAATGTGGTGCATAAGCTTTACCTGTATGCATGAGACACTGTGTTGAGTATGTACCCCTGAAATATTATGAACTGTTATGTGATACATGCTGAGTGCTGAGTGCCATAAACATGTGTCTGCTTATGAATATTGAATGACTGTGGAATATGATAATTGTCTGCTTGTTCTTGGACCGTGAGGCGGCAAGAGGTTTAGTTATTATTACCTGACTAGCCGTATTGATCAATGTTTCAGCAAGGTATCAGATAAGAATGAATCCAGAATAGACAGATACTACAGCTGGCCAGAGTGATCAGGGCCAGAATAACAATAACAGCCAGGGTCAGGAAAATGACCAGTCTCAGATTCCACAGCCAACTCCTGCAAACTGGCAGCAGTTGTTCAATGAGTTGCAGGCTACAGTGTTGAAACAAGGAGAGGAGCTTCGTCTCCTGAGACAGCAACAAGTGCCTGCAGTGGTTGGTGTATCAGAGGCACCTCCTGTGTCAGTGCCAGCAGTAGGGCAGCTGCCTGAGGTTGGAAACAAATGGGAGCCTTTATATGAAAGGTTCAGAAAGCAACAATCACCAGTTTTTGAAGGCAGTGTTGATCCTGCCAAGGCTGAACAATGGATGAGCATGATTACCACTATCCTTGACTTCATGAGGGTAACTGGTAGTGAGAGGGTGGCTTGTACTACCTATATGTTTTGGGATGATGCCCGGATTTGGTGGGAAGTGATTGCCCAGACCAAGAATGTGAATGCCCTCAGCTGGGAAGAGTTTTAGACTTTGTTTAATGAAAAGTATTACAATGATGCCATCAGGGCAGCTAAAGCTGAGGAATTCATTAGGCTAGTTCAGGGAAGCTTGTCAGTTACTAAATATGTCTTAAAGTTTGACCGTTTGGCAAAGTTTTCCAAAGAGCTGGTGCCCACTGATGGGACCAGGAGAGAGAGATTCCTTCAAGAGCTACAGCCCAGACTAGCCCATGACGTACGTATCACCACTTAGGCAGGGGTTACTACCTATGCACAGGTGGTTGAGAAGGCACTCACAGCTGAGAGTGCAGAGACCAAGATCTGGCGTGACAGTGTAGCCAGAAAGGATTTCAGGAGGACAGTTCCTCCATTTGTGGGTTCTGGTAGGGGTGTTGGCCCCAGTGATCAGAAGAGGAAGGTTCCTGATACCTTCCCAGTTCCAGGTCCTGACAGGAGGCCCAATGGTATTACAATGGGTCGTTCTAGGGGTAGTGAAGCCTGGAAGACTCGTCCTAAATGCCCTAGGTGCAAGAGGCGCCATTTGGGAGAGTGTAGGGTGAAGGCCTGCTACTTGTGTGGAGTAGTGGATCATCTAAAGAAAGATTGCCCTCAGGTAGGGAAAGAAGAACCCAGGAAGGTGGACAGCTCGGCCCCAGCTCGAGTGTTCACGTTGACTCAAGCAGAAGCTGAGGCTTCTCCCTCAGTTGTTACAGGTCAGCTTCTTAGTGCTGGAATCCCTTATCATGTGTTGATTGATTCTGGTGCTACACATTGTTTTGTTGCTAGTAGCATTATTGATAGATTGTGTAGACCTTGTGATTTCTATGCTGTGGGATTTGGTACTTTGTTACCCACTGGATAGTTAGTGGTATCCAGGAGGTGGGTCAGATCTTTGCCAGTGACAGTGGAGGGCAGAGAGTTATCAGTGGACTTGATAGAGTTGGTTATGACAGACTTTGATATGATACTGGGTATGGATTGGTTGGCAAAGTATGGGGCAACTATTGATTGCAGAAGGAAGATGGTCACCTTTGAGCCTGAAGGTGAGGATCCTTTTGTGTGTTGTTGGTGCTGTGCATGGACCTCGCATTCCTATGATTTCTGTGTTGAGGGCCAGGGATCTGTTGCAAAGAGGTTGCATTGGATTCTTAGCCAGTGTGGTTGATACCACCCAGGTCATGCCAGTGAGACCAGAGGATACTAGACTTGTATGTGAATTCCTGGATGTATTTCCAGAAGATTTGCCAGGATTGCCACCACACAGGGAAATCGAGTTCGTTATAGAACTGGCACCAGGGACGGAGCCAGTGTCTAGAGCACCATACAGAATGGCCCCAGCTGAATTGAAAGAATTAAAGGTACAGTTACAAGAACTGTTGGACTTGGGTTTTATTAGACCTAGTTTCTCACCTTGGGGTGCGCCAGTTCTGTTTGTGAAAAAGAAAGATGGTTTTCTGAGAATGTGTATTGACTACAGAGAACTGAACAAGTTGACAATTAAGAATAAGTATCCTTTGCCAAGGATAGATGATCTGTTCGATCAGTTGCAAGGTAAGAAGGTATTCTCAAAGATTGACCTTCGTTCTAGTTATCATCAGTTGAGGGTCAAGGAGGGAGACATACCAAAGACTGCCTTTCGTACCAGGTATGAGCATTATGAGTTTCTAGTTATGTCATTTGGATTGACTAATGCCCCTGCTGCTTTTATGGATCTGATGAACAGAGTGTTCAAGGACTATTTAGACCAGTTTGTGATTGTCTTCATCGATGATATTCTAGTATATTCTCACATTGAGTTAGAGCATGAGCAGCATCTGAGGTTGGTTCTACAGAGATTGAGAGAACACAGGTTGTTTGCTAAATTCAAGAAGTGTGAGTTCTGGTTGTCTTAGGTATCCTTTCTTGGGCACATTGTCAGTAAGGAAGGGATTAAGGTAGATCCAACAAAGATCAAAGCGGTCAAAGATTGGCCAAGGCCAAAGAATGCTTCTGAAGTTAGAAGTTTCCTTGGGTTGGCAGGTTATTACAGGTGTTTCGTGGAAAGGTTCTCAAAGATAGCTAGTGCTTTGACTGAGCTGACACGCAAGAGTCAGAAGTTTGTGTGGTCAGATAAGTGCGAGAACAGCTTCCAAGAACTGAAGCAGAGATTGATTACAGCTCCAATTCTGAGTCTTCCAACGGATCAGGAGAAGTTTGTGATTTACTGTGATGCTTCTCATCAGGGTTTGGGTTGTGTTTTGATGCAATCAGAGAAGGTAATAGCTTATGCTTCTCGTCAGCTGAAGGAGTATGAGAAAAGGTATCCCACTCATGATTTAGAGTTGGCAGCTGTGGTTTTTGCTTTGAAGATATGGAGGCATTATCTCTATGGAGAGAAGTGTGAGATTTATACGGACCACAAGAGCCTGAAGTACTTCTTCACCCAGAAAGACCTGAACATGAGGCAAAGGCGTTGGCTGGAGTTGGTAAAAGATTATGACTGTGAGATTCTGTATCATCTAGGAAAAGCCAACATGGTAGTTGATGCTTTAAGCCGGAAGGGTCCTGGGCAGATTCATGGTATGAGGCTGATAGCCAGAGAGTTGGCAGATGATATGACCAGAGCTGGTATAGAGTTGCTGGTGGGTCAGTTGGCTAACATTACGCTACAGTCTACATTGTTGGAGAGAATCAAAGAAGGTTAGTTGAGTGATCCACATCTGATCAAGATCAGGGAGGATGTTCTGGCTGGAGCATCCAGAGATTATTCAGTGTCTGAGATAGGCTTGTTGAGATACAAGGGGCGGATATGTGTTCCGTTAGACACTGCATTGAGGCGGGAGATTCTGGATAAATCTCATACTACACCTTACTCTTTGCATCCAGGCACCACGAAGATGTATCAGGATGTGAGATCGTTGTACTGGTGGCCAGGGATGAAGAGAGATGTAGTAGAGTATGTGGCTAAGTTCTTGACATGTCAAGAGGTCAAGGCTGAGCATCAGAGGCCGGCGGGGTCATTGCAGCCTCTGGATATTCCAGAGTGGAAGTGGGAAGACATCACAATGGATTTTGTGGTGGGCTTACCCAGGACTACTGGTCAGCATGATTCTATTTGGGTGATAGTGGATCGCTACACCAAGTTAGCTCACTTTTTTCCAGTGAGGACTACATATACAGTTGATCAGTATGCAGATCTCTATGTGAGAGAGATTGTGCGGCTCCATGGTGCACCTAGGTCGATCGTGTCAGATCGGGACCCCACTTTTACTTCCAAGTTCTGGGGGAGTTTGCAGAAAGCCATGGGGACACAGTTGAAGTTCAGTACAGCTTATCACCCTCAGACAGATGGGCAATCTGAGAGAATAATTCAGATTCTTGAAGACATGCTGAGAGCATGTGTGCTGGACTTCAGTGGATCTTGGAGTAAGTATCTGCCTTTGATAGAGTTCTCCTACAACAACAGTTATCAATCTACCATTGGAGTAGCACCTTATGAGATGCTGTATGGTAGGAAGTGCAGATCTCCCATTCATTGGGATGAAACAAGTGAAAGGAGATACTTAGGTCCTGATGCAGTTCAGAGGACCAGTGAGGCTATTGAGAAGATTAGAGCTCGGATGCTTGCTTCTCAGAGTAGATAGAAGAGCTATGCAGATCCCAAGCGCAGGAACGTGGAGTTCCAGGTAGGAGACTATGTTTTCCTCAGAGTCTCGCCATGGAAAGGGGTGAGAAGGTTTGGGAAGAAAGGCAAGCTAAGTCCTAGATTTGTAGGTCCATTTAAGATCCTTGAGAGGGTTGGTCAGGTGGCTTACAGATTGGCCTTGCCTCCGGCATTGTCTGCCATGCATAATGTGTTCCATGTATCAGCTCTTCGGAAGTATGTATCTGATGTGGGCCATATTTTGAGTTATGAGGATCTGGAGCTTGAACCAGATCTCTCCTTTGAGGAGCAGCCAGTTCAGATACTTGATAGAAAGGACAAGGTCCTCAGGAACAAGACGATACCTTTGGTTAAGGTATTATGGAGGAACAGCAAGGTCGAGGAAGCGACCTGGGAGCTGGAGTCAGACATGCAGAGTCAGTATCCGGAGCTGTTCAGGTAAATTTCGGGGACGAAATTTCAGTAAGGAGGGGATAGTTGTAATGCCCCGAATTCTCTGATGAGGTTTAGTGGCAGTTTAGTTGGTCGGGAGGGCCGTAATTGTTTAATTACGCCATTAAATGAATATATGCATGTTTATGTGAATTATATTATGATATAATGATATATGCATGCATGTGGGTCCACATTTAATATATTATGTTGTTGTGATAATTTGGCCCATTGAGGGTAATTTGTGTATTTGGGTGCATGATGTGATTTGTGAATGAGATTCCATTATTATGGAGATATATTCGAGCTATTTGGCATAAGACGGTCATTTTTAGTGGATTAGCGGTTTTGTCATAACGGGGTCAATTTTGGGGGTAATAGGAATGTTTATTTGATGATAAATTGGGAATATTTGAGAACAGGGTGAAATTCTGGAGGTTTTGACTATAATGTCCCTGGGGGTGTTTTCGGGACCCCAAGCATTAGGTTTTATTTGAGGTTACTTAAGCTTGAAGTAGCTGTCAGATAGAACGTACGATAAGAGAACCTCTCGATCTCCTTCGTTAGTTCATTTTTGTCACCCGGAGCATATTCGAAGAAATCTCGAGTTCTAGGAGTCGGAATCGAGCGAGGATCGAGGCATAGCGATCCTAGGAAAGATTAGAAGCTTCTTAACTGAAGGATTTGACAAGAAACAACCTAATCGAAGTTTAAGTTTTGAGTTTTCGATCCGTTTGAACCTTGGGTTTTGAGGGTTTTGAGGGTTTTGATGCATGGGGAAGCTTGGGAACTTTGTTTTGATGATTGGGGAATGTTTAGGTATGATTTTGGAGGCTTTGGAGTGTTAAAAACGCAGTTGGGAATGGCCCAGGGTGAAGGGCCGCGACCCTGTTCTTGGGGCACCGCGGCCCTGCCTTGAAGAAGCAGGTGGAGAATTTGTGCTTGCTGGGCGCCGCGGCCCTTGCCTCAGAGAACCCTAGGAGCCGCGGCCCAAGGTGCTAGGGCCGCAACCCTTGCCCTGTTTTCGCCCCGTTTGCTCGTTTTGACCCCGGGAACCTAGTTTTAGGCCTTGGGAGTGTCCTTACTACTTGGATTAGTTTGGATTGATCTCTTGGAGGCTAGATATTGGTTTGGAAACCCTTGATTATCATGTTATTGATGGTATCCTATAATTTGTTATGGTTAGGTAACCACTAAAGGACTAAAAGCTAAACCGTTCTCAAGGGTCGTTCTTTTGTTCATTCTAGCTCGAATCAGAGGTAAGAAAACTGCACCCCAAATGTGACATGCGTGGTTATTCATGAGGCATGCTGGTTGTATAAATGTGGACATGAATTGACTATGGAATACTTAGCATATGATGCTCACTTGTGCATGGTACTAACTCATTAGTCAGATTTGGCAAAGGTGCTAGTATCAACTGTGAAGCTGTGACTTATTAGTCAGGTTCGGCAGTGGTACTGGGCACTGGTCACATTGCACTGACTCATTAGTCAGAACGGCCTTAGCATGTTAACGCAAGCCAACAAAGATTAGATCTAATCAATTATCTGCATTGAATGACTCAAAGAGCATTAATGCCGGACCGACCTCAAGGTCAATGAACATTATAAGCTGTTGAAGGCTAGTGGCTTACCCATCAGCCATTCTTCCACTTGAATTAGTGACTCGCTTGTTAGTCACTCAGTATGGTTTATCAGAACCTCAAGTGATATGCACTCATCTGTTTGAAAGCTATGAGCTCTGTGTGATTATAATGATAATCATTTGATGATATTTACATATAATGTTATATTTTCTTGCTGGGCTTTGGCTCACGGGTGCTATGTGGTGTAGTTAAAGGAAAAGAAAAGCTCACCTAGCCTTGAGTGGAGAGCTTTGATGGTGATGTGTACATATGCGGCCGCTTAACCACCACGGCCAAGGAGTTCTCAGAGGAACTAGGGGGTTTACCCTATTTTTGCCACTTAGGTCGGCGGGGTTTGAAATTTTGGAACAGTAATGACCTTTTTGAGTTGTAAATAACTTGTAAATGTTCTTGTGGGCCCATGAACAGTTTTACGTATCAATAAAACATATCCTTTCCTTTTTACTGGTTTTCACCTCAACCTGTTAATAACACTTAGAACACATTTTTAACCAAAGGACTCAGGCAATGGGTCAAATTTCCGGTTCACCGTAACTGTTCTGGGGTAACCAGGGCGTTACAATCATGCATATCACATAATCATGCATTTTCACCATTAATTCACATAACTTCCAATTATGCCCTCCCGACACACTAATCAAGGCCCTTAAGCCTTATTAGTAATTTTGGGTCGTTACATATTCCCTCCAAGGAAACGACACCTCTTCCAGCTCCCATCGACTAGACTTCTCCACCCGCACCCATCGACCAGACTCCTCCCCCGGCTTCTGCCGACCAGACTCTTCCTGATCAGACAGGAAATACTCAAGGAGAGGCCCTCGTGAACATAGCTTTCAACTCGGCCAACGATAAGCTGAAGAAGCTATCAAGGCACCGGCGTAGCCGAGAAGCCATCAGCAACACTGGCTCCCTGAAAGTCGACCAGATCTTCAGCCGCGCGCTGAACAAAGGACTCAGCGTAAGTTGACATTTTTTATGTGCTTTATTTGTTTACCTTGTCCTTTTATTTCCACTAACAGCTTTATCTTTTTTCTGATTGCAGGGAGTTCTAACCATGAGCACTAGTTGGCATCGCTCAAAGGAAATGGCTAATGAGTATGAGGAGAGACTTGGCGAGCAACTCAAAGCAGCCCAGGCCAAACACGCCGAGCAGCTCAAGGCGGCCGAGGAGAAAAATGCCGAAAAACTAAGAGCTGTCGAGGAGAAGATTGCCAAACTGGGCGAGGAGCTGAAACAACCTAAGGAGACCCTAGTCAAAGTCACGGAGTCTAAAGGGAGGTACAAGGAGTCTTCATTGTTGAACTACAAAGAGGCCTCCAAACTCCAAGACGAACTGGTTATCAGCAGGAAAGAAATTGCTGAGTTGGAGGAGCGAGTTAATCGCTCGAAGGGACTAACACCAGTGACTTGGAGAGGTTCAAGGGAGCTACATTTAACTTCTTTTATATGCTCCGGAAAAACAACCGTGAGGCGAACTTTGACTATTTGCCAGAGAGTATGAAGCAGTTTGAGCTGACTAGGTGCGTTGCTCGCCTCAAAGAGGAGGAGAAAGCTCAGGCATCCCCTGAAATCTCTTTGACGACGGGCATTGACAGCGTCAACGAGGAAGTTGAGGCCTCCATCGACCAGCAGATCCAACAAGATCCTCCGGCTGCTCCTTAATTTAACTAATTTATTTTGTAACTTAGGACACACAAACCACGGTTCGTGATGTCAAGACAATTTTTTGCTGCGCGGGCAACTTTTCCTTTTAATTAACAATTACATCCGAGCAACAACTGCTTGCGGTGTAAAACAATTTACTTTTGATATTATAATATTTGTAATTTATTATAACATAAGTTCGCATGACCGAACTTAGCGTATCACTTTGTTTTGATTTAACAAAATTTAAACAAAATTTTGAAAAATACTATAAGTACCGTAGTATGCTTTCTTTTAGTTTGCTCGTGTGTTTACATATGCCTATTGATATGCTTTGCTTGCTTAGGACCTTATATGCCCCCCAAGTGATTGAGGAGCTTAAGGTCCTCGGTCACTTGCCAAGACCAAGACCTGTTCGAACATTACTGCTTGTAAAAATACTTATAAAAAATGATTATATAGCAAAACAACACACGTAATGAGCAAATACTTGTAATAAATACAATAATTGGCCAGAATAACTGGCTGCGCACAGTTCCTTTTATTTCTCGTAATAAATGGACAATCGTGTCTGTGCGAGTGATCAAAAATTTGATCTTATACTTATAAGTGATTAGTCATATGACTGACTAACCCTTATTCATAAACTTGTAAAAAGTAAAATTAATACAAGTCAATTCTTTAAAAAGAACTGTTTATTGATAATACTTGGGCAGGTTTTCTCCATTCCAATAGCGAGGAACGAGATCTCTATTTAAGCGAGAAAGTTTATAAGTGCCTGGTTGAAGGACTTCTTCAATTTGGTATGGACCTTCCCAGTTAGGTCTAAGCACTCCAGCAGCTTGATCGTGAGTGTTAAGAAAAACTCTTCTAAGTACCAAATCTCCCACATTAAATTTTCTTTCACGTACTTTAGAGTTGAAATACCGAGCGACTTTTTGCTGATAAGCTGCTACTCGGAGTTGAGCATGCTCGCACCTTTCATCGACCAAATCCAGAGATTCCATCAATAACTGACTATTAACACTTTGATCGTATGCCAACCTTCGATGCGATGGTGGATCCAATTCAACAGGAAACATGGCTTCATATCCATAAGCCAAAGAAAATGGAGTATGGCCTGTTGCTGTTCGATAGGATGTTCTATACGACCAAAGTACTTCAGGTAACTGTTCTGGCCATGCCCCTTTCACTTCTTCAAGCCTTTTCTTCAAGGTATCTTTCAGTGTCTTGTTGACAGTTTCAACCTATCTGTTTGCTTGTGGATGAGCTACTGAAGAAAAACTCTTAATAATCCCGTGCCTTTCACAAAAATATGTTAATAGATCGTTGTCAAACTATGTGTCATTATCTGAGACAATCTTTCTTGGTAACCCATAACGACACACAATGTTCTTGACCACAAAATCCAGTACCTTCTTGGTCGTTATTGTTGCAAGCGATTCAGCTTCAGCCCACTTCGTGAAGTAGTCAACAACAACTACATCGTACTTGACGTTGCCTTTTACTGTGGGCAAAGACCCGATCAAATCTATCCCCCATACTGCGAATGGCCACGGGCTTTGCATCTGTTTTAGCTCATTAGGGGCTACTCGCGGTATCTTGGAGAATCTTTGGCACTTGTCGCACTTTCGAACAAAATCCACAGAGTCTTCATTCATTGTTGGCCAGAAGTATCCTTGCCTTAGGATCTTTTTCGATAAACTCTACCCCCCAGCATGATCTCTGCAGAAACCTTCATGGACTTATTGCATTAATTCTTTGGCCTTTTCCCTTGAAACACACCTTAGGAGTGGCATTGAGTACCCTCTTTTGTATAAAACTCCGTCGACCAAGATGAACCGAGTCGATTGCCTCTGGAGGGCTCTTGCTTTGTTTCTGTCCGTTGGCAGTACTCCATGCTCTAAGTATTCAATGAAAGGTGTCATCCATGCATCTGTTGCTTGAATTACCAGGGAGGACTCTTCTACTTGGATGCTCGGTGCGGACAAATGTTCAACAGGCACTATATTTAAGGTGTCAGCATCCTTCGCACTTGCTAACTTGGCCAAAGCATCATCGTTTGAGTTCTGGTTGCGAGGTACTTGCTGGAGAGTATATTTTTTGAATTGTGCCAATAAGTCCTTTGCTTTGTTCAAATAAGCAACCATCTTCAAATGCTTGATATTCTCCAGTAATTTGATTAACCACTAATTGGGAGTCACTATAGATTTATGTCCATATCCTTGGCTAATCTTAATCCTGCGAGCAGAGCTTCATATTCGACTTCGTTATTGGACGCCGTGAAGTCGAATCTGATTGCACAGTGGAGTCGATGTCCTTCAGGCATGACTAAGATTAAACCTGCTCCAGCATTGTGCTCGTTGGAAGAACCATCTACGAACAACTTCCAGGAAGGAATTTGGCTATGGAGTTTAGGTTCTTCTATCGGCTCAGTATCCTGGAGCCCAGTAAACTCTGCGACAAAATCTGCTAGAGGGGCATACTCGTCGTGCCTCTTCTCCAATCATACTCGATGTGGGAAATAAATCAGGCTTCACGACCAGTCTGGTCGTGACAAACATTAACTCCGACAAAGGTGCGCTTCTGGTCAATAGCCGAACAACACCTCTGCCCTTTAATTCTGCCACGTGTCAATCTACGTGCAAGTAATCTTTGCCACGTCATCAAGGACCTTTTCTGGGTAAACATTTGCCCCCCAAGTTTATTTATTGCGACCAGCAATAAGTAAACTTAGGAAACTAACCTTTCGTATGCCCCACGAAATCTGTCAGAACCACCCATGTCTTCTCGAAAAATATGACCAATCTTGTCTAATTAGGTCCTTTCAGTTTCCCAAAAGTGTGTCTGACGGCTATTCCACTTCCCCATACTTAGAAAAAAGTAACTCATGATTGCTTCTTTTAACGTGCCTTGGTCTTCATAAATAATCCTCAAGTTACCATTTTTACCTTTTACTTGCCTTTGCCTTCTTGAAAAACGTTGAAGAACTCGCGCCCCAGAGCTCAGAAACCTTCAAACATCTATACTAGGACGCCCGATAGCTTTCATCTCCGGACTTCAATCTTTACCTGAGTAAGTTTTACGAACTTTCTTGTCCTTTTAGTTGCTATTCGAAACTGCCTTATGCGTGTTTTTATTTCTAAACCCCTTCATGTTCTTGGCCGAAAATATATGGGGATTGTTTGCATGTTGACAGATGATTAATAGGGTAGTGAAATATTGTTTCGTATGGGTTAGGAGCTAGTTTGGTAGTCAAGATTGTAGATTTAGGGCATAAAATCGAAGTAAAAATTTGATTTTTAAGCTAGGTGAAAAATTGGGTTTTTCCCGCCCCTTCGGAGTCGAAAAATATTTTTCCCAAAAACTTTTTACTTCCGCTTTTCAATCTGTTTTTCAAATTGCTCGTATAGAACTTAGTGTTTCTGTTAGAATGTTGCTGGTCATATACGTGAGCAACATTATTCCAACTTTCAACATAAGCTTTCAAGTTGTGCGTCTTATCTCCTCCTTTCTCTGTTCGCAGCTTTCATGCAAGATCCGTGGGGAGGAGAAAGACCCATCGATGACGACTTATTGGTTCAGCTGCTTGAGGACGAGGAGCAACCGTCATCGCTAATACCTGACATTCCCTTTTCTCATGCCACGTCAAACACTCCATCCATCCTTATCCAAAATATGGCTCGTGCAAAAACTACAGCCCAGAAAAAGAGAACTCCCCATTCTTCACATCAGTCCGCTCCTCGAGCTGAAATTCCCTCGACCAGTGGTCGGGCAGAAAATACCCCTGCCCCCAATATCCAAACTCATGCTTAGCCCTGAAATGCCATTCAACCAGATGTTGAATGGTATGTTGTTTCTGAAAGCCAAGTGACGATCATGATGATTGCCAACTACATTAGGAAATATGGACTCACGGGGGTGACATTAGTTTGACCCAACCAAGACCAACGGGCGAACTTGCCCAGAGGCGCCTTCAGCGCCTGGTCGAGATACCATATCGAGGCAGGGGCTACCTTGCCTCTTCATCAATTTTTTCAACGGGTGGCCAACTACTTCGGGGTCGCCCCTTTCCAAATAACTCCCAATGGGTATAGAATGCTCACAGCACTCTATATCCTTTATAGCCACAAAAAATGGCCTGTACCAACTCCCCATGAGGTTAATTATTTGTTCGACCTCAAGTCCAACCCCAACCAAGAAGGTACGGGGTTCTTTCACCTTTGTCACCAGGAAACTGGGCGCACCTTCCTGACCGACACCACTCACATATCGAACGTGGGAAGGTACTATCAGGAATATTTCCTTACGACCGACATGATCGCGAACAATCTGGCCTTTACTCAAGGAGGTAAAACCTTTGTACCACTGGTCGTTAATCTTTATTTAGTGCTTCCTTTACACTTTCTTAGACTTTTAATGCCTTTCAGGTCCATGGCTGCGACCAGAACCCACTCCAGACATGGAGTTAAGATCATCCCTCTTGGGCAGTATGACCGACGTAGAAAAAAGTGTCAAACATCTGGTCACAGAGACTAACCTTAGGTTGTTCGGCCTTTTGGCCCCTCATCAAGACATGAGGGAGTCAACAGCGGGGAGTGCTACTGGCGGAGAAGTTCCCAAGCAGCACCCGGACGTGGAACAAACTCCTCCGAGGAGAGCCACCGGAGTGACAATCAGGGAACCTTCCAACACCTCGTGGGCTACTGCTCCCCCTGCCTCAAAGGGAAAAAGGAAAAAGAAAGCCACCGAACCCCTCGAGCCCCTCAACAAATCTTCGGACGAGAACGGTACTGATCTCTCGCTCTTAGATAGCTTGCCAATTCCCTGTCACTTATTTGACGGGGACGACAATTTTAAGTACGCTCCAAATTTAGATTCATCCTTCTTCATGCCAGAGAGTGAGTATAAGACTAGTAGAGTTTATAATGTAGCGACCAATAATGATAGCTCGGGTATTTCACTTACAATTTTTTTCTGTTTCTTTTCCTGACAACATAATTAATTGTTTATGCTATCTCACTGCTCGAATATTTGCTTTGTTTTCAGATATGGACTCTGAGTGCGTGTTCGACTTATACAGTGCCCTCGAGGTACCCGAAACTCCCTCGAGCAAAAAGAAAACGAGCAAGAGGCATCTTGGAGAAAGCAGTAATATGCCCCAGGCTAAGAAATCTCACACTGCAAGCCTCCCAGAGGATGGACCCTCAGCCAATGCCACTCCACCACCTTCTCCCCACGAGCAACAGACTCCCCCTGCTCCTGCCGGGTCGACACCATCTCCAGCGGCCCCAACTGACCAGACTTAGCAGGCTGGTCCTGCTTCCACCGAGGGCGACATAACAAGTCGTGCCTTCAAATCGATCAAGGACAAGGTCACTAAATTGTGAAGAACGATCGCTGTCGAGAGGCGATGGCCATGACTGAGACAATGGATGTTGACCAGATCCTAACCCGCGCTTTGAATGAATTTTCTAGTGTAAGTTATCTTTTCTTGTGGAGACAGCTTCTTGTATACTCTACAATCTATCTAATCTTTACTCTGATCGTAGGCATTTCTGACCCTTACCGCCGGTCGGCTACGCTCAGGCATTGTCATCGAGCAGCTTGAGGCAGTGCTCGAGGAGAAGAATAAACTGGCTGAGGAGTTGAAGGAGAAGCAAAATTCTCTGGATAAGGCCGTTGAGCAAAGGGACTAGTTCAAGGATTCTAACCGCATTAACTACCGCGAGGCTAAAAAGCTCGAGCAGGAGTTGATTGCGAGTAGACAAGAGACTACAACCTTGGAGGGCTGGCTCGAGGAGCTTGAAAAGGCCAATGCCAGCAACTTGGAAAGGTACAAGAACGCCAGGAGCAAGTGTTTTTATGACTTCTGGAAACACAACCAAGGGGTAGATTTTAGCTACCTTCCCGAGCATGCAAGTCAAGCCAAGATAGCCCGCTGCGCCGCTCGACTGGCAGACGAGGAGAGGGCAAGGGTACCTGCCTCGCCCGAAATCTCCTTGGCGACTGGCATGGACGGGGTGGACAATGAAACTGCAGATGTCGTCGACCAGGGTACCCCTCAAAATCCTCTGGCCCCTTAGACTTTTTCTTTTAATATTTCAAGTACCCAACCTACGGGTCGTAATGTAAAGACATTAATTTTTTATTGCTGCATGGGTAGCTATTTTCCTTTTAATCAGACAATTACATCCGAGCAGTACTGCTCGCGGTGTGTAGTAATTCATTTTTTTATATTATAACAACTTTTTATTTTATTATAATATCTGTTCGCATGACCGAACATAGCATAACACTTTGGTTTGATTTAACAAAATCCAAAATTTTGAAAAATACTCTAAGTACCCAGCATGCTTTCACTTATTTTGCTCATGTGTTTACATACCTTTTAACGATATGCTTTGCTTACTTGTACCTTATATGCCCCCCCCAAGTGATTGAGGAGTGCTAGGTCCTTGGTCACTCGCCTTGACCAGAACCTGTTCGAACATTACTGCTCGTAGCAATATAATTAGAATTATAATACAACAAAACAACACACGTAATGAGCAAATACTTGTAATAAATACAATAATTGGCAAGAAATGACTGGCTGCGCACAATCCCTTATATTTCTCGTAATAAATGGACGAAACATGTCTATACGAGTGATCAATAAGATCTTACACTTATAAGCGATCAGTCACATAAAATGACCAACCCTTTTTCAAAACTTGTAAAAAGTAAAATTAATACAAGCCAATTCTTTAAGAAGAATTGTTTATTAGTAATACTTGCGCAGGTGTTCTCCATTCCAATAGCGAGGAACGAGATCTCCATTTAAGCGTGCAAGTTTATAGGTGCATGGGTGAAGGACTTCGTCAATCTGGTATGGCCCTTCCCAATTAGGTCCGAGTACTCCAGCAGCTTGGTCGCGGGTGTTTAGAAAAACTCTTCGGAGTACAAGATCTCCAACATTGAACTTTCTTTCTCGCACTTTAGAGTTGAAATACCAGGTGACCTTCTGCTGGTACGCAGTACTCGAAGTTGGGCTTGTTCACGTTTCTCATCGATTGAGTCTAGTGATTCCATCAATAGCTGGCTGTTCGAATCTTGATCATACGTTATTTTGCGATGCGAAGGCGGATCTAACTCGATAGGAAACATAGCTTCATATCCATAAGCTAAAGAGAGTGGAGTATGACCCGTTGCCGTTCGGTGGGAAGTTCTGTACAACCAGAGTACTTCAGGCAATTGTTCTGGCCACGCCCCCTTAGCTTCTTCTAGCCTTTTCTTCAGTGTATCCTTCAGCGTTTTGTTGACTGCTTCAACTTGTCCATTTGCTTGGGAATGAGCGACTGAAGAGAAGCTCTTGATAATACCATGTCGCTCGCAGAAATCCGTGAATAAATCACTGTCAAACTGGGTGCCATTATCCGAGACGATCTTCCTTGGCAATCCATAGCGACAAATGATGTTTTTGATCACAAAATCTAGCACCTTCTTGGTCATTATGGTTGCGAGCGGTTCAGCTTCGACCCATTTGGTGAAGTAGTCGACGGCAACCACAACATATTTGACACCGCCTTTTCCTGTGGGCAAAGATCCGATAAGGTCGATACCCCAAACTGCAAACGGCCACGGGCTTTGCATTTGTTTAATCTCATTAGGGGCTGCTCGCGGGATTTTGGAAAATCTTTGGCGTTTGTCACATTTCTGCATGAATACCATCGAGTCTTCATTCATTGTGGGCCAAAAATATCCTTGCCTTAGGATCTTTTTTGACAAACTCTGCCCCCCATTGTGGTCTTCACAAAAACCTTCGTGCACCTCTTTCATCAACTCTTTGGCTTTCTCCTTTGTAATACATCTGAGGAGTGGCATTGAGTACCCCCTTCGGTACAAAATTCCATCGACCAGGATATACCTAGCAGCTTGCCGCTGAAGGGTCCTAGCTTTGTTTCTGTCTGTTGGCAACACGCCTTGCGTCAGATACTCTACATATGGTGTCATCCACGTATCCGCCATTTGGATTACCAGAGTGGTCTCCTCTGATTGGATGCTTGGTACAGATAGTCATTCGACTGGCACTATGTTCAGAGTATCAGCATCCTTCGCACTTGCCAGTTTTGCCAAAGCATCTGCGTTGGAATTCTGATCGCGAGGTACTTGCTAGAGACTGTACTTGTCAAACTAAGCCAATAGATCCTTTATTTTGTTCAGATAGGCAACCATCATTAAACCTCGTGCCTGGTATTCCCCCAGGACTTGATTCACCACCAGCTGAGAATCACTGTAGATGTCGAGCACTTTTATATTCATGTCCCTTGCTAACTGCAATCCAACGAGCAGTGCTTCATACTCGGCCTCATTCTTAGAAGCAGTGAAGTCAAATATGATTGCACAGTGAAATCGATGCCCTTCCGACGTTATCAGTATCACACCTGCCCCAGCGTGGGACTCGTTAGAAGAACCGTCCGTAAATAATTTCCACGTGGGTGCTTGAATTTGACATTCAGGCTCATTGGGCTCTTCAGTCTGCTCGCCACTCGTAAGTTTGGTGAATTCCGCGATGAAGTCAGCCAAGGCTTGTCCTTTTATCACTGCTCACGGAAAGTAAGATATGTCGAACTGCCCGAGCTCGACTGCCCACTTTAGCAATCTACATGCAGCCTCTGGTTTTTGCAGGACTTGTCGAAGAGGCTGGTCGGTCAAGACCGTAATTGGATGAGCTTGGAAGTAAGGCCGCAACTTCCTAGAGGCCAAAACTAGGCAATAGGCTAGTTTCTCGATGGGCGGGTACCGTTGTTCTGCTCCAACCAGCCTTTTGCTTACGTAGTATACAGCCTTCTACACGCCTTCTTCTTCTCTTACTAAAACAACACTAGCAGCGTATTCCGTGATTGCCAGGTAGATGAACAAAGTTTCTTTATCGACCGGTTTTGACAGGTTAGGTGGTTGTGCCATATGTGTTTTTAGCGCTTGAAAGGCCTGTTCGCACTCATCTGTCCATTCGAACTTTTTATTGCCTCTAAGTAGATTGAAGAATGGGACGCACTTATCTGTTGACTTTGAAATAAATCTACTAAGAGCGGCAATTCTTCCTGTTAAGCTTTGAACATCCTTGACCTTTGCTGGCGACTTCATATCGATCAGGGCTTTAATTTTCTCGGGATTGGCTTCAATTCCTCTCGAGTTAACTATAAATCCCAAGAACTTCCCTGATCCTACTCCGAAGAAGCATTTAAGGGGATTTAACTTCATCCGATATTTATTCAAGACGCTGAAGCATTCCTGCAAATCCCTTACATGCCCTTCTGCTTTCTTTGACTTGACCAGCATGTCGTCGACATAGACCTCCATGTTTATGCCGATCAGCTCCTTGAACATGTGGTTGACGAGTCTCTGGTAAGTCACACCAGCGTTTTTCAAACCGAAGGGCATCACCTTGTAACAGTAGAGCCATGTATCAGTCCAAAAGCTAGTGTGATCTTCATCAGGGGGATGCATACTAATTTGGTTATACCCGGAGTATGCGTCAATGAATGAGAGGATATCATGTCCTGCAGTTGCATCAACTAGCTGGTCGATCCTTGGGAGTGGGAAACAGTCTTTGGGGCAGGCTTTATTTAGGTCTGTAAAATCCACGCACATACGCCACTTGCCGTTCAGCTTGGGCACTAGTACGGGATTAGAGACCCGCGATGGATAAAACGCCACCCTGATGAACCCATTCTCCTTCAGTTTTTCGACTTCTTCTTTCAAGGCCCTTGATCTATCTTTGTCAAGCAGCCTTCTTTTTTGTTGCACTGGTGGAAAACTCTTGTCCATGTTTAGGACAAAGCTGATGACTGCAGGATCTATCCCGACCATGTCTTTGTGCGACTAGGCAAAGACCTCCTGGTTCCTCCTTAAAAACTCCACCAGTGCTTGTTTTGTTGTTGTCTCTAATTTTTTACTGACTTTCACAACTCTGGTCGGATTTTCTTCATCGTGTTGGACCTCTTCAAGGTCCTCGATGGGTCCCACTTCTTCTTCAAAATCCCCAAAGCGAGGATCTAAGTCCCTATCCTCACTTTGGGCAACGCCCTATTTGGTGTGATTATCACCCGAGTGGGCCTGAACATTAGTCGCCATTTGCAACTCCTTTCCTGTGGCATCTCTTGATACACCCTTCTTCGCCTTGGTGATCGAGGCGTTGTAGCACTCCCTCGCTTCCCTCTGGTTTCCCAATACGCATCCTATCCCTGCGTCCGTTGGGAATTTCATAGCGAGGTGCCATATGGAGGTGATGGCTTATAGGTCGACCAAAATTGGTCTCCCGATTACAGCGTTGTATGCCAGAGGACAATCAACTACTATAAAAGTAGTGAGTAATGTCCTATTAGCAGGTGCAGTGCCTGCTGTGATTGGGAGTCTAATCGACCCTGTTGGGGCGAGCCCTTCTCCGGAAAAACCATAAATGGTTTGGTTGCATGGCTCTAGGTCTTTTACGGACAACTTCATCCTTTCCAGTGAAGACTTGTATAGGATGTTGACCGAACTTCCTGTATCAACAAACACCCTTTTCACCATCATGTTTGCAATTTGTATGTCCACGACCAGCGGATCGGAGTGTGGGAATCGCACGTGCTAGGCGTCGTCGCAGAGAAGGTGATCAATTCCTCCTCTGTTCGAGCCTTGTTTAGTGCTCGATCCTCAACATTCATCATCTCGATGTCTTGGTCGTGGCGCATGGTTCAAGCATATCGTTCCCTTGCCTTCCCACTGTCTCCTGCAAGATGTGGGCCTCCGCAGATGGTGAGTAAAGTGCCTGCCACAGGAGCTGGCTGTAGAGGTGGCGAGCGTTGGCGTGCAGGCGCCTGCTCGTTGCCACCTTGAGCCTCTCGCTGAGACCCTCCTGCGGCTCGCAGATATCTTCTTAAATGTCCCTGCCTGATCAGGAACTCAATCTCGTCTTTCAACTGGTTACATTCATTGGTGTCGTGCCCGTAGTCATTGTGAAAATGACAGAACTTTGTCGTATCTCTCTTGGAGATATCTTTCCTTATAGCTGTGGGTCGTTTGTAAGGCACACTTGAGCTGGTCGCCTGGTAGACCTCAGCTCGGCTTTCAACAAGGGTAGTGTAGTTGGTGAATCTTGGTTCATACCGATTACCTTTGGGACATTGAGGGTTCGTTGTTCGCCCGCTTCCCACCATTTCTACCATTGCCGTTCCCGTTGCCTTTGCCGTTGCCATTGGGTTTTTCCGACCCATTGGCGGCTTTGGTGGGCTCTTCCTTGGGCCCCTTGTCTTTTGTTGGCGATTTCCCTTCACTGGCAATCACGTCTTCGAGCTTGATGTACCGATCAGCTCTATCTAAGAACTCTTGGGTGCTTCTTACCCCATTCTTTCTGAGGTTGGTCCAGAGGGGTGAATGGCGTCTAACCCCAGCAGTTAGGGCCATCATCTTACCTTCATCACCCACAGTTTTGGCTCCAGTTGCAGCTCGCATGAAGTGCTGAACATATTCTTTCAAAGGCTCTCCCTCTTTTTGCGTATCTCGACCAGTTGGTTTGCCTCAGTGGGGTGCACACGACCCACATAGAACTGTCCATAAAACTCATTTACGAACATTTCCCATGATACTATACTAGCAGGAGGGAACTTAAAGAACCACTCCTGGGCAGTGTCAAACAGTGTTGCCGGGAAGATGCGGCAGCGGGCATCTTCTGACACCTTTTGTATATCCATTTGTATCTCAAACTTATTAACGTGAGATACTGGGTCTCCATACCCGTCGAAATTTGGCAGTGTTGGCATCTTGAACTTACTGGGGGTCTCAGCCACAACAATCGTCTGTACGAAGGGGGTGCCTCTCCTCCGATCGTACTCAATGTGGGATGTTCGCCCCCCGACCAGCTGCTGCACTGCCTAGTTCAGGGCATCGATCTGAGCCTGAACAACTTCTGGGATTGCTGGGGCCTCTGGTGCCGGGGGAATGTACTCATCGTGCCTTTCTCGACGGTCGTTAAGTACGTCCCTCAGATCATCCTCTCTTCGCCGCTGTTTGCTGGCTCCCAGCCGACTAAAGACGTTATTTTGCCTGGGCTGCCCCCCAGCGTTATGGCTTGCTAGTCGGTCTTCTCTAGGTGGGGGGCTCCTGCCTCCACCTCTTCCTTCGTTACTCCGACCAGCATTTCTTCTGCCAGAGTCGACTTCATTGTAGTCGTGTCCATCTCTGAATCGTGGCTGACTATGGTGCGACTGGCTATTCACTTTGTTGCCTCCTTGGGCTGGCATTTCCCGAGCGTTAGGGGTGGGCCTGTGCTGGTCGGTGGGTCCCCGTGCATTGTTATGCCATGGGGGCCCCCTGACTGCAGAGCCTGTCTTGGAGTTCCTCCTGTTGGCAGAAGGACGCTGCCCCCTGCTCGGCGGACTTGGCTCTTCATCCCCTGGGTGTCTAGGGCTGCAGGGCGATTGCCCGACCCTATTCTGCCTCGGGCGCGGGGGATTGCCTCGACCAGCCTGAGATGGAGGATGCGGCTCAGGATCCCTAGGTGGGACATCATCCTGAGCCACAGGCGGATGCTCCGGCCTTTGAGGGCTTACTGCTGGAGCGGAGGACTAGGATTGGGACCCCTTTGAGGTGGCCCATTTGGTGGTTGGCCTGGCTGGGAGGCTGGTGTAGCCTGATTCCTAGCCAGCTGGATGGCTGCTTCAAGGGCGGCCATGGAATCCCTCTGTCGACGATCCATCTCAGCCTGCCGCTCGCTCAGCTCCTGACACTGGCGTTCTATTTCTCTTTGCTGTGACGCCATTATCTCTGCAACGTTCTCTTGATTGGCCCTCAGATTGGCCAACTCATCCTGCAACACCCCGAGTGTTGCCTTCAAGGTTTCAGAATCTAACTCCTCCTCATCAAACTCCAAATGCGGTTCGTCCTCAGCCACATTTGGGGGAGGAGGTTGGGATGACGCAGCGCCATCGGCCTGTCCGGTCTTCTTGGATGTTTTTTCCATTAGATTCTTTCAGAAGCTCTCAATGAAAGCACCAGAATGTTGACCCTCAAATTAGCCAATGACACGGAGTCAAATATACGACAGGAAATAGAACGACACTTGAAAAGATAATATAATGGAAATGAAAAAACACCAAGAATTATAGTGGTTCGGCCCCCGTGATTGGTAATGACCTACATCCACTTTGTGATATTGTTATTATAGAATCCTAAAATTGTGATAAGAGAACTAGGGTTCTTGAGTTTCACATACCTTAGGCGTAATACAATCAGATGGTCACAACTCACCTTAGCTCTTTTTCTCTCAATCTTAGGCAAAAAAGCTAAAATGAATCCAAAAGTCCCTTCCTTGAGCTATTTCATGCATATTTATAGGCTCAAGGAGGGTTACATACGATAACGTGTTTTATTTTATCCTCAATAATCGTGTATCAAGGATAATTATGAAGAAATATTCAAATGCAGTTAATATTAGATTACAACTTAAAAAGGAAATAAATCGGGCTTCACGACCAGTCTGGTTATGACAAACATTAACTCCGACAAGGAGGTGCGCTTCTGGTCGATAGCCGAACAACACCTCTGCCCTTTAATTCTGCCACGTGTCAATCTACGTGCAAGTAATCTTTGCCACGTCATCAGTGACATTTTTTGGGTAAACAAAGACGAAAAGATAAATAACACAAAAGATTTATAGTGGTTCGGCCCCAATAAAATGGTAATAACCTACGCCCACTTAGTGTTCTTATTGATATAGAATTCCAAGAATAGTGATCAATGAACTAGGGTTCACGAGTTTCACTAGTTCTCAGATGAATACAATTATGATGGATAACAACACTCTTTTTCTCTCTTAGAATCTCTAAGATCAAGCGTTCTCCAGCCCAAAAAGTCCTCTCTCTTGAGCCATTTGATTCTTCTTTATAGGCTCAAGGAGTTTTACATGGGCCAATGGGCCTTACTTACATTTAATATGGGCCTATCTAATAATAACTGAAATTACAATTAATACGTAATTACAATATTGCATATCTGAAGGAATATATGAATATATGCGACCAGGCTGGTCGCCCATAATTATGATGCATGATAAGCCAATGATCTTCTGGTCGAGGGTCAGACATATTATACTCACTTAAAACTGCTACGTGCATCCTACGTGTAGACCAATCCTGCCACGTCATCAGGTAGTCCGTTTTTGGGTAAACATGTAGTATTTATCTTTTATTTTCTACAAACGCTAATAGATAATTAGTGATTTCCAATTTTGCTCATTACAAAAATTAAAAATTCACTTTCTTATTTCTACACAAAATATACTATACTTTATTATTTTATGCTTTTAACCCATTGCTTAATCTTGGTTAGATCACTTTAATTTGGTTTAAACTTTAGAATAACAATTATACATTTCGTCACATATATAGGCACACATATATTATATTCTAATAGTGAAAGGGAAATTTCATGCTTTATGCATGATAACACACACTAATTCAAAAGTATGACAAAATTATGTGGCATCCTTAAAATATGATTTTTTTGAATTTTTTTACTATAATACCCCTGTCATTAACTCTTCTTTTTCTCTCTCAACCTATCTCTCACACTCTCCATCTTGAAAGAGCTTCAATGGTGAGGTAGTGGTGGTGTTGCCACTGTAGAGAGAGGAATAGAGAGTGTCAGAGATAGGTTGAGAGAGAAAAAAAAAGAGTTAATGAGAGAGACATTATAGTTAAAAAATTAAAAAAAAACCTATTTTCAGGATGCCACATAATTTTGTCATATTTTTTAATTAACGTGTGCTATCATGCATAAAACATGAAATTTCCTTAGTGAAATCAATGGTTGAATGTTAGTCTTATATTTTCAAAATGATATATTTCTTCAAAATAATATATTCAATGCTATTAAAAAATTGATTTATTTTGCTAAAATTTTAAGATATTGATTATATTTTACTTTTTAAATAACGATTTAAATTGGTTTTTTTTGTTCTTTTTTAGAAGATGGTTTGAATTGCTTAATATTTAATATTTAATATTTACATTTTGCAATTATACAATGAATTGTTACTTTTTTTTTGCCATATTGTATTGTATTTTTTTTTTAAAATATTCCCTTTTAATCAAATTATGGTTTACCAACTAACTCGACTGAGTTAATCAATCACCCATACCATAAAAAAATATACAATAAAAAGAAAGAAATACAAATTTATAAAACTACACTTATTATTATTATTTTGAGTTGAGATGGTGACGCACTGACACTGTCGTTGCAGGAGTAATGCCGCAGAATTACCTTTATTTATTTTAAAAATTTTGTAAGAAGAAAAATTAAAAAGACATTGGCGAGAAGCAATAGAAACTGACTCTGAACTTAAGCAGCAACTGTGAAGCTGACCAACCAAGAAAACTCAATTCCTAACGCAAACCCATTTTGCTTAATTTCCATTTCTCGTCACTGAAAATCTCAAAACTAAATAAGTTGAAAAATGGAGAGCAGTGAAGAAGACGACGATTTCCCATCCATTGAGAGCATCACTCCACAGTCGAAGGTCGATTCTCTACACCAATCCCACACTGAAAAGGTAGAATCTTCTCTCACCCTTTTCCCTCATTTCCATCCCTATTTTTGGTTTATGACAAACTTTTACTTCTTGATTCGTATTCTCTTCTTTTTTTGTTGAAATGTGATGACCCATTTCGATTTAGACGCTGATTATCGCTCTTGATTTATTTATATGTACCGTAAGATTCTGCATCTCACTATTTATAGTGGAATTTAAAGTTTTGTCAATTTCCACCTGGGATATTACTGGTTGGTGTCCAAATAGCACATTAGCAAGTGTATAAATTGTGTATTTTGCTGGATAAAAAAGAACTGTCTTTGATGTTAAGCTTTCTTTTTACTACTTTTAGTCCAATACACCTTTCTTGTGTTTTATGTGGGTTTTCTCGTTTTGTAGTATACATACCTACAATCTACAATTATAATCATACTGCATACAAATGTAAGGCTTCTTGTATATGTACATCTCGTTTTGATAAGCTTAGAGCCTTATGTAAAGCTACATTAATATGATGTTAACTGTCTTAAGACTTTGTTGTAAAGATAACTGGCTTGATTGCTTAAGTTGAGGGTTCAGATTGTTGAAGTGGAAAATTTGATTGAGAAAGAGCATTATGTGATCTATCCAAGCCTGATTTAGGTTTAGCAAAGACATAAGGAAAAAATCCAAGACTAGCTAGGGAGCTAACCTTCTATATAGAGAGTCTGGGGTCTCTAGGTTACTGTCCTATATAGTGAGTGTTAGATTGTAATGATTCAATGCTGAAGGTAGCCACAACCATCTCTAGAAAAATCATATGAAGCTATTTGCAGAAACTCGAGTGTAGACTTGCCTAGCGTTTTTCCCGCATAAATTAGCATTCAATCTATTTCAAGACATTATCCGTTCACTAGTTAGTTATACTCTTGAATTTTAACTTGATCGAGGCTCTTACGCCTTCATGGTGACTAGTATGGTATGCCTATTCTTCACTTGATTATAGATATAAATTCCTCGAAGAACAAGCAGTAGAAGACTTAGATTACATCTTTAAAAGAACCTATGATAGGTAGCCATTTGGGTTATTAATATGAAAGAGGTTAAAAATGTGCCTTTCTCTGATTTATGTTGAGACTGGCAGTTTTTTTTTTTGGTAATGTTTCTGTATAGCTCATGGTTCTGTTTTTACTCTGAACTTTTACTATGCTTTTCTGCACTTTTGCTTGTATTTTGGGTGGTACGGTTCCTGTACTCCTTTCTTACTCGTATTATAGTAATGCAATACAAGTAAGTGATGTTTTCTTTTTAAAAAAAGTGTTAATCAAGACATAGGCAAATGTATACACACATGTGTGTGTGTGTGTTTGTGTCTTCGAACAATGTAAAATATAAAGGAGTGCTGTGTATTTAATAGTGATTATGTGCGGTTAGTTGATTGGAAAAATTAAATTACAATTGTTAAGTTCAGTTTTGCAGTTTTTTGTTAACTATATAACAATCTAATATATCCTAGGAATGAATATTGTATTGTCAGACCTGAGATTGGTGTATTAATCTTTGGTAATATATTCACAAAAGTATGAATTCAGCACTATAAAGAATTTTCTTTGATTTTGCATTTTGGCATTTATTTTTGTATTCATTTTTTTTTCTTCATGGTTAAGAGTTGCTACACATCTGAGAGCTTGGTCACGGTAGCTATATTTTAAGCAATAATAGGGTAGCCATATTATGAGTTTGTAATTAGCCCTTTTTTTAATTAGGGGAAAAGTGCCTTTCCAAGTTGGAAGGAATGTGTTTTAAATTCGTGTTATTCTTGTATTTGTTGTTTCTTAAGTTGAAGCACACATGGGAGTCAAATTTACACAAGTATGCACCCCTAAGGCCCGTCCTATGCGTTGTCATTTAGCGTCTAGTCCTAGGCTTTCTACTTTTTATTTATTAGTGTAGTTTTTGTGTGAATAATACTTCTAATATGATTTTATTGATGAATAGAATGACCTATGTATAGGTTGAATACAAAGAACTAGACAACTAAAATTAAAGGAAAAAATTACAACCTAAACTTAGCTATACAATATAGTCTAGGTATTTACAATAAGATAAAACATAAACAATAAGTATTACCAAGAAGATATTATTGGGTAATTTCTTTAAATTATTTCTAATACAAAAAACATGTATATATTGAGTACAAATATCCCTATAAAAGAGGGAAAGAATAATTACAATAAATAAGAGAATAAACCTATTAACTACTTTCCTAATATTACAGAATAATATACCGTATAATAAATAAAATATCAACTATACAGCTACACAAGAATTATTCCCAAATATAGAAAAGATTTTCCTACACTCCCTCTCAAGCGAGTTGAAAAATATTCTCCATGGCCAGCTTGCTAGTTAGAAAATCAAACTGTCTTTTACACAATCCTTTTGTAAAGATATCTGCCACTTGCTCTTCAGTAGGGATATAGGACATGCTCACTTGGCCATTCTCAATCTTTTCCTTGATAAAGTGCTTGTCAACTTCGACATGCTTAGTACAATCGTGAAGCACTGGATTATGAGCAATGGCAATTGCTGACTTGTTGTCACAGTACAACTTCATAGGAGATGACTGTGATGACTTCAACTCTTCAAGCAATCTTTTTATCCATATAACTTCACACATGCCGTGAGCAACAACCTTGTATTCAGCTTCCGCGCTACTTCTAGCCACCACATTCTGTTTCTTACTACGCCAAGTAACTAAATTACCACCAACGAATGAACAATAGCCTGAGGTAGATCTCTTGTCTACTATACTGCCAGCCCAATCAGCATCTGTATAGACTTCAATTTCCAAATGCCCTCGAGATTTGAACAAGAGGCCTTTTCCAGGTGTTCCCTTTAGATACCTTAGAATTCTGTAAACTGCATCAAAGTGCTTAGAACCAGGTGAATGCATGAATTGACTTACCATACTTATAGAAAAAGGTATGTCTGGCCGTGTATGTGATAGATAAATCAGCCTACCAACTAGTCTTTGATAAAGCTCACGATCCTTCATATTCTTCAAGTCTACATGTTGTAATTTAACATTAGGTTCACTTGGTGTTTCAGTAGGCTTACAACCTATCATTCCTCATTGAGTAGATCAAGCACAAGCACATACTTATGTTGACTTACAAATATACCATTCTTTGGATCTTGCAAATTCCATTCCAAGAAAGTATTTCAAAGCACCCAAATCCTTGTTTTCAAATTCTTCACTAAGTCTTCCTTTCAAATTTTTCAGTTCAACAAAATCATTTCCAGTCAGTACAATATCATCCACATACACAATTAGAATCGCCACTTTACCCTCTTCTGAATGTTTGTAGAACATTGTGTGATCTGCTTGACTGAGTGTAACCATAATGCTTTAACACAGTACCAAATTGCTCAAACCAGGCTTTAGGGGACTATTTGAGTTCGTATAAAGAATTTTTTAATTTGTACACTTTTCCTGCTCCAAAATGGCCTTTGAAACCTGGAGGGAGATTCATAAACACTTCTTCTTCTAGTTCTCCATTAAGAAAATCATTTTTTTACGTCTAATTGGTGTAAGGGCCAATTAGAATTAACTGCTAGAGACAACAACACATGAATAAAGTTAATTTTAGCAACATGAGCAAAAGTTTCTTGGTAATCTATTCCATAGGTTTGAGTGAATCCCTTAGCCACAAGTCGAGCTTTGTACCTCTCAATACTTCCATCTGCTTTGCTTTTTATTGTGAACACCCATTTACACCCTACAATTTTTTTCTCCTTCGGTAACTTCACAATTTCCCAGGTACCATTCTTTTTTAGAGCATTCATTTCCTCAAACACTGCTAGCCTCCAATTCGGTTCATCTAGAGCTTCCTGAACATTCCTAGGCACAACCAGTTTTGAAAGTTTAATGGTAAAGGCTTTATAGGATTGATTGTAGGATATAGATTTAGCCATGGGGTGTTTGGTACAGGTACAAGTTCCTTTCCTAAGAGCAATGGGAAGGTTGTCTAATTCAAGATTTCCTGGGGTTGATTCTAGGGTAGGTTTAGGAGCAGAATTTGGGTTTAAATCATGTTGAGATGGCTGAATAATATGTGGGATGAATCAAAAATAGGAATAAAAGAAGAATTACCTGGAATACTTGAAGAACCATCATCCAAGGCTTCCAATTGACCATGCGCAGGGATGATTAAAGGATCCCTACTTTCAGTGACATTTTTCCTTGAATAAACCACAAGCTCAAGATTATTACGGTTTTTTATTAATCGTAGCATTTCTTTGCCTAATAAACCAATTCTAGATTCGTATGTGGGATTAGTTTCTTGAATAGAAATATCAAGAATAGTTTTAGGTAAATGTACTGTTTCCCAAAACTTTGGTTCTACTAAATTCTCCCCTTGAGTTAAATTTTTGGAGAAATAAGGGACATTTTCTTAAAAGGAAACATCCATAGTCTTATAAATATGCTTAGTAATAAGATTAAAACATTTATATCCCTTCTTATTAGGAGGATAACCCAAAAAAACACATTTTTCAGCTGTAGGATCTAGCTTAGACCAAGGCCGTTTAGAAATGTGAACATAGGCAGTACAACCAAATTTTTTTAAAGGTAAATCAGAATTAATTTTAGAATCAGGAAAGAATTTTTTTAGACATTCTAATGGGGTAAGATACTGTAAGATTTTTGTGGGCATCCTATTTATTAAATAAGATGCAGTAAGAATAGCATCACCCCATGAATATTTTGGAATTTGCATATAAAACATCATAGCACGAGCGATTTCTAATAAATGTCTATTTTTTCTTTCAGCCACACCATTTTGTTCAGGTGTATCTAGACAAGTCGATTGATGCAAAATACCTTTTTCTTTTAAAAAATTTATAAGGTTTTTATTAAAATATTCTGTTCCATTATTAGATCTTAATACTGATTTTTGTGTGAAATTGAGTTTCAATCATTTCATAAAAATCTTAAAAAAGCTGCTCAACCTCAAATTTTTCACTCATTAAATATACCCAACAAAGATGAGTATGGTCATCTATAAAAGTAACAAAACAATTTTTTCTAGAATTAGTGGTGACCTTAGATTGTCCCCAAACATCACTATGAAAAAGATAAAAAGGTTTTGAAGATTTATAGGATGTTTTAACATAAGACTTACGTGGGCTTTTGGCCAATAAACAACTTTCACAATGAAAAAAATAAAGGATTTAACCCTTTAAACAAAATTGGAAATAAATGTTTTATATAAGAGAAACTAAGATGACCCAATCTATAATGCCAAACCATTATTTGATCATGAACAGAATAAGAACTAATGCTACTAAACCATTGAGCAATTTTATTCTTAGAAATATTATCTTCAAAATAATAGAAACCATTAATCATCGTAGCACTGTCAATCGTCTTCCCTGAACTTCGGTCCTGAAAAAGACAATAAGATTTGTAGGAAATATTTTTCGGTATTCCTTTTAGAATGGGAAACGTAGCTGTATATTTTGTATAGTTTCCATATTTAGATTATTGTAGGCATATTTTGTTATCCTATTCTTTGCTGTAATTATGCTAGGATATTCGGTGTTAACTACCAAATATCTTCTCATTTTCTGTACAGTGCCTATTTAAAGGCATAACTCTAATTCAATAAAATACAGAAGCATTATTTCCACATGGTATCAGAGCCTAAAAGCCTAACCCTAAAGCTGTTGCTGCACTGTCTTTGTCTTGTTTTTTCTGCTTCTTTCTTCCCTCATGGCCACTGTAACCCATCCAAACACTCAAAATCCCAATGCCTCTGTCACTGATGACACCTCTGTCGATTCCATCATCAACAAAACCCCCTCTAATGTCTCTTCCACATCCTTTGATCACCAAAAATCTCTCCAAATTACCATACACAAGCTGAATGGTCAGAACTTTCTGCAATGGTCTCAATCTGTGAAGATGTACCTTCGAGGACGTGGACACTTGGGATATCTCACTGGTTCTGTTCCTACTCCTCAGGTTGATGATCCCTCTTATGCTAGGTGGGAGTCCGAAAACTCTCTCATCATGGCCTGACTTAACAACTCAATGGAAGTGGACATTGGTAAGACTTATTTATTCCTTTCTACTGCTAAAGAAGTGTGGGACATTGTTCAGGAGGCTTTCTCGGACTTGGAAAATTCTGCTCAGGTTTTTGAACTCAAATCTCGACTTCGGGATCAGCGACCAAATTCCCTTACGGTAACACAATACTATGGTATCCTTTATAATCTTTGGCAAGAAATAGATCTTTTTTATGTTCCTGAATGGAAATGTTCTGCTGACGCTTCTTTCTATAAAAAAATGCTTGATCGAGAGACTTTTTCCATGGCCTTAACCGAGACCTTGATGAGGTGCGTGAACTCCTAGTTTACTCTCGGCGACCAAGAAGAAATCAAGTGATATAGTCAACTACTGTTCCAACATCTCATGACTCTGACTCACAGACCAATCTTGATGCAAGTAATTCTCCTCTTAACCCTATTGTACCTAGTGATATTTCTAATATTTTGTCTTTCTGTATGGTAGAACTTGAGTCTGAGTTATCAATTGCCAAAAGGAAAGGAGTTAGAAGTTGTACTCAACATCCATTGTCAAGATATGTCTGCTATAGTAGACTGAATCCTCACTATAAAGTTTTTTAGCAAAAGTCGAGCAAGTAGTGATTCCCAAGACTATTACCGAGGCTCTCACACAAGAAGACTGGAAGAAAGCAGTGTATGAGGAAATTGAGGCACTAGAAGCCAACACCACATGGAAAATAATCAAATGGCCTCGAGACAAACATGTGGTGGGGTGTAAGTGGGTCTTTACAGTCAAACACAAGGCAGATGGAACTATAGACCGGTACAAATTAAGACTTGTTGCAAAATGGTTCACTCAGACATATGGGGTGGACTATAATGAGACATTTGCTCTGGTTGCCAAGTTAAATACAGTAAGGGTTTTATTATCTATTGTTGCCAATCTTGATTGGCCCTTACAACTTGACATTAAAAATGCTTTTCTCAATGGACATTTGGAAGAAGAGGTTTTCATGAAGATTCCTCCAGGGTTCGAAGGAAGATATGGAACAGAGAATGTCTGTCACTTGAAAAAGTCACTCTATGGCCTAAAGCAATTTCCAAGGGCATGGTTTGAAAGATTTAATCAGGTGATAAGAAAGCATGGATATAAATAGGCTCAGTCAGATCATATCCTGTTTTTCAAACACACACAAGAGGGGAAGGTAACTATCTTCATTGTCTATGTTGATGACATGATAATAACAGGTGATGATTATGAAGAGCAAGGAAGACTCAAGCGAGTGCAAGCCCAGGAATTTGAAGTTAAAGATCTTGGGCTAATGAAGTACTTTCTTGGAATGGAGGTTGCAAGAACAAAACAAGGTATTTCAGTATCTCAGAAAATATATAGAGTCTTGCGCTATCTAAAGAAAATACCAGGGACTGGGTTATTGTTTAAGAAAAATGAAGAGCGAGGTGTTGAAGCCTTCACAGATGCGGATTGGGCAGGATCAGTTGAGGATAGAAGATCAACAACAGGTTATTGCACTAAAGTTTGGGGGAACTTGGTTACTTGGAGAGGAGTAAGAAGCAACCAGTAGTAGCTCGAAGTAGTGCTGAAGCACAACTTAGAGCTCTTGCTCAAGGAGTATGTGAATTAATCTGGATTAAACGCATACTCGAAGAACTAAATCTTCAAAGGACTGCTCCGTTGAAGTTGTATAGTGACAGTAAATCAGCCATTAGCATCGCACATAATCCAGTTCATCACGACAGAACTAAACATGTTGTAGTGGATACACTTTATCAAAGAAAAAATTAATGAAAATGAATTATGTATTGTCTACATTCCCAGCAAGCGGTAGATATACTAACTAAGGGTTTGTCTAAAGAAAGTTTCAATGAGTTAGTGTGCAAGCTAGGCATGTGGAGTCTCTATGCACCAGCTTGAGGGAGGGTGTAGGAAATATTATTCGGTATCCCTTTTAGAATGGGAAACCTAGCTGTATATTTTGTATAGTTTCCATAATAAGATTATTGTAGGCTTATTTTGTTACCCTATTCTTTGCTGTAATTATGCTAGGATATTCGGTATTAACTACCAAATATCTTCTCATTCTCTGTACAATGCCTATTTGAAGGCATAACTCTAATTCAATAAAATACAGAAACATTATTTCTACAAGATTCATGGAATATCACAGAACAATTAGAATCTTTTGATAATTTACTCACAAATAAAAGATTGCAGGTCAGATTAGGAACATGATGAACAGATTTAAAATTTATCCCCTTAGATAATTTTACTAGACCTTTTCCTACAATAGGTGAGAAATTACTATCTGCAATCCTAACTTTTTTATCTCCTAAACAAGGTATATAGGAATAAAAGAATTTAGAAGAATTTGTCATATAATCAGAAGCCCCGGAATCAATTATCCACGGAGCATAAGATGGAAAGAGCAGTTTAAGGCATGTATTTCATTACTTGATTGTGCAACAGAAGCAGTAGGAATAATACCAGATGAGTTCGAATTGGATTTCAGCAATGCATGTAGATGATTGAGTTGCTCCTTAGTGAAAGGATTGGTCTCGGCTTCATTGGCAGCAGGTGTACGACCTGATCTCTCAGCTTTGCTCTTCCAATTTGCAGGCTTTCCATGAATCCTCCAACAAGTTTCACGAAAATGGCGAGGCTTGTTACAGAAATCACCCCAGACTCGTGGTTTTTCAGCAGATTTAGGAGGATATGAATTGTTCCAGCTGTAACTTCCTCCAACAGCCTGTGCCAAGCCTTCAATAGTGGTCCCAAGTACCTTCTTTCCAAGCATAACACTCCTTCGACTCTCCTCCCTCCTGACCTCTGAGAATACTTCACCGATTGGAGGCAAGGGCTGGCTTCCAATAATTTTCCCCTTCACCTCATCAAACTCCACATTGAGACCAACCAAGAATTTTTAAATTTGCGTCTTCTCAATAGTTTTCTTGTGATGTTGCCATCTTCAACCGATTTCCATTCATTGGTGTCAAAGAGATCCAAATCTTGCCATATTTGCTTCAATGAATTGAAGTATTTTGTAATGCTGTCCTCCCCTTGCCTTATCTCTCCAAGTTTGAGATTCAACTCAAATATTTGAGATTGATTTTCCAAATCAGAGTACATCTTAATAACATTGTCCTATAGTTCCTTTGCTGTGGGATAACACATAATTTGAGTTGATATCTTCCTCCATAGAATTAACAAGCCACGCCATTACCATAGAATTTTCTGCATCCCAATTGTCATAGGTGGGATCAGTCTCTAACGGAGCCTTATTTTCACTAGATAGATATCCCATTTTTCCTCGACCTCTCATATACATCTGAACGGATTGATACCATCTCAGAAAGTTGTCTCCATTTAAGCGAGTGGTGGTTATTTGGACAGAGTGGGATTCGACAGTGGTAGTTTTGGCTGGAACAGAGGTGGAATTAGTGGGATTGGCATTGGTGGAGTTGGCTTGGATGTTGGCAGATTCACTGGAGTTTTCAGACATGGTGGGATTGGCTTGGGATGCAATTAGCAGCTAGGGTTTATGCGATTGTGAAGAGATGAGGAAAATGAAGTCGTGTGATTAGGGTTAGGGAAGAGTGCGATTTTGGCTCTGATACTAAGAAGATATTATTGGGTAATTTCTGTATATTATTTCTAATACAAAAAACATGTATATATTGAGTACAAATATCCCTATAGAAGAGGGAAAGAATAATTACAATAAATAAGAGAATAAACCTATTAACTATTCTCCTAATATTACAGAATAATATACCAGATAATAATTAAAATATCAACTATACAGTGATATGTTAACAAAGAATAACAAAGCTAAAATAATCAACTCAGTAGCTGAAACAATTCACAGCCAACCTTTTCATTGAAATACCAAGAATTTGAGAGCTTGGTTCTCTCCAAAATACAATAAACTCTCAGACAAAAATCACACCCTCTCACACTAACCAAACACACTATATACTAAGGCTTACGGCTCTATCGTATACCCCAATATACCAAACAATTTCCCTTCTAACTAACTCTATTCCTTCTCTGTTGACTTGGCATTCATTTGCTTCTATCCTTCCTGGCATACACGTAGGTCAGGGGTGGTCTATCATTACCCTCGGCCCAAACACGCACCTTGTCCTCAAGGTGGAAACTTGGGAATTGCTGCTGAATTGTGGTGAAATTCTCCCAAGTAGACTCAAACTCAGGCAGGTGCAGCCATTTAATTAGCACTTGAGGTTGTTCCTTATGTGTTCCTGGACGCATATCCAAAACAGCTTCAGGTTCTAAAAGCCATTCAAGCTCTGCTGTCAATTCCTTGGGGAGAGTGGTTTCTGCTTGGTGAGGACCCAAGGCTGGCCTGACCATAGATACATGAAAGACGGGATGGATTTTGGCATCTGCAGGTAGCTGTAGCTTGTACGCAGTCCCCCTACCTTGGACAGAATCTGAAATGGCCCAAAAAACAGAGGTCCTAGCTTTTGATTCCGCCTCTTGGCTAATGTTCGTTGCCTATATGGCTTGAGTTTCACATAAACTCGATCCCCAACCATATACTCGATGTCCCTTCTCTTCTTGTCCGTCTGGTGCTTCATCTTTTGTTGGGCATGGTGTAAATTCAGTTTTAGCAAGTCCAAAGTCTCATCACGGGCCCGCAGGTTGTGCTCCACAGCAGAAACAATTGTTTGATTGCCTTCAAATCTGAGTAGTGGTGGTGGATCCCGGTGGTACAAGGCTTTGAAAGGCGTCATTCCCGCTGCCGAGTGATAAGAAGTATTGTACCAATACTCAGCCCATGCTAACCATTTTACCCATTGAGATGGTTTAGAACTCACGAAACAGCGAAGATAAGTTTCCAAACACCGATTTAGCACCTCGGTTTGGCCATCCGTTTGTGGATGGTAGGCTGAGCTATGCTTAAGCATCGTGCCTTGCAACTTGAATAACTCTTTCCAAAAAAGTCTGAGAAAGATTTTATCCCTATCTGTCACAATAGATCTTGGAATGCCATGGAGTTTGACCACGTCCTTAATAAAAACTAAAGCGACTGTGGCTGCTGTATATGGATGTCGAAGAGGGACAAAATGGCCATACTTTGAAAGGCGATCAACTACAACAAGGATGGAGTCAAATCCATGAGAGTGCGGAAGACCCTCTATAAAATCCATTGAAATATCATCCCATACTTGCTCCGGTATAGGGAGGGGCTATAGCAACCCAGCCGGAGACTAAGCCAAATATTTACTTTGCTGACATGTGTGACATTCAGCTACAAACTTCTGTATATCTCTCCTCATTCCATGCCAATAGAGGTCGGCAACCACCCGTTGGAATGTTCGAAAAGCCCCCGCATGACCCCCCACGTTACTGCCATGATATTCTTGCAGTAGCAGTGGTATAAAAGGTGAAGAAGAGGGAATAACCAACCTGCCCTTAAATTTTAAACAACCTTGATTGAATGAGTAACCGGGGCACACCTTCCCCGCTTGAAGTTGCTGAATGATCTTGGACAAAATAGGGTCAGTAGCGACATGGTCCCTCAACACAGGAATAGAAACCAAGTTGGGCACCGAAATGGCTTGGCACTCCATCACTAGAGGAATTCTTGATAAGGCATCGGCAGCTTTGTTCTCAAGGCCTGGTCTGTACTGTATTTGAAAATCATATCCCAGCAATTTCGTTAGCCATTTTTGATGTTCAGATGCTACCACTCGCTGCTCAAGCAAATACCTTAGGCTCCTTTGATCAGTCCGAACAATGAATTGGCGTCCCAACAAATAAGGGCGCCATTTTTGTATGGCTAGCACCATTGCCATGAGTTCCCTCTCATATACTGATTTACAACGAGCTCGGGGTGATAAAGCCTTGCTGAAATAAGCTATTGGACGCTGCTGTTGCATCAAAACAGCCCCAAGACCAGTACCCGAGGCGTCCGTCTCCACTACAAATGGAGCTGAAAAATTGGGCAAGGCTAGAACTGGGACTTCGCACATGGACTGCTTCAGTTGTAAGAATGCTTCTTGTGCCTCCTTGCTCCTGCTGAATGCATCCTTCTTTAATTGATCCGTTAAAGGTCTTGCCAACTGCCCATACCCTCTAACAAATTTCCTATAATAGCCGGTAAGACCGAGAAATCCCCTTAGCTCCTTAAGAGTTTTTGGAACCGGCCATTGGGACATTGCAATGAGTTTGAGCGGGTCAGCTAAAACCCCGTCCGCTGAAACGATGTGTCCCAAGTACTCAAGCTTAGATTGAGCAAATAAACATTTCTTTTTATTTGCATAGAGCTGGTGCTGGCTGAGGCGAGTGAGGACCATTTCTAGGTGTTGTAAATGTTGCTCCATCGAGGCGCTATAGATGAGAATGTCATAAAAAAAAACGAGTACGAATTTTCGCAAAAATTCGCGTAATACTTCGTTCATCAAAGCTTGAAAGGTTGCAGGTGCGTTGGTTAGACCAAATGGCATCACGAGAAATTCGTAGTGCCCTTCGTGTGTTCAGAAAGCCGTCTTTTCTACGTCCTTTGCTGCCACTCTTATTTGGTGGTATCCCGACTTGAGATCTAGTTTAGAGAACACTTGTGCCCCGTAGAGTTCAGCAAGGAGCTCGTCTATAACTGGAATGGGAAATTTATCGGCAACCATCTCTCTGTTGAGAGCCCTATAGTCCACACAAAACCTCCAACTGCCATCCTTATTCTTCACCAAGAGCACCGGGCTCGAAAAAGGGCTTGTGCCCGGCTGAACTATTCTTGCTTGCAACATTTCCGCAAGTAACCTCTCTATTTCATCCTTTTGGATCTATGCATATCGATAAGGGCGAACAGAGGTTGGACCTGCCCCTTCCTTCAAGGAAATATGATGCTCATGGGATCGTTTTGGAGGTAAGCCCACCGGCATGTGAAAAACGAAATCATGTTGCTGTAATAATTCGACCACCTCTGGTGACATCTCGGTTTGACCCTTGGCTTGGTCGACTATCAAGGAACCCAGCTAAATCCAATACCCCTGCCCTTCTTGCTGGACTGAGTGAATCAAAGCTTTTAGAGAGATTTGAGATTTACATAAACTGAGGTCACCTTGCAATGTAATCCAGGAACCCCCTAATTCGAATTTCATCACCATCGTTTTCCAGTTGACCTGCATATTCCCCAACGTCCCTAACCATTGAATCCCCAGAATTGCATCTGCACATCCCAATTCCAATGGCAGGAAATCGGTTACTACGCGCAAGGGCCCCAATTCCAGCTCAACGTTAGCACAAATGCCCTCAGTTCGGACCCTGCCGCCAGTCCCCAATAGCACACCATAGGCAGTGGTTGCTGTAATTGGAATCTGAGAGACCTCCACCAACTCCTTAGAGATAAAATTATGGGTTGCCCCACTATTGATAAGCACTGTCACGTGGTGTTGGACGATTTTGCTTGATATCTTCATTGTGTGAGCCGATGAGATTCCTACTAGAGAATTCAGTGACAACATAGCCAATTGTTCCTCGGACACTGTATCAACACTTGAATCAGGGCTGGGTGGGGGGGACTCTTGAGTTTCTGACCCTTCAATGTCATCGGTGATCAGCATCACTTGCAAGGATTTTTGCTCACATATATGTCCTCGATGAAACTTTTTGTCACATTAAAAGCATACCCCACGATTCTTCCTATCTTGGTATTCCGCTTCCGTCAATCGTCGCTGCACCGGAGTGCTAGTTTGGGTCCCTGTCGTGATCACTGTATTCCCACTCGGCTGCCCGAAGTTGGCTGGAGAAGTCACGGTCGAACTCCGTGAGGCAGTGGTCATGGGCGTGTATCTTGGTATGGCCAATGGGCTGGGAGTAGTCCTAACATTTCCTCCTTTCTGATGAAGGCCCAACCCTATCAAGTGATGACCCTCCTCAATACGTTGGGCCGTTTCCAATATGTGGGCTAGGCCCGTTGGTTGCAACACATGCAGTGGCCCTTTGATTTCCTCTTTCAGACCCTTAATGAAGCTTCCTTCGAGAATATGCTCAGGAACTCCAACCACTCTAGATGCCAGGGCCTCCCATTTAATCCGATATGCCCTCACCGTTGTCTCTTGCTTAGTTGATAGTAGCTCCTCCGCCGTGGAGCCCACTGGTAGTGCTCGGAATCGCAACAGCAGCAGGTGCCTCAACGTGGCCCAGGAAGTGATTGGACGTCGTTGGTGTTCCCACTGGAATCAAGTCAGGGCATCGCCCTCTAGGCCGATGATGGCTGCCTCAAGCATGTGAGCCTCTGTGAGTCGATTCAACAGGAAGTACCGTTCAACTCGAAATACCCAGCCGTCGGGGTTCTCTCCCGAGAACAGCGGTAGCTCCATCCTAGGCGGTTTGAAATCCCGTACCCCTGGCGACTCCATCAGAGGAATCGGGAAACTTGTCGACGTCATCGGAGGAGGAAAGTTCGTCGCCTGGTCACCCATCGGCATGCGAGATGATGAACTATCGCCGTCGACTGCCTTACGATGCCGATCGTCCACCTCACTTGTGCCCCCAACTCCTATGCGAGTTGAAGCTTGCAGGAGCTGCGTGATGTGTCCAATAAGGTACTCAACCTTCTTCTCTAATCCTGGGATTCTTTGTGTATCAGCCCTAAGTGCTTCCAATTCTTGTGGAAACTACTGCACCTGTGCTCGAATCTCAGACACCTCCCGTCGAAGCTCCGATTGAACCTCTTCTAGCTTTTCCTCCACCATTTCCAACTGAGCAATTTGCTTAGGTCCCATGTTAGATTTGTGCTATGATACCACTATGATATGTTAACACAGAATAACAAAGCTAAAATAATCAACTCAGTAGCTCAAACAATTCACAGCCAGCCTTTTCATTGAAATACCAAGAATTCGAGAGCTTGGTTCTCTCCAAAATACAATAAACTCTCAGACAAAAATCACACCCTCTCACACTAACCAAACACTATATACTAAGGCTTACGACTCTATCGTATACCCCAACATACCAAACAATTTCCCTTCTAACTAACTCTATTCCTTCTCTGTTGACTTGGCATTCATTTGCTTCTATCCTTCCTGGCATACACGTAGGTCAGGGGTGGTCTATCATACAGCTACACAAGAATTATTCCCAAATATAGAAAAGATTTTCCTACAGTTTTAAATTCGTGTTATTCTTGTAGTTGTTGTCATGTAGCGTCTAGTCCTAGGCTTTCTACTTTTTATTTATTAGTGTAGTTTTTGTGTGAATAATTCTTCTAATATGATTTTATTGATGAATAGAATGACCTATATATAGGCTGAATACAAAGAACTAGACAACTAAAAATAAGGGAAAAATTACAACCTAAACTTAGCTGTACAATATACTATAGGTATTTACAATAAGATAAAACATATGCTTATCTAATATTTCTACACCCCCTCAAGCTGAGTTGTATATGTTATACAAACCAAGTTTGGAATTGAATTATTCAAAACTTGTTCTTGGTAGGACCTTTGGTAGGATGTCGCCAATTTGTTTCTTTGTAGGAATGTAGTTGAGCTCAATGATCTTTGAATTCACCTTCTCAGAAATGAAAGTGTCTGTCTATTTCAAATGTTTAGTTCTGTCATGGTGAACTAGATTTTTAGTAATGCTAATTGCAGCTTGACTATTACTGTACATTTTAAAAGACTCGAGAGAGTCAAACTTCAATTCATTCATAAGCCTTTTGATCCACATCCCTTCACAAATACGTAAGGCCAAATTACGATATTCTGACTCTGCACTACTCCTAGAGATCACAGACTACTTTTTGCTGCGTGACTAAATTACCCCATACATAGGTGCAATAACCACTGGTTGATTGTCTGTCGGTCAACTCTCCAGCCCAACTAGAGTTTGTGTAATCTTCCAAGTCTCAATTGTGTTTTCTTAAGTGCAAACTGAGACCTGGTGTCATTTTTCAGATACCTTAGAATACGATACACCGCTTCCAAGTGCTCCTCACAATGACTGTGCATATGTTGACTCACAGTGCTTACAAGGAAGGCAATATCAGGTCTAGGATGAGAGAGATAGATTAGTTTTTCTACTAATATTTGATAACTCCCCCTCTACAGGAGTTGAATCCTCTCTTCAATTAACTTTCAAGTTTGGATCCATTGGAGTGTCAACTGGCTTGCTCCCAATCATTTCAGTTTCTTTTAGAAGATCTAGTATATACTTTCGCTGAGGTATAACAATTCCATTTTTCGATCGGGCTACTTCCATCCCAAGAAAGTATCTAAGGGTTCCTAGATCTTTGATTTCAAATTCTGAGGCGAGAAGTCTTTTGAGATCTGAAATTTCACCTAATTCATCTCCAGTTAAGATTATGTCATCCACATAGACAATGAGAATTGCTAACTTCCTTGTTGAAGAGAACTTGAAAAATAGAGTATGATCAACCTGGTTTTGAGTATATCCATGTTTGACAACTAACTTTGCAAATTTGTCAAACTATGCCTGAGGTGACTGTTTCGAGCCATAAAGAGATTTTAGAAGTTTGCACACTAATCGACCACAGGAGTGTTTATTCATCCCTGGTGGAATTTCCATATAGACTTCTTCGAGTTCCCCATTCAAGAAAACATTTTTTACATCCAACTGATATAAATGCCAATCACAATTTACAACAAGTGATAACAGAATTCTTACTGTATTAAGTTTGGCAACGGGAGCAAAGGTCTCCTGATAGTCAACACCTGTTAGAATATTAGCTGTAAATTAGCTAGAAATTAGGATCAATTGGAATTATTTTATTTCTTATTTTCTCTCCTACCTTCCTAATTTAGTTTCTTTAGTGTTGTACAAATATATGTGATTTACATGAATAAAATATACAATTTATTCACCATTTTCTATATGGTATCAGAGCAAATTTGATTAGGGTTCGAATATTGAGATTCAAAATTAGGGTTTGTGTTTTTTGGGTTTGGTTCTTCTTTGTTTTAGTGTTCCTTTTTTGGAAACCCTATTTGGAGTGCGTCTTAGTTCTCACCGCCCACATAGATGGATTGCCCAGCCGCCGATCGTCAAAACCCTGGAGTCCGGCCGTTAGAATCGCCGCGCGTGGTCCCCACTTGCTGCTGCGTTCTTCCCCACACGCCGACACGTGTAGGCGCGTCCGACCGTGTTTCCGGCAACGATCAGCTTCCACTCCCTTTTTGACCCTACTCTGTCCCTCTTGCATTTGTCTCCAGTGGTTCTTCTCGGTTTGTGGTTTGATACTTTTGACTTCTTCGTGTTTGGGTGTTCTTTCTTTTCTGTTTGCTTTCTCCCTTTTCCTTTTCAATTTTTTGCTTTCGAGATTATGGCAGAGACAAAATTAGACTCAAAATCAGCGGTTGCATCTGAAGTGGTTCCCGTGATGTCTAAAATCACAGACCATAAATTGACTGGTTCAAATTATTTGGAATGGAGTAAGACGGTTCGGCTTTATCTTAGAAGTATTGACAAAGATGATCATTTGAGTGATGATCCTCCAAACGAAAAAGATGATTCAAGAAAGATGTGGCTACGGGGGATGCTCGCTTGTTTCTCCAAATTCGGAATTCTATTGACAATGAGGTAATTAGTTTGATTAATCACTGTGAATTGGTTAAAGAACTAATGGATTACTTGGAGTTTTTGTATTCTGGAAAAGACAATCTGTCTTGGATGTATGATGTTTGTAAAGCCTTTTACTGTGTGGAGAAACAAGATCAATCTCTTATGAATTACTTTATGTCATTTAAGAAAACCTACGAAGAGCTTAATGTGTTGCTGCTATTTAGTCCTGATGTGAAGGTTCAACAGCGCCAATGAGATCAGATCGCTATTATGAGCTTTCTAGCAGGACTTTCACTTGATTTTGACTCTGCAAAGTCACAGGTTCTTTTTGGTTCTAATGTCTCTTCTTTACAAAATGTGTTTACCTGTGTTCTTCGCACCGAAACAACCTCTTCGGTTCCTCTTAACAACGCCTTGGTGAGTCGTAACAATTCTACACCATGGAAAAACTCTACTCCAAGTGGATACAGATGAGGTAATTCACAAGGACCTGACAATCGAACACCGGATTCCGGGAGCATTATGTGCAATTATTGTAAGAAACCAGGCCACACCAAGTTTGAGTGTAGGAAGTTACAGTTCAAAAATCAGCAAAAGCATTATGCTAATATTGCAAGCACTACTGATGCATCTGATAAATCAGTCCTTATTTTTGTTGATGAATTTGCCAAGTTCTCGAGGTATCAGGAATCACTTAAGTCTTCATCTCCTTCTGTCACTGCAATTGCTGATTCAGGTAAATCTAATGCATGCCTTCTTTCCACATCCTCAAAATGGGTCATTGATTCTGGTGCCACAGATCACATGACAGGTAATTCCAGTCTCTTTTTCACTTTTTAGTCTCATAGTCCCACTTCTACTGTTACTTTAGCTGATGGGTCACCATTTTCTGTTCTTGGATCTGGCACTGTTGCTCCTACACCTTTGCTCACTTTGTCATCAGTCTTACATTTACCTAATTTATCATTTAATTTGCTTTCTGTTAGTCAACTCACTCGTAATCTAAATTGTTGCATCTCATTCTTTCCCGATCATTGTTTATTTCAGAATCTTATGATGAAGAAGACTATTGGTAAAGGACATGAATCTGGCGGCCTGTATGTTCTTGATCCACTGCCACCAACCTCTGTTGCTTGTCCGAGTGTCGCTTCCGCTTTTGAAGCTCATTGTTGTTTGGGCCATCCATCCCTTCCTTTGCTCAAGAGTCTATCCCCAATATAGTAAGGTGTCTTCATTAGATTGTGAGTCGTGTCAGTTTGCCAAACATCATCGTGTTAGTTTGAGTCATCGAGTCAATAAACGTGCTAGTGCTCCTTTTGAGTTAGTTCATTCTAATGTTTGGGGTCCTTCTCCTATTTTGTCTAAACCTTGATTTAGGTATTTTGTTACTTTTGTGGATGATTATTCTCGTGTAACTTGGTTATATTTAATGAAAAATCGTTTTGAGTTTTCTATATTTTGTGCTTTTTGTGCTAAGATTCAAAATCAATTTAATGTTTCTGTTCGTACTTTGCGAAGTGATAATGCCAAAGAATATACATCTGCTCAATTTCAATCTTATATGATCTCTCATGGCATGCTTCATGAAACTTCTTGTGTTGATACTGCATCCCAAAATGGTGTAGCAGAACGTAAAAACAGACACCTTCTTGAAACTGCACGAGCCCTCTTGTTCCAAATGCAAGTTCTTAAACTTTTTTGGGCCGATGCCGTTTCCACAACATGTTTTCTTATCAATCGCATGCCATCCTCTGTCCTTAATGGTGAGATCCCATATAAAATTCTTTTTCCTGGTAAGTCATTGTTTCCAGTGGCTCCTCGAATATTTGGCCGTGTTTGTTTTGTTCGAGATATTCGTCCACATGTCACCAAATTAGATCCTAAGTCATTGAAGTGTGTCTTTGGTTATTCTCGTCTTCAGAAAGGATATAAGTGTTATTGTCCTGATCTTAACAAATATCTTGTTTCTATTGATGTTACTTTTGTGGAAAATACACCTTATTTTTCATCTTCACCTACTCCTACTCGTCAGGGGGAGGATGATGATTTGTTAGTATATTCTATCACATCTTCTGTGCCTGACACATGTTCTGACGAGTCTCTTGTTCCTCCATCTGCCTCGGCATAGCTCCTAACACGTCTACACCTCCTCCACCTCCTCCGCCTCCTATTAAAGTGTACTCCAGGCGTCCACCTCCCGTTTCATGTCTTGCACCTGCTTCTTCGTCATCAGATCTGGACCCCAGCGATGATCTTCCCATTGCCCTACGTAAAGGTACACGCCAATGCACTTATCCTATTTCTTCTTTTGTTTCTTATAATCATTTGTCCTCTTCTTCTTGATCATTCATTGCTTCTCTTGATTCTATTCCGATTCCCAAAACTGTTCGTGAAGCTATATCTCATCCTGGTTGGCATGATGCAATGATAGAAGAGATGAATGTTTTAGATGCGAATGGTACTTGAGACTTGGTTGATTTACCTTCAGGAAAACGGGTTATCGGGTGCAAATGGGTATTCACGGTTAAAGTTCATCCTGATGGCACAATTGCTCGATTAAAGACCCGTCTTGTTGCTAAGGGTTATGCTCAAACATATGGAGTAGACTATTGTGATACTTTCTCTCCTATTGCTAAACTGACATCTGTTCGGCTGTTCATTTCAATGGCAGCAACTCATCATTGGCCTTTGTATCAGCTCGATATCAAAAATGCTTTTCTTCATGGAGATCTTCAAGAAGAGGTGTATGTGGAGCAACCTCCTGGTTTGTTGCTCAGGGGGAGTCAGGGCGAGTTTGTCGTCTTCGCAAATCTTTATATGGTTTGAAACAAAGTCCTCGTGCTTGGTTTGGTAAATTTAGTTAGGCTGTTGAGAAATTTGGTATGTTGAAAAGTAAGTCCGACCATTCTGTGTTCTATAAACGATCAGATGCCGATATTATTTTGTTGGTTGTGTATGTGGATGACATTGTTATTACTGGAAATGATACTAGAGGCATCTCATCTCTTAAATCGTTCATTCATACCTAATTTCACACGAAGGATTTTGGGGCGCTCAAGTATTTCTTGGGAGTTGAAGTCACTCGGAGTAAACAAGGTATTTTTCTATCTCAAAGGAAGTATGTACTTGATTTGTTAACTGAGACAGGAAAATTGGGAGCAAAACCTTGTAGTACTCCAACGAATCCTGCTGTGCACATAACGAGTGATGGAGAACCATTTGAAGACCCTAAGAAGTATTGCAGATTAGTTGGAAAGTTGAATTATCTTACTGTGACTCGTCTAGACATTGCATTCTCAATTAGTGTTGTCAATCAGTTTATGTCATCTCCAACAATTCATCATTGGGTAGTATTAGAGCAAATTTTGTGTTACTGGAAAGGAACACCTGGACGAGGTATTGTTTACACGGATCACGGGCACACCCAGATTGAGTGTTTCTCAGATGCAGATTGGGCTGGTTCCAAGGTGGATAGAAGATCCACTTCAGGTTATTGTGTCTTTGTTGGGGGCAATTTGGTCTCTTGGAATAGTAAGAAGCAAAATGTTGTTTCTAGATCTAGTGCATAATCAGAATATAGAGCTATGGCACAGTCTGTGTGTGAGATAATATGGATATATCAACTTTTGACTGAAGTAAGATTTACGACTTTAGTACCAGCAAGATTGTGGTGTGATAATCAAGCAGTTCTTCATATTGCTTCAAATCCTGTGTTCCATGAGCGAACTAAGCACATTGAGATTGATTGTCATTTTGTTCTTGAGAAAATTCAACAAGGCATTATCTCCACAGAATATTTGAAGATTGGAGAACAATTAGGGAACACTTTCACAAAGGCTTTGAATGGGGTGTTGGTTGATTATCTTTGTAACAAGCTGGGTATGATTAACATCTATGCTCCAACTTGAGGGGGAGTGTTAGAATATTAGCTGTAAATTAGCTAGAAATTAGGATCAATTGTAATTATTTTATTTCCTATTTTTTTTCCTACCTTCCTAATTTAGTTTCTCTAGTGTTGTATAAATACATGTGATTTACATGAATAAAATATACAATTTATTCACCATTTTCTACAACACCATATGATTGAGTGAATCCCTAGGCAACCAATCGAGCATTGAATCTGTTGATACTCTTATTTGAATTATACTTGATGGTGAAAATCCACTTACAACCTACTGTTCGCTTTCCTTGAGGTAACTCAGTGAGAACCCAAGTACCATTTTTCTCAAGAGCATTCATTTTTGTATCGATTGCAATCTTCCATTGAGGATCTTTCAAGGTCTCATAAATGTCTGTGGGAATCTGAATAAGATCAAAAGAACTGGCAAAAGCTTGGTAGATAGGTGTTAGTTTCCCATAAGCAACATACTTTTCAATGGGATGTCGATGAAGATGTTGCTGGAAAAGCTCGTTGTCGGGGTGCTGCACGTGCCTACACGCGCGGTGTAACATGCCAGCCTTGAGGGCATGTTACAAGCTAGGATGGTGTTCGGTCAGATGCGCACGCGAGGGTGCAGGCTGGTGAGCATGCTAATGCTTAGTTTGCACGGCAGTTGCATTTTTGTAAATATCTTCAATATTGCCCGAAAATGGACGGGACTTGGTAGGTTCCATATTGAAGGGTCAATGAACGCTATGGTGCAATCGGATTCGGGAGATTTGGAGAATTGACGAGCTGAGAGCCAAATATGTCTCCCAAGCAAAAATTATATATGTTCCTGGTAGAAGACTAAAAGCTCATAAGGCTCTTTGTAGGAGAAGCACCTGGTGTCAACTCCACCACCCCCTGGTGTAGGTGCGTCAAGTGAGCTACTACTAGTTGGGAGGACTAGTAGGGCAGGCATATGAGGACCACGAGGACTCATATGTCTCCATGAGTAGGAGTACTCATGGACATTACCGGGCCGCCCCGGTAGTGCGTCGAAGTGTGCTGCTAGAGGTTTATGAGTACGGTTCTCTTGGCTTGACGAGATGCCACTTGCATGGAACATGGCCCAAACCTCCGAGAGACGTCATGGTGTGCCATGGCCATGAGTCTCGACACGAGATGGTACGAGAAGTCATTCGTGGGACTTGATAGCATGCAAGCGTTGGAGGGTGCACTATGCTTGAGTAGGACAGAGGTCCAGTGTGTGCTACTAGTCTGGCAGCTAGTCTCGAGGGCCTGCCAACATGTGTGAATGCATGGTGCCTTGAGGATTGGACCATGGACGTATGGGAGTTCTTGGTCTGTGACGTGAGCTATTCAGATGGTATCGAATGGGGCATGATGAGAGGTGTTGGCACGTCTGCTTGGTGTTGGCTCTTGGCCACACATGCTACCTTGGCTTGCAAATGTCTGGGTGAGCATCGGTGTTTGGTTTTTCCTTGCCACAGTGAGAACCTATGTACAATGTGAGTGTCTTGGATAGATAGCCTTGATGCATGGTTGCACTCATAGATGCTTGAGAGCATGACTTAGCGAGAGTTGTTTGAGAGACGGAAGTGTGCAGAGGCACACGGTTGCGCGAAAAATGTGCCCATTGTTATTCGAATGGTTGGAAGGACCTTGGTTCAGAAGAGTCAAGGTGTCGCACGAGCATTTCCACTATCAAAATGTCAGCCCGTGACAGTTGGTATCAGAGCCAGGTTCATCTCAAATTGGGGTGAACCTGGTTGGCCAATCCTAGAGGGGATATAGGCGTGACAAAGGATCAGAAGGTCTGGATACTTGAACAAATGTCGTTAAACTATTTAGTCACTTAGAAAGGATCAGTAGGCTGAGACGGGATGAGACTTAGTTGCTCTTCTTCGTGGGAATACTGAACATCCTAGAGAGGGGACAAGTTATGGTTGTTTCGAATCAAAAAGTTCAGTGATGCTAGAAAGACAACAACCACGTGCAATTGTGGAGGGGCGCTACAGATTAGTTGCAACTTGTTGACATGAGACAAGGTTTGATCGAGTGGTCAAGGTTGTGTCTTGGTTCACTAGTTCAGGTTTGCCTGAGTGACAGTGTAAGTCGCACGGAGCGCTGTTGTTGAAAAGGAAACTTGTACGCAAGAGTGTTGAAGCATAATAGTGGCCGTCAGACGCTTGTTAGTCACGACAGTGATCGAAAGTGGACAACTTTGAGGAATTAGATTAAGATGAGTATGGAATGCTTCAGTTGCTACTTGTGTGCCAAAGGGTATCACATGGAGACCAAGGTGGCAGTGGCCGCGATTGTCAAAGGATAGTCGTACTTGGAAGTGTTTGTATGTTATTTTGTTTTGACCCAGAGGGGTGGCGCCGAGACAATGGAGTGAGACGTGTTGCTCACAGAGATGTTAGCTTATGTGAGCAACACAAAGGTTGTAGGAGATGCTGAGTTGTGGAATATATGCATCCAAGGCCAGCAGGACCGAGTAGATCGCGTGCAATGGTCAGAATAGTACTAGAGTTTCTTGAGTGTTGTAGGGCTGCGTCAAGGAAACTTAGTACTGCAAGAATACTTAAGGAGACCGAGATGGTGCTTGAGTTTAAATGTGGGCCGGAGGGCCTTGCTATTGGGACTTAGTGACTAGAGAAGCCTAGAGAAGCTGCCCGGAGGCATGAGATGCTAGTATAGAGTAGATGGATAGCTGTGGATAATGCACGCATAAGGGAATCGACAGTGGTGCTACACGAAGTAGTTGACTCGAGAGTCAAATCCTGCAAAGTGCACTTCTAGATTTGTTGTGTGCAGGAAGAGTTGGGATGGTCAAACGTTCTTGCGTGTGGGCAAGTTGTCGAGGACGCCAACAGTTGAAGTGGGGGAGAGACCTTCACGGTTCAAACATTCAAATAGCAAACCAATGTTCAATTTCAAAAGCAGCGAGATGAGTTATCATGGAGATCGTTAGTTGTTAAGAATGTAAAGTCAATGAGACTCAAAGACAAAGATAGAGCCAGTTACCTATGGTGATAGTTGTCAGGACTCAGGTACTAAGGTAACATCAGTGCAACGTTTGCCTAAGGTGAAAGTCAGCAAGACTCAAGTACTAAGGCAACGTAGAGATGTCGAGGGGCAAAGAGTCAGAATGACCGAGGCATTAGTTCAACACCATCTTCAAAAGTGATAAATGGAACGAGGGACTGCACGAGAGAAAGCGGTTAGCTTGCGAGCTATACCTTGAGAGGTACACCTCGAGAAGAGAAGTTATTCCCAAGTTGAAGTGGGGGAGCCCACTAATTCATATGTTCGAAGGGTCAGGGTACTTGTTCAGTTTTGGTGTGTGAATCTACGGGGAAACACAACAGACGTGTTGTACAGTGTGAAGACATGCACAACTGATGCGAGTGGGTCTGGTGACCAAGTAAAGCTACAGATAAACAGTATGCATGGACGTAGGCTGAGACCAAGATTGGGCAGGTTTTGCAGCATGTTATGGGACATGCTTAGTGTTTTATGGGGACACGTGTTTATGAGAACACAAGCCGGATGATTCAGGGAACATATGTCGAAGGGAGATAGCGGATTGGGACAACTTCAGACCTCAAGGGTGAGGTAGAGTGCAGTCAAGTTGGTCAAGATTCAACAGGCTGTCTAGAGTTAGGTAAGGTTGATTTGGGGGCAAAACTTGAGGCACGATGCTGAGAGTCAGCATGAGTATGAGCCAGAAGGCAGTGTAGTGGTTTCGAATGATGTCAGATCATTGACCACATTGTAGAAGCTTAGAGGATCAGTTATGCTTATGGTCAGGAGTGGTCATGGTTATGCTGTAAGGCCGGAGGGCCAAAAGTCTGAGAGACTACTTCGCGAAGTTTGTGTGCAAGAGTGCCCTAGATACTGCATAAATGCTACAGTTGGCACGAGTGCCGCGTTGAGGAGAGACATGCCTTCAATGGAAGGATGTTTCGTAGGTGTCATTGCGAACGGTTGGTTTGCGAACCTCACCCTGAGGGGCGCACCTTAATTTCATCCTTGTCAATAGGAGTATGCATTGGACAGTTGGCGGGGAAGCTTCAAACAAAGGATGTGTTTGCTTTGGGGTCAGTGTTGCAACGGCTACTTGGTTGACTGGAGGGACATCGTGATGGACTCAGAGGAGTTCATGTGTGCAAGGAGTATTTGAGTGTAGATGCACTACTTCATATGAGAATTCTGAATAGCAATAGTGGCATGGGATCTTTGATCGAGTCCAAGGGTTGACGTGGGAGATCATCACCAAGTGGGTGGTTCTACAATGGTAGAGGGACTAGTGCAGACTTAAGATTCAAAAGGAGCATGGAGTGAGCTTAGGAGTCGAGGCAGGAAGATTGGCCAGCGGTCTGTTGATGAGGGCATCGACAATTGAAGTGGGGAAGTGTAACATGCCAGCCTTGAGGGCATGTTACAAGCTAGGATGATGCTCGGTCAGATGCGCGCGCGAGGGAGCAGGCTAGTGAGCATGCTAATACCTAGTTTGTACGACAGTGGCATTTTCGTAAATATCTTCAATATTGCTCGAAAATGGACGAGAGTTGGTAGGTTCCATCTTGAAGGGTCAATGAACGCTATGGTGCAATCGGATTTGAGAGATTTGGAGAATTGACGAGCTGAGAGCCAAGTGTCTCCTAAGCAAAAATCATATATGTTCCTAGTAGAAGGCTAAAAGCTCAGAAGGCTCTTTGTAGGGGGAGCACCTGGTGTCAGCTCTCCACCACCCCCTGGTGCAGGTGCGTCAAGTGAGCTACTACTAGTTGGGAGGACTAGTAGGGCGGACATATGAGGACCACGAGAGGACTCATATGTCTCCATGAGTAGGAGTACTCATGGACATTACCGGGCCGCCCCGGTAGTGCGTCGAAGTGTGCTGCCAGAGGTTTATGGGTACGGTTCCCTTGGCTTGCCGAGATGCCACTTGCATGGAACGTGGCCCAAACCTCCGAGAGACGTCATGGTGTGCCATGACCACGAGTCTCGACACGAGATGGCACGGGAAGTCATTCGTGGGACTTGGTAGCATGCAAGCGTTGGAGGGTGCATTATGCTTGAGTAGGACAGAGGTCCAGTGTGTGCTACTAGTCTGGCAGCTAGTCTCGAGGGCCTGCCGACATGTGTGAAGGCATGGTGCCTTGAGGATTGGACCATGGACGTATGGGAGTTCTTGGTCTGTGACGTGAGCTATTCAGATAGTATCGAATGGGGCATGATGAGAGGTGTTGGCACGCCTGCTTGGTGTTGGCTCTTGGCCATACATGCTACCTTGGCTTGCAAATGTCTGGGTGAGCATCAGTGTTGGGTTTTTCCTTGCCATAGTGAGAACCTATGGACAATGTGAGTGTCTTGGATAGATAGTCTTGATGCATGGTTGCACTCATAGATGCTTGAGAGCATGACTCAGCGAGAGTTGTTCGAGAGACGGAAATGTGCAGAGGCACACGGTCGCGCGAAAAATCTGCCCATTGTTATTCAAATGGTTGGAAGGCTGACCTTGGCTCAGAGGAGTCAAGGTGCCGCACGGGCATTTCCGCTATCAAAATGTCAGCCCGTGACACGCCGCGCGTGTGGGAGAATGGCCGGAGATGGAGGCGGCGCGTGGGGTTCACGCGCGGCTCTGCTGGGCGTCAGACTTCGGGGTTTTGTCGGCCGGTGAGAGTAGAAGATCACCCTAAATTGGTTTTCTAAGGTTGAGCTCAAGAGTGCAAAACCCTAATTTTTTTTTTGTTTTGAGAAAGGGTAGAAAAAAAATTATAAAGATTTTCCAATTTTCGGACTACTAATGCTCTGATACCATGTAGTTTTTGTGTGAATAATACTTCTAATCTGGTTTTATTGATGAATAGAATGACCTATATATAGGCTGAATACAAAGAACTAGACAACGAAAAATACGGAAAAAATTACAACCTAAACTTAGTTGTTCATTACAACCTAAACTTAGCTGGACAATATACTCTAGATATTTATAATAAGAATAAAACATATACCTATCTAACATTTCTACAATTAGTAATGATTTATATTACATTTTTGAGAGGTCTTCAAGTTGTTTAATCAAGGTATGTGCACTTTTGCATAAAGTTTTACTGACACTAATCACTTGTGCAGGGAATCAGAAAACTTTGCTGTGAACTCCTGGACTTGAAAGATGCTGTGGAAAACTTATGTGGGAATATGGAAACAAAGTACTTGGCTTTTTTAAGGTATTAGCTCTAAATCAAAAGAAATATGTAAAATGACTTAGGTTGGTGTTTCTTGTTCCTACCTCCGTTTCTGTCCTTGTCACTCTGATGTTTATGAAATAAATATCATTAGTTCAATTGAGAATAGTACTTAGTAGTGCTGCCTTTGCAAACAATTGATCTAATGCTCCATTTATCTGATCTTAATTTAGTTTTGCATTTGCTTGGTTACCAATACAATTTGTCACAGAAAATAAAATGTTGCTAGCAGTGCTTCTTTAATTAGAATTTTCCTTCTTTTTTTTTTTTGTTTGATTGGTGTAAAATAAGTTTTTCTTATTAATCTCAGAATTTTTTTCCTTGGTGTTTTGATTACATATCAGCAACATGATTTCATTTTCTTTCTGTGCTTCCTGTATTCTTTTTCAGCTTCATCTGATATAGAGGTTTGATTATTGATGATTGCAGGATATCTGAAGAGGCTAAAGAAATGCAGCATGAATCGATTGAACTGCGAAAGCATATTTCAGCGCAAGGAATTCTTGTTCAAGATTTGATGACTGGAGTCTCTCGTGAATTGGAAGAGTGGAACAAATCTGGTGGTGAACCCCATGAAGCTAAGGAAGATTCCGAGATTGATGAGCTTAAAGATCTTGCACCTAACGAAGTCAACGCTCACAGTATTTTTTTGGAGAATATTGATGTGCTCTTGGCTGAACATAAAGTAGAAGAAGCATTGGAAGCTTTAGATGCCAAGGAGAAAAACTCTTTGGAGCTAAAAAGCTCAGATGTGCTGTCTACTGATGAGTCCTCATATAAAGCTGCTTTTTTAAGAAGAAAGGCAATGCTTGAAGATCAGCTAGTTGAGATTGCTGAACAACCTTCTATTAGTGTTGTAGAGCTGAAGAAGACGTTATATGCTTTAATTAAACTTGGGAAAGGTCCTTTGGCACATCAGTTACTGTTGAAATTTTATGGTTCTCGTATTCAGAAAAACATTGAAGTTTTTATTCCTTCTTGTTCTTTCTGCCCGCGGACATATCCAGCAACATTATCTAAGATTGTATTTTCAATAATCTCACATACAAGAAAGGAATCGGGTTTGATATTTGGTGATGATCCTGTTTATACAAACAGAATTGTTCAATGGGCAGAGTGGGAAATTGAGGCTTTTGTGCGGCTGATAAAAGAGAATGCACCCATTTCTGAGACAGTCTCTGCATTACGAGCAGCCAGCGTATGTGTTCAGGCTAGTCTCAACTACTGTTTGGCACTTGAATCTCAAGGCTTGAAGCTGTCAAAATTAGTTTTGGTTCTCTTACGCCCTTTCATTGAAGAAGTTTTAGAACTGAACTTTAGAAGGGCTAGGAAGGTTGTTCTTGGCTCAGTGGAACCAGAAGAATTCATTCCTTTTTCACCTCGCTTCGCATCTCTATTGTCTACAATTACACCATCGCCTGATAGTGTGCTCGTTAATAGTGGAATTAGATTCATGTCAATTGTAGAAGTAAGTTGATGTCTATTTGTTGATCAGGTAGTAGAGAATTTATAAAGCTTTATATACATGATCTCAAACTATTATGACCATCAAATTAATATATGCACACATAGAATAACTCGGCTAATTCTTTGAAGTCAACTTCTTTAATATGACTATGGAACCCTTTTTTAGTAGAAAAGGAAATAGTTATTAAATATTAATTATGGTGAAACAGGAAATTTCTTGAGGGAAGTTATGCTACCTCAAGATGATCTAACAAGGTACTGATCCTTGTTAAAGTCATTTTTTTGGTTTCCTGGGACCTATTAAATAAAAATAACATTTCAGAAGTGGTCTTTTGTGGACTTGTGGTCCTCATACCTGTGCTTTTGTGTTCCTTGTGCATGTTGCGACTTATATATGTTTAGAAAAAACACTCCCAGACATCTGATATGTTCACATTTTGTCAGTGAACTATACCACACCATTTTGGGCTCTTAGGTGCAAAGATTTCCAAGTGGTTACAGACTTCTCTGCCATCATCTCTATTTGTTACTTTAGTGTTTGTGCATATGTGTATGCATGTTTTTTTCGTAGTATTTATTTCCTTTATTCTTACATTACTTCATAATTATTTTCTTGTTGATGATTTATGTGTTCATTTTCATTTAACTCAAGTTCAAAATATCTTTGCAGGATATATTGGAACAGCTTACCCTGTTGACAGTATTGCATTTTGGAGGCAACATTTTGAGTAGAATTGGACAACTATTTGATAAATACATGGACTCTCTAATCAAAGCCCTACCAGGCCCGTCAGATGATGACAATATTACAGAGCTCAAAGATGTTGTACTCTTTCGAGCAGAGACAGATTCAGAACAGCTTTCAATTCTTGGAATAGCATTCACAATTATGGATGAACTGTTACCAAATGCTGTTATAACTGTTTGGAAGCAACAAAATGGAAGTCAGGAATCAAAAGATGGGCCTGGTGAAAATATGAAGTCTTCTCCTAGCACCAATACACTGAAGGAATGGAAGCGCCATATTCAGCATTCATATGATAAGCTTAGAGATCATTTTTGTCGGCAATATGTTTTGGCTTTCATTTACTCCAGAGAAGGCAAAACTCGATTAAATGCACAAATATACTTCAATGGAAATGGAGATGATTTACATTGGGACTCTGATCCTCTGCCTTCACTTCCATTTCAGGTCATTCTTATTTCTTATTACTTGATCATTCTTTGATAGTGTACTAAATAATTAATGTCTGCAATCAGTGTCACGTTTCTTCCAATTTATTTTCTTTATTGTGTCTTATTTTTAGGAATCTAGTTCTATTTTTTAAATGAAGAGATATGGATTCGCTGAATTCGATATCTCTAATGTTTTGTATGTTTTTCAGTTATTTGTTTATTACTTGATGCAAAAGATTGTTTTGTTAAACTAAGGACATTCAATGGCAGATTTGTCGCCATGCATTTCATATAAATTCTACTGTTTCCACCTGGAGAACTATTGTTTTTCCTCTCTATTATCATAGTTTTCTTCAGAGCTTTGAATATATTCCATGTTACTGATAGCTGGCCATATTCTTTTTAAGATGATGCACGTAAGCTGACACTGCCAGCTTCTGTCTCTGGTAACTGATACGCTGCTATCTTTGTAGGCTTTATTTGCAAAATTACAGCAATTAGCAACTGTGGCTGGAGATGTATTACTTGGAAAAGAAAAAATACAGAAAAATTTGCTTGCTAGATTAACAGAGACTGTTGTAATGTGGTTATCTAATGAACAAGAGTTTTGGGATGTGTTTGAAGATGATTCAGGTCCTCTTGAACCACTTGGATTGCAGCAGGTGTGTTCTTTAAATTGTCCTCTTCATTTTCCCTTGTAGCTATCTTCTCTTGATTGGAATTGGCTATTTTACAAGAGGTGGCTTTGGTTCTGCTCATTCTTTCTTGAATGGTCATTGACCTTAAAGCCTGAAAATCAGTAGAACCGATTTATGCCTGCATGGTGGATACTCTAAAGAAACAGAGAAGTTATTCACTTAATCTGACTCTCTTTATTTCTGAGCAACTTAGTTTGTAACATGGTGTATTTGTTGTGTCACTACAATGTATATTCCTGAATTTATTGGTTCCATAAGACAAGGACAATAAGACTGGAGGGAAAGCATTTATATGATCTGTAATTCGTGTAGCTGTGTTTACGCAGTGTCTGGAAATTATAAAGTAACCATCTGGCCACTTTATAAGAATAGGAAATAACTAAGAAAGAATCCTGGCGCCCACCCGGGATCTCAAAAAGCCTCCTGCCTCCCTCTAATTAAGTCAGAGTTCTGCGACTCTCAAAGTTGAACTTTAGCTTGAGATCAGTGCTTTCTTTGTCAACATTGGTGTTTTTGAGAAAGTATGAGCTGTAATTTTAAGCCAAAATGATAGAAAAGCTCTCATCTCATAAACTCACATTCCTCCTTGGCATGAAATGGAAACATGTGATCATATCATTATTATTTATAAAATAATATTTTGTCCATGTTCTTACATATGATGTTGCTAGTAGTTAAAAAATAACTAGCACATTAGGCACTACTATGAGGACCTTTGGTAACTCACATTCTTGTTTTCATGCTGCACTCCTTAAATAATCTGATATTTAATTTGTATGCTCCTGCTTTATCAAGCTCATAAGTGATTCCTCTCTCAGCTAATTCTTGATATGCACTTCACCGTGGAAATTGCACGGTTTGCGGGTTACCCATCGCGGCAAGTGCACCAGATTGCATCAGCTATAATTGCTCGCGCCATCAGGGCATTTTCTTCTAAAGGCATGGTTGCAAACAAGTAAGTTATGTTTGTGTGCAACTCAAGTTTGTTTACCAGTTTCTGTTTCTTTGTTCTGCTGTCTCCCTTCCAAACTAATATCGAGCACTGTATTTGCTGTTAGTGCCCTCCCCGAGGATGAATGGTTTGTCGAAGCTGCGAAATTAGCTATAAACAAACTGCTCTTAGGAGCAGAAGGATCTGAGACATCTGAAATTGATGAAGACGACATGATTCACCATGATGACGATGTAATCTCTGATTCAGATGACACTGTTTCTTCCCTGTCATCAGAAGAGTCTTTCGAGTCCTTTGTTTCTGCAAGTATGGGTGAGCTTGATAGTCCCTCAGATCTCACTGACCCTGAGAGCTAGTATTAAAGCAATTGAAAAGCAGTATAACAGATAACTGAGATGTTGTCCTTTCAAGAGAGAGTGAAATCATTTCAGATTCTTCAAGAAGAAAAAAGAAAATCACGTCAAATGCACATTTGGTGATTTTCTCTCAAAGGCAATGCCAATTTGTTAGAGAAAGTATGTTTAACCGTAGTTTATAATAATTACCATTAATAATATTATGATTTCAGTACATTCCAACTCACTTCTTAAGGGAATCTTTAGTCAAAGTTCACTGAAATGCATCTACGGTTCAGTCTTAGAACCTTGTTCTTTTAGTGTCGGCAATAGCAATAGTGATTGATACTAACAATAATAAGTCGTCAACAACCATCATCATAATGGTGATGAGGGAGGAATTATAAAGTGGTAGAGTTTTTCAAATTGGATCATGTCATAATCATAAGAGGTATTTAAGTCAATAATATTATATATTGGTTTATTAAGCTTTTTCCCAGCGAACTATTACCACTATACTACCAAATTATGCTCATTTTTTTAGTCTGTTAAAAATTTCTCTCGAACTATTTATGTTACTGAAATGTGGAACTTCGGTCAAATTTACTAATAGAATGGTGGTGTGGCGATATCACCATTCTGTTAAATAATAAATAGAATTTAACTCTTCAAACTATTACTACTATCAAATTACTCAAATTCAAAATTATAAAATTTAAACAATATTTTGAATATTAAAATGAAAACATAAAAAACATTAAATTAAAAATTAATTTAAATTAAATTAAATCATACAAAATTTAAAAAATCAAATAGATAAAAATAAAACTATATTAAAATTTTCTCTTATTTTCTTTCATTTTCCCTCACTTTTGCAACAACTAAACAATCTCAACAACAATTATCAATTTATCACAACAAAAACTCAACCAAAAGAAATTATCACAACATATACAAATCAAAATTTCAATCTCTCAAATTCATACACATTTTAATATGACATTAACAACATAACACAACCCAGATTTTCTATTCTTTTTCTCACACTTTTGCACTATCCAAATACCCTAGAACACTCAACAAATGAGAGAGAGAAGAGATATGAGATGGGCAAGGAAAGGGAGAGATGCAGAAGAACAACACAGGCGACACCAAAGCTGAATGTCGCAGGGGAACCCGCATGAGCCCAACCTGTCAACTATGTTGCTACCTAGCCAACTTCGAGCCCACTCAGATGGATGCCCAACACCTAAGCTAATTTTTTGTCACCGTAAATTTTTTTTAATTTCAATTGATTTTTAGTTTAATGGTTTTTTTTTTCTTCATTTTTTTAATATACAGAAGATTGTTTAATTTTAAAATTTAGGGGGCACGATTTGGTAATGGTTATAGTACGGGGGGCAAGAATCCTATTTATTCATTGAATTAAAAACGAGGGATTGACATGACAATACCACATTGGCGCCCAAACTGGCACATCACCATTCGAGGGGAAAAATCCTAATAAGCCTTAAATATTTGCTAATAGTTACACTTAAGTATCAATTTTATTTTTTTGACGATAATAACACGAAATCTTTGCTAATAGTTGTACTTAAGTACTGTAGAAGACAAAATCTACAATTGTCGAGAATGATCATTTACGAACACCAATAATCTATAGAACAAATTAAAACAAAATGCGAGCCTTGGGATGCGGAGTGATGCCGATTGAAGGGAATCTAACAATCAAGTCAATAACCAAAACAAGTAAAGAATAGAATATAAATAAGTAAAGAAAGAAAATATCGTCGTTGTAGTGTGGTGGCAAAGGGCTGATCTAAGTGATCAGTTTCTTAGTAAGTTGAGATCTTAGAATATGAATGAGGCCTAAGCCTTGGTATTTATAATGTCTTGATTACACCGTTACTCAACTCTTGGTGGGAGAGTATGGGAAGTGGTCTTATTCTTATTTAGAAGGAAGATTGACTCTGTTGAGCAAGCTGGAGACTTGTTCCAGCACGTGGCATTTTAGCCCATGTGTTTGAATAGTCCTTCAACTTCGTAATTGAGTAAGGTTATCTTTTGGGCTGGAGAACAAGTCAAAGCCCTAATTTAGTCTTTAGTGATCGGGTTATGGCCCAATTTGTTATAGTGCTTAGCTGCTTATTGCTTGTCTTAGTGGGATGTGTACCTTCATCGGTTATTATGACTATTTGGACAGTGGTGTTGTGTTTTGGGCCTAGTGCAATTTTTAACCATTACAATTTTTTCCTTGCTCTTTAAGTCAAGAATATATTGGCTTGTAGATTAGTCTTGTCAAATGTGGCGTCAAAAATCAAATCCTAAGGCTGGAAAATTAGGTTTGTCGTGCCCTTAGTGTAATTAGGTACCTTATTTTTATGTTGAGTGCCATTTTTTGAAAGTTGATGTCACTCGAAAATCCTTGGGCAATGGATTGATTGTTGAATGATAGGCCGGGCTTATGGGAAGATGCCACTTAGTGTGACCTAATTCAGCACTCAACCATGTGTCGAGTGTGGTGCATGCTTGAATTTCTTAGTACCTCCATTACCTAAGGACACGACTCGTAGATGAGTGATAAACTCTACACTCAATGCTAGGTAGAGTCACATGTTGCAAGGAATGGCTTAAGGGTTTTGTCCCTTGCATTGATTTGAATGTTCTAGGTTACATTATGTTGGTGGTTAGCCATATGTCAAGTGTTTGATATGGGAAGGGACCTCTTGTGAATTTGTGAGGTCGACGCTCGAGACATGGATTGACCATGATAGGTATAATAAAGCTCGGAACATGACAAGATGTCAAGCGTTATATTGAGTCATAGGGATTGACGAGTGGTGCTCCATAGACTGATGCTCGACAACTGTCGGTATTAAAAAAGAAAAACAAGGTCGCAGCGGAAGGGGGGGTTTTAAAAATTATTAATACCGAGGATCAATACACATATATATATACATTAAATCAATGCACATAATGTAATGCCCTGGATAGCCAGGACCGCTACACTGTGTGTTTATAAAGTGCCAGACTTGCTAATCAAGTCATTAAAGTAAAAGCGTGTACTGAAATAGTAAAGGAACTAGGATTAAAAGTGTTTTGGTCTCAAAAGTACGTTTTCATTACCAAACATTGTTTACGAACATGGGATCCCAAAATTGACAGTTTGAAAGCCATTTACAAAAGTTACAACGTTTAGATACATCGACTGGCCATACTAAGGCAAAAGTGAGCTGTTAGGTATTCTCTGTCCTGACACATTCCTCGACCGTGGTGATCGAACGGCTGGCTATGTACATTACACTTCGGAGCTCTCCACCTCAGGCCTGGTCCAGCTTGCCCTTGCCCTTACCTGCACCACGAAGCACCCGTGAGCCAAGGCCCAGCAAGAACACACATTAATAATAGAGCACGCACATTTCGCTGTCAAATCCATTTCTCATATAGCATCTCATAAACTCAAACATATCAATAGTCAAGTATCTCATATAATCAATAATCAAGTATTTCATTTACAAAGCATATCAGCTCATATAACACAATGCACAGATGATAACCAGGGCTAGCGCTCACAAGCTGCTCCCTCTGTTATCCTTTCATTTCTGGCTCCCAGTGGCCAAATCGCGTCCCATGCGCTAAATTCATGAACGGTACTCTTAGACCGCTTATACGTGTCCCTTGGCATAATACCAACGATGACACAAAACAATTCTCGGGAGCACTTAGTCCCATCACAATCATACATTCGGGTGCAGTGTTCTTACCTTTCAATTCACTAGTTTTCGATGTCACGACACCTTGAGCACGATCCCACTCGAGCCCTAGCGCTTACCTAAACACAATCATGGTCAAAGTCAACATCAATCCTCAAGTTCAAAACCTAGCCCCGGGGCTAATCCCGAGCCCCCCGGGATGTCCTAGTTCCACCAAACAAGGTGGTGGAACCAAACCCCAAACCTTAGGTCAAAAACCCTTGCAAAATACCCCAAAATCCCCTTCAGAAGGCAGGGTAGCGCTACAACGCTCTTGGGAGGGCGCTATAGCGCTACAGACAGAACCAAAACCCTTCCAGCATATGGGCCTAGCGCTACAGCGCCCAAAGGCTAGCGCTGTAGCGCTAGTCACAGGCAGCCCAACACCAAAATTTCCTTTGTGCGATTTCTCTCGAGCCAACCTTAACCAAACCTCTTCCAACTCTTACCCAAACTTAAAAACAACCTCATGACCACACTCCACTCATCCCAAGCACCCTAAACATCTAAACTCCAAGCACATGCAATCACAAACTCAAAATTCACCATAGCCACCTCCAAACTTCAGAACCCAACATAAACCAGCTGAACATCAAAACTAAAGCTTAGAATTCATACCTTTGATAGAATTTCGTCCACAAGCTAACCCTAGGCTCCCTTGGCTTGCTGCTCCTCAGCCCTAAGCCTGAATTTCCTAAAGTTCCATTCAATTCCATTCAATTCAACACAAGTACCACAACTTAAAAATCAGAAACAGAAATGGATGAACTCTAGAATCTTACCTCAAGTATTGGTGAAACCCTGTTAAACCTCTGTCAATTCCTTAGCCTTAGATCAAAGTCCTTGAGGTTTAGTTATCCCAGCTCTCCTCTAAGCTTTACTCCAGAAATTCTCCAGAAATAGGTGAAGGAAAGTGTAAACCGACTCAAGAAACTCTCTCTGTTTTCCCTCCTTCTTTTCCCTTCTTTTTAGACCCTTTTGATATTCTATAAATCCCACTATCTTAAAACCTCAGTAATACCCTTCCTTAAAAGTCAAATGACCTTTATGCCCTCACAGCTAACTTTAATCCTTTAGTCCTCTTAAGGGTATTCTAGTCATTTTGCCCAATTCCCGCTACTTCCTCGAGTGTCCCTATTATTTCCCGCTTAGTTCCCAATACCTTACTAATCACCAATAGCCTTCCTCAATATCATAATAATCTCCAGCTTATCCACTAAATTCCCATTTACACCCCTGAGCTCACCCCGAGCCGGGTATAAATCCCCGCTATGACTTTTACGCTACTTTGCTCACTAGGATCGTCTCGAGTCACAGATTACAGATATATCCACATAATAATGTGGTCTCAACAATTATCACATATATCAAAGCAGTTATGCCCATAATGGCCAAAAATTACGATTATGCCCTTCTAACTTAATCTGGGCCTATATGCACACTAACACACATAGTCATGCATCTCAAGTACTCAAGTAATCATATAACATGCTTAAGTCATAATAATCACACATAATTCCCATCATGCCCTCCTGGCACACTAATCAAGGCTCTTAAGCCTTATTAGTGAATTTGGGTCGTTACACATAAAATAATAGAAGAATACATCTCGAAGCCTATCAAGTATCCTAGTATCTTTTTGTATTATTAAACGATCTTCCTATCTACGTGTAGATCTGATTGAGACTCACACCAAAGTCTTCCAAGGCGATCCTCAAACACACAAGGACGTGTGTGGGCACGTGAGATGCAATTGTTTGATTTTTAGACTCTCTAGATATTCTAAACACATGAGATCTAGAGAGATGGAGAAGAGAAGGCTTAGAGAGTTTTTTCAATTTTCAAGCTTAGAAAATTCTACGTCTGACTTGCTTCTTTTAACCTAGAGATGATTAAACAATTTATATCTCTAATTCAAAACTGACCAGTTAAAGGTATTTTATTTAATGATTTATTTTAATTAAATTGAAACAATAATTATATAAACAAGTTACCATATTTAGACATATTTAAATTTAAACAATTCAAATTCAAATCCTAAGCACATGGTAGCTGATTAGTGCTCAAAAATATCATTTTATTAATCTTAAAGTATAAAATTAATTAAGTTTTAATTAATATTTTCATGGATTTATTGTCATATATTTTATATTTGAAAATATTAATTTTAATTTAATTTGTGTTTAATTTTCAGGAAATAAAATATATTTTTGACACAAAGAAAAAGAAATGAGAAAGAAAGAATTAAAATTGAAAAAAAATGATGATAAAGTGGTATTTTTGAAGAAGAAATAGGCCCCAAAAGGAGCCCAAACCCAAGTTTCAGCTACTCCCTCTCGCTGCCACGTGTCAATCTGCCATTCGTCCACGCTAGCTGACGCCAGCCGAGCCGAGCCGAGCCGTTCCACCAGATTGTGACACGTGTCCCACCAGCAGCCTGACGAAACCGCCGAGCCGCATTCCAGCTGAGCCTCTGACAGCCGCACCTGCCACCTGTCCCAGCCGCCAAGCCGCCACTGCCCCCACCTGCCACGTTCTGACGGACTGCACCTGACACGCCAGCCTGACGCGCCTGCTTTGTCTCCCACGACCCGACCGTGACTGACGCCTCCAGCCCAGCAGCGAACCGTAGCCCGCCACGCGTCCCACTCGTCAGCCCATGCTCCCTAGCACCCGACCACGACCAGTCCGTGTCTCCCATTTTCATCAGCTTTTTAAGCCACTTTCCCACTATTTTATACACGGTTTTACACGATTTTGAGTCCTATTTACACTATAAATAGAGTACCAAATGGTGTAAAATCACATCAGATTGTGCAAAGGGGAATAGTAGAGAGTATTGGAGAGAAAAACACTTACTTTTCCTATTTTTCTTTTACATTTTCTTGAGTGAAAACAATGCCTATTTTAGGCTAAATTTTCTTGTGGAAAGGCTAGAGTGGAGTTCATGTTTAATATTATATTTTTAATATATTGATTCTTTATTTTGTTCTTCATTTCTATATATTTGTTACAATTAAATTTATTTTCTTCTAATTTTTGTTCTAAATTTATTATTATCTTTTACATAAGTCTAGTCATGCTCTTCTTATGTAATTTAGGTTTTTAATTTAATTTAGAATATTTGTTATATTATATGCTTTTTACTGCATTCTGCCATTGGTATTTTGTCGCTCTAAAGTATATAATATGATAGGTTTTAAAATTAGAAGTTAGTATAATTTAATTAAAGAACATATTTTAAGGTGAGCTTTAATATATATATTTTCCAACTATAATTAATGGTGTAGAATTATAGTTGAGTATAATGAATCAATTTTATTAAAATATATATATGTTTGCATGAATGAAACTTATGCCTTCCATACTTTCTTTCTGATTCTAATCCCTCGATTTTATTCATTTAATGTTTATATTCTTTTTCAAATTCACATTTTTCCAAAGTTTATTATTTTTAATTTACTAATCTTTCTTTTAATTTTGTACTTTACCTCTCTGTGGATACGACATAGCCCGATTACTACTGCGACCGCTTAGGAAATATTGGGCGATATCAATTTTTGGTAACCCCCAACCAGCTTATTGCTAGTCTCTAGCAATTTAAGCGAAATAAGAAATGTCAACATGATATATTTCCGGTCAAAAATTATAAAAAGAACTTAAGTATTAACACAAAATGTTAGTAACAAGTCAACAAGAGTTATCAAAATTACTTCGAATAAATCTAGAGCTGTGAGTGTGTGCACCAAACTTAAACCTTCTTACCGCAAACCATAGCACATAAAACCTTTGAAATTATGCCAAGTAAAAGTCTCAACTCCATTAACCTCTCATGTAATTGAAAATATTTAAAGTTCAAGGGTTTCACTCATGGAGTTGGAAAAGAAGTAAGCACTCATCAAATTGGTATATATTTAGGACAAACTCATAAATAATTATTGAAACGAAGATAGGATATAAACTAGTTGGACAACCACCATAAAGAGTACCACAAAACCAGTTTTTCGGGATTTTAAGTTAAATAGACAATCTTTACATTTATTTTAAGAGCCATAAAATAACAATAAAAAATTAATAAACACATTTTTTTTTTGGACACAAGAGACAACATAATTGAACATGATAGAAATATTGTTCTTGTGTCTTTCTCCTTTTTTTTTTTTTTTTTTTCTATATATATATATTTTTCTTCTTCTTCTTTTTCTTCTTTTTTTCTTCTTTTTTTTTTCTTTCTATTTTCTTCTTTTTTTTTTTCATTTTATTTAATTTTTTATTTTTTTTATGAACAACATAATAAAAGGCTCTCTAATAAGATTTGTCTATAGAAAATATTATCCCTAAAACATCATCCATTCATACCACAATACCTTGTCCAAATAATTATAACCATTTCTAAGAATCAATAAAAATTTAAAAGTTGTTTTCTCAAGTCTCACTTCTCACACAAAAGAATGAATTACTTAAACATGGCAAATTTCTAAGCAAATATGTGCTAACAACCATCTTACCACAACAATTGGCATGTGCATTAGGTAACTCTAGAGAAACTCTTAGTAATATAGATAACAAAAATTGACTCAAAAGTAACATTTTGCAAAAATAAATAAGTAATTTTCAAAAAATTTGACCATGAAAATATTAGTATGACAAAAATCAACATGAACGTGCATGAATATGCTCACCACCCCCAACCAAAATCTGACAGTGTCCTCAATGTCTCAAAAGATAATAAATGTAAAAGAGCAGGGAAAGAGAACACCTGGATAGCGAGCGTCGAGTGGTAGAGCGAATATTGATTCTCTAAAACATGAAAAACTGAAAACACAAAATGATAACAAATAAAATAAAATGACAAAAGGGAAATAAACAGAAAACAAACCTATGTACAAACAATTTGGAACACTACTCAGACTTGGTAAACCGGTTCCACGAGAGTGATTTCTTCAGGCTGGATCACCCTCTCTATGTAGTGTTTCAGTCGCTGGCCATTTACTTTGAATTCTCTCCCATCAGTTGGGTCTATGACCTCAACAGCACCGTTGGGAAAGACGGTTTTCACAACATATGGACCAGTCCACCTTGATCTCAGCTTGCCAGGGTGGATATGCAGACGAGAGTCATAAAGATGCACTCGTTGGTTTGGCTCAAATTCTTTTCTTAGGATCTGCTTGTCATGGGTCGCTTTCATTTTAGCCTTGTAGATCCTAGAGTTGTCGTAAGCATCATTTCTTAATTCTTCAATTTCTGACAACTGAAGCTTACGATTGAGTCCTGCCGCCTTGAGATCAAAATTTAGGCTTTTCACTGCCCAATAAGCTTTGTGTTCCAGCTCAACAGGAAGGTGGCAGGCTTTACCATAGATTAGCCTATAAGGAGACATACCAAGCTGAGTTTTGTAAGCAGTGCGGTACGCCCAGAGAGCATCGAGAAGTCTTGAGGACCAATCTTTGCGGTCAGGATTAACCGTCTTTTCTAAAATTTGCTTAATTTCTCGGTTGGCTAACTCAGCTTGGCCATTTGTCTGTGGGTGATAAGGCAATGCAACCTTGTGAATTACACCATATTTTTGCATTAAGGTCTCGAAAGAATAGTTGCAAAAATGGGTGCCTTGATCACTTATGATAGCGCGTGGTGTGCCAAACCTAGATAACACATTTTCTTTTAAGAATTTCACAACAGTTGTGTTATCATTATTTCGACAAGGCACAGCTTCCACCCATTTTGAGACATAGTCTATGGCGAGGAGAATGTAAAGGTAGCCAGAAGAAGGTGGAAATGGTCCCATAAAGTCTATCCCCCAACAATCGAATATTTCTATTACAAGAATTGGGTTCAATGGCATCATATGTCGTCGGGACAGGTCACCTAATTTCTGACACCTTTCACATGATCGACAGAAATTGTTAGTGTCTTTGAACAAAGTGGGCCAATAAAGACCACACTGTAAGATTTTTGCAGCAGCCTTTTTCATAGAAAAATGACCACCACAAGCTTCATTATGACAAAAGTTCAAAACACTAAAAATTTCATCATCTGGAATGCAACGTCTCATAATTTGGTCGGGGCAATACTTGAAAAGATATGGGTCATCCCAATAGAAGTTACGAACCTCGACCAAAAATTTACGTTTATCTTGTGTACTCCATGCAGTTGGAAGTTCGCCAGTCACTAAGTAATTGACGATATGAGCGTACCATGGCAACTTAGTGACTGCGAAGAGATGTTCATCACGGAAGTCATCTCGAATGGCTGGGCCATCAGCGGAATCAGAAAATTCAAGACGAGATAAGTGGTCCGCTACCACGTTTTCAACTCCTTTCTTGTCTTTTATGGTCAGATCAAATTCCTGTAACAGAAGCATCCTTTTTGGAAAGGAGGTATTTTAAGGCGGAATGGTCCGTGAAGACTGTGATAGGTGAACCAATCAGGTAGGAACGAAACTTGTCAAGTGCGAATACTACAGCAAGTAACTCTTTTTCAGTGGTAGAATAGTTCATTTGAGCACTGTTAAGAGTTCTACTTGCGTAATAGACAACGAAGGGCTTCCCTTCCCTTCTTTGACCTAAGACAGCCCCTATAGCATAATTGCTAGCATCACACATGATTTCGAACGGTAAGTTCCAATCTGGTGGCTGAATGATAGGGGTGGAAGTGAGTTTTGCAACGAGTGTTCGGAAAGATTCCTCACACTCAGGTGTCCAACTGAACACAACATCTTTTGCTAGGAGGTTTGACAAAGGGCGAGCAATTGTCGAAAAGTTTTGTATGAACCTCCTATAGAATCCTGCATGCCCAAGAGTAGCACATGTGTGGTGCCAAACATAGTGAGTGGCGTGTGACACACTTCACTGCCCCCAATTTTCTCATTTGTTTGTTTAATTAAAATTAAGATAATATATTTATTCATTTAAAATAATAAAAATAAATATAGGTTAAAATTAACTTTATCTTATATTATCTTATACTAAGATAATTTTAAACTATCTTTACTATTAATCCAAAAACTGATTAATATTAATTTCAACTAATATAAAGTTTTTAAAATAAAAACTAATTACTTAAATAATTAACACATATCACTTAGTCCTGGAAAATTAATTCCTTTGCAATTTAGTCATTTTCTCTATTAATCTTGCCTATGACACCTTTACCCTTTATAGTGTACTACATGGGCGACTCAGGAGCCATAGACCTATAATACTAAGCTTCAATATGTTGAGATTGGGGAAATATAATGATTAAGATGTTTACACGATGAGGAGCAAAATACTTAACAATTTTCACTTAAGTTGAAGTAAAAACATTAGATTGTGTAGTAGACATCTAAAAGTGACTTTTATGAGTCTAAAGTGATACGATGAGATATCTAAACATTCTCAAAACATTTTGAGGGATTTGGAGACATTTTGGGGTCATGCTCAGGGCATTCAAATAGAGACATATGTGTTGCGTCGCCTGTGGGAGGTGACGCATCGCCTAAAAGTGCCTAGGAGGAAAAACCCCAACAGGCGATGCATCGCCTGCTGGGTGGCAACACATCGCCTGGCAGGCGATGAATTGCCACATAGCAGGTGACGCATCGCCTGGGAGGTCTGCACTGGATCGTACAAATGCGTTACTTAGCTCCAAATTATGTGTTTAAACACTCTTATCTTATTGGTTAGACTTAATGACGATACCTACACTAAAAATAAGGGTTATTAGAGTTGAAAAGTCTTGATCACACTTTTCAACTCTCTCTCTCTCTCTCTAACCTCTCTATGTGTCTCTCTAGCTCTAAAAGACTGTAACGCCCTACTTCCTTAGAGTCGTTACCAAGTGAGTTTAAAACATGCAATTAACTCGCTAATCGAGGTTTTAAGACAAAAGTGTAGCTAAACCATAAAAAAAGTCACATAATTTAAAAATATACCCATTCATTGAAAATTATAAAGCATTTGACATTTGGGATCCCAAAATACTGTTTAGAAATATTTACAACTCAAAAATATAATTAAAGTCGACTAAATGACAAAATTAGGTTAATACAAGCGTCTCCCAAAAATACCTCTGGCTGTGGCAACCAGGCAGGCCAAACATGTACGCGTCACTTCATGCTCTCCGTACTCATGGTAGGTCAACTTTCCCCTTGCCCTTACCTGCACCATAGAGCACCCGTGAGTCGAAGCCTAGCAAGAAAACATCACACAAGCAAATAACATATGCATTGCTACCAATTAGCATTCAATAAATCTGCCAATAGGCTAAACACATACGACCATGCCGTCCCAGGTGCTTAACCGGGCCCTTGGTTCGTGGTCTACACCGTGAGGATATCCCAGGTATCCTATAGGGTCTCGCCCTGGCAACTCGCACTCCGCGTGCTCAATGCTGCTCCCGGCCCCTTGCCATACTCGGCCTTCGCCGTTCCTGACCCTCGCTGTTCTCGGCCTTTGCCCTTCCCGGCTCTTGCCGTTCATTCAAATATATGCACACATAGCATAATTAAATAAATACTTAAACATATATAAACATAATCAATGGGGCTACGCCCTGTAATACAATCATATAGGGCCGTGCCCTGCAAAACAAGCTATAGGGCCTCGCCCTGCTCTATGGGTACAAAAATTTTCTTACCTGTGTCCCGAGCTTTCCAAGCACCGATGTCCCGAGCATAGTCCCCTAGTCCGAGCCTGCTGAAAACCTAGTCACAACGTATCAACAACATCCATCCATCAAGTTCTAATCCATTAAATAACTTTGGGTCATAATTCTAGTCTCCGAGACCTTGAATTCTATCAATCCGGGTGATAAAATCCATCCCGAGCCTTAACTTTTGGATTCTCGAGCCTAAAACATCCTTGAAGCCAAAAAATCACACTAAGTGCGTGACCCCATGAACCCATGCCGTGGCCCGCCTCAACCAGAAACCCTAGGCCCAAAACAGGGCATGCGCGCCGTGACCCAAGCTAGGGTGTGCCGCGGCCTGCCTTTCATCCTGGCCTCCAAACTGTTCTAGAGGGCCACATCTCAGCAAGAACAATGTCGCGGACCGAACCTTAGAACCCAGAAAAATCCTCCATTTTTACCACAAAAACCCAGCCAATTTACCCCAAAATCAACCTAACAATCCAACTCAATCATCACAACAGTACTAGAGTGATCCTAGCAGCAAAACCCAACATAAACTAACCCCAAAACTCACCCAAATAACCAAGAGCAAATTCTCAACTTAGCTCACATGCACAGCCTTGAAATACCAGCAACAATTCAACACAATTTAACAAGTTAAAATCTTACCTTAACCTCTGCTTGAATCCACAAAGTGAAGCTGAGCTAATCCCCAAGTCTAGGGCCAAAATCCTTGCTTAACCTTCACACTTCTCCTTGGTATGGCTTAGAGGAAAGAGAGAGAGAGAGAGAGAGAGAGAGAGAGAGAGAGAGAGAGAGAGAGAGAGAGAGAGAGAGAGAGAGAGAAGAGAGAAGAGGTTTTGGGGTCGGTTCCTAAATTTCTGAAAGCTTCCTTGGTTTTGTTTTATTTAACTTAAGTTTCTAAGGTTACCTCAAAGGCTCGGGGTATAAAAAACGTCCCCGAGGGAAAAATGGTAAATTTCCCTGATATTCCCCCCCAAACACTCTAACTTCAAAATATATCTCCAAATATTTATTTTCATAACCCGATTACCCCATAAAACGTCTAATGCCCGAAATACCCCTTGACTCGCCCCGAGTCGGGTATTCGACCCTGTTGTGACTTTCCAGCTAAACCGCTCCCTAGGTTTGTCTCAGATCTTGCATCACAGATATATCATAATAATCACATTTATTACATTTATGCCCTCCACGGGCTAAAATTATAAACATGCCCCTAATAACCAAACGGGGCCCACATGCATATTTAATTCAACTAAACATGCATTTCTAATCACATACTCGTCAAAATTCACATATAATAATAATAAATCACTTATTGCCCTCCAGGCATTGTAATCAAGGCCCTAAGCCTTATTAGAAAATTTGGGACGCTACAACTA